>NW_027465908.1:7263009-7565635 GCF_049634645.1 Pelodiscus sinensis
ACATCTTTCTTGAAATGTGGCGCCCAGAACTGGACACACTACTCCAACTGAGGCCTAACAAGTGCAGAGTAGAGCAGCAGAATGACTTCACAAGTTTTGCTTACAACACACCTGTTGATAGAACCTAATGACTCCTGTGTGGTTCCTCTCTCCATCCCAGCAGGTGATGAGATGCTGAATGAGAACAGTGAGAGGAGTCTTCAGGAGGAGGGACCTGAGCAAATGGCTCCATGTGGGGTATTAGTGGAAAGATCTGAAGGGCATGTTTCTCAGAGTCCTGAACAAGGAGAGACTTGTGACAGTCAGCGTAGTCTACAAAGGCAGCAGGGAAACCATCCAGGAGCAGGACAGGATAAATCCAGTCACAGGAGCAGAAGGTTGAAAACAAACACAAAAACTGTTCAAAAGAAAATCCCCCATCAACATTCACCTTGTTCTTGCAGTGACTGTGCAACTCTTATTAAACATGAAAGAGCCCACACAGAAAAGAAACCCTTCAGTTGCTCTGACTGTGGGAAAAGCTTCAGTCAGACCTCAACCCTTGTTAGGCATAGGAGAGCCCACACAGGAGAGAAACCCTTCAGCTGCTCTGACTGTGGGAAAAGCTTCAGTCGGAGATCACACCTTGTTAGACATAGGAGAGTTCACACGGGAGAAAAACCCTTCAGCTGCTCTGTGTGGGGGAAAAGTTTCAGTCAGACCTCAACCCTTGTTATCCATAGAAGAGCCCACACAGGGGAGAAACCCTTCAGCTGCTCTGACTGTGGGAAAAGCTTCAGTCAGACCTCAACCCTTGTTATCCATAGGAGAGCCCACACAGGAGAGAAACCCTTCAGCTGCTCTGACTGTGGGAAAAGCTTCATTCGATGGTCTCATCTTATTAACCATAGGAGAACCCACACAGGAGAGAAACCCTTCAGCTGCTCTGACTGTGGGAAAAGATTCAGTCAGACCTCAGCCCTTGTTATCCATAGGAGAGTCCACACAAGAGAGAAACCCTTCAGCTGCTCTGACTGTGGGAAAAGCTTCAGTCAGAACTCAACCCTTGTTATCCATAGGAGAGTCCACACAGGAGAGAAACCCTTCAGCTGCTCTGACTGTGGGAAAAGCTTCAGGCACAGTTCACACCTTGTTAGACATAGGAGAACCCACACAGGAGAGAAACCTTTCAGCTGCTCTGATTGTGGGAAAAGCTTCATTCAATGGTCTCATCTTATTAACCATAGGAGAGTCCACACAAGAGAGAAACCCTTCAGCTGCTCTGACTGTGGGAAAAGCTTCAGGCACAGTTCACACCTTGTTATCCATAGGAGAGTCCACACAGGAGAGAAACCCTTCAGCTGCTCTGACTGTGGGAAAAGCTTCAGGCACAGTTCACACCTTGTTAGACATAGGAGAACCCACACAGGAGAGAAATCTTTCAGCTGCAATGACTGTGGGAACAGCTTCATTTGATGGTCACAGCTTATTAGCCATAGGAGAGTCCACACAAGAGAGAAACTCTTCAGATGCTCTGACTGTGGGAAAAGTTTCAGTCGGTGTTCACACCTTGTCATCCATAGGAGGAGTCACATGCGGGATAAACCGTTCAACTGCTCTGACTGTGGGAAAAGCTTCAGTCAGACCTCAACCCTTGTTAGACATAGGAAAACCCATATGGAAGAAGCTATTCACCTGCTCTCACTATAGGAAATGCTGCAGTCAGAAGTCACACCTTGTTATCCATGAGAATTCTCACAGAAGAGAAATCCTTTAACTGCTCTGACTTTGGGAAATGCTATAGCGAGAGTTCAAGTCTTGTTGCATATAGTTGAACCCACGTAGGTGAGAAACCGTATAGTGGTGGTGAGCAAAATTTTTGTCTGTTGACAGAATGCAGCCTGCCTAAGGCTTTGATCCTGTCCACAAGGCAGTGCCAGGCCCCACGTCGAAATGAAGATGTACTGAGGGAGAAGGAGTTTAGCCCAACCCCCTCTTCATGCTTTGTAACCACTAGAGAGGAGGCAGCGCTAGGCTGAGTCTTTGCTATACAACCTGAGGCCGGCACTAGAGGCACTGCTGGCCTCAAGGGCCACATGGCCATGTCAGGGGTGCCTCTGGGGCTGGTCCTGGGCTGCATGGCTGCAGCAGCAACACCTCCAGCCCTGGACTGAATGGGTGCAGTAGTGGTGCCTCTGGTGTCCGGGGCTGGTCCTAGTCTGTGTGGCTGCTGCAGCAGCAGCAGAGCCTCCCTCGAGGGTGACCAGGACAGTGTGACTGGAGATGTTGCTGTAAGAGGGCCCAAAGCCAGGTAATATTGGCTGTTCTTCCCAGACACTCCCTCCCAATCACCTCAATTCCCTTTTCTCCAGCAGCCAGCACCACCAGCTTGCACTGACACCCTCCTTTTTTCTTGCACCCTCTCTCCTGGCCACACATTGCATCTTCTCCCTGGCCAGACACCTGCCTGCTTCTGCATTCCAGATCCTTCCTTGAGTCCCCAACCCTTTCTTGAGGCCCCTGTCACATTATTGGATTTTAAGGTGAGCATACTCACCTTAAGATCATTGCTGTGCTCATGGGAAACTGTTTGCCCAAAATTTAGTACAAAGTGGTCTATGCGAGGTGTTGCTGCAAGGGGGCCCAAAGCCAGGTAATATTTGCTATCATTCCCCATATATCCCCTCCCAATATCCTCAATTCCCTTTCTCCCAGCAGCTAGTACCCCCAGCTTGCTCTGACAGCCTCCTTTTTTATTGCACCATCTCTCCTGACCACATACTGCACCTTATTTCTGGCCAGACACCTGCCTGTTTCTGCATCCCAAATCCCCAAAACCCCAACCCTTTCTTGAGGCCCCTGTCACATTATTGGATTTTAAGGTGAGCATACAGGTAACTGCTGTGATCACGAGGAACTGTTTGCCCCAAATTTGGTACAAAGTGGGCCGTGTGAGGTGTCAAACAAAAGCTGATATTGTGCTGATTCTGTGTATGGTATTTGTGTACTTGTTTGGAGTTTGTATGGGGAGTTATGACTATGGGCTCTGCTGATGCTGTGTATGGACTGCCTGTCATGGGGACGGAATGTCCAATGAGTGACTATGCTAATCAGTATAGCTCCAAGGACAATGGTTCTCAGGGTGGCCAATACACACCTGAAGAATGTGCATGGAAAGCTGCAAAGCAGCCAGAGCACAATGGCTGCTGGCATATGAAACAGGTCACTTGACCATGTGATTAGCTCCAGCTTGGGAGACACCAGAAATGAATATGAAATGCCATGAGGGGGGCTCCATCTTGTCTTCAGTCTTGCTACTTATCTGAGAAGCAGCCTTGCTAAGGACAGAGACACGGGAAGGATTGCTGACCCATCCTGACATATGATGTACCCCAAAGACTTATGCTAGTAGTTTGTAACATCTCCACTAAGATCCTGCATCAAGAACTTGCTGATTGATGTATATAATATATTCTCCTTAACAGCCTTATTCTCAACCTTTTCTGTCTTTTATTAATAAACATTTAGATTCTAAAGGATTGGTCCACTGTGATCTGGTGGGTAAGATCTAAAGTATAAATTGACCAGGAATTCATGGCTGGTTCTTTGGAACCGGGTGCGTCTGTTCTGGGTTGGAAAGATTGGGCTCTGTAACCCCTCACCTCTCTGTAAGCCCAGGGCTGATTGTGGCATAGAAAGAGCTGGGGTATCTGAGGTGTTTTGCTCATGAGGCTTCCTGCAGGCTGGATTGGCAGCTGAAGGGCTCACTGTGACTGGTTTGTGGCCTATTTTGGAAAGGTCTCCTGTCAAGCGCTGTCAGCAGTCCTGGTTTTGAGCAATTTGCCCTGAGTGGATTCCTTCAGCAGTATTCAGGCTCGCCCTGGCCCGGCGTAGCCAATCACAGTCCTGCCCTCTCCAAACCTTCTGTAGATTACTGTTGCTAATGGAAACTCACTGTTAATTACATAATTAGTCAAGCCATTTTGCTGGGGCTACATCTGGGCAGTTGCATTTGAATTATTAAAGAGATTAAACCTTTTAACTTTCTCATGTTAGTTGATCAAACTTTATTTTAAATTAAGTAAAATATTTATGTCCAGTACACACTGTGGAGGTAGGCCTCACTAGCCTGGCCACAGACTGAACTGTACGCATTGTACAGGAGCGAGCTTCCTAAGCAAATTGAGCAAGAAACCACAATGCTGTTAAACAAAAAATCGCACTGCTTGCATTTTGTTATCGGGTCAAGCAGATGTTACCATCTAAGAGTAAAGTGCCTTACTTCCTCTTTTCTCTGTAAATTTCCATTGTGACTTTATAAGAAGGTATAAATATCTCAGGCAATTGAGTGTGAGAAGGGGCTTGTAACTCCCTGCCATCTGCAACACCCCCCCACACACACCCCAACTGGGATATTAAAATGGTTTTGTCTAACTTGAACCCTAAACCTAGCATGTGTTTATTTCACAACAATTCTGATGCCGTGACTCAGATCCACACATCCTGCTTTTCGTTCAGGAAAAACCATGGGCCACTCCCTACCTAACTCCAGGCACCACAAGCAAGGTGAGGGGCCTTTTAAATCCCTACTTGGAGAATCAGTAGAGGGCTTCCGGTTGGCTTCAGGTGCTTGGTGGAATAGCTGGATCCAAACCTTTAAACTCAGGTCAGTTCAAAACCAGTGTGCCTGCTTTAAAAAAAAACAGTTCTGTCAGGAATTTGGAAATAAGAACGTTCTGGTGGGAGAGTCTGGTATATAAGTCCGGTTGTTAAATCATGCGTTTGTTGAGTGTGTGAATGTATCTGACTGAGTGCATGATTCCTGAGAAATGAGCATTGAGTCTTGTCACCTCCCTGGGATAGACTACTGGGGCATCCGTCAGCCACCCTGGCTGCCCGCTGTGAAGGAGCAACCAGCTCTAGCAGTTAAAGTCTCGGACGGTATGAGGTTTCAGTGGTGACTAACCCCATTTACCCCTCCCTGTCTCTAGCTACTTCCTGTTACTGGGGGGGTCAGGATCACCTTGGCGACAGTAATCGCGGGATGATGCCTGGACAGTGCAGACTTCCCCACCTGTGTTTCTCTGTGTAAATGAGGTAATAGGTACTGGACAGTCAAAAGAGGTTCCTGTTCCCCCTTAAGGGGACTCCAGCATACTATGGCTGTGTCTACACTGGGCCACTTATTCTGGAAAATGAGCCGCTTTTCCGGAATAAGCTGCGAGCTGTCTACAGTGGCCCTTGAATTTCCGGAAAAGCAACGATGCTCTACTGTACAAAATCAGCCGCTATTCCGGAAAAACTATTCTGCTCCCACTCGGGCATAAGTCCTTATTCCGGAACACTGTTCTGGAAAAGGGCCAGTGTAGACAGCCCAGTAGTCTTTTCCGGAAAAAAGCCCCGATTGCGAAAATGGTGATTGGGGCTCTTTTCCGGAAAAGCACATCTACATTGTCCACAGACGCTTTTCCAGAAAAAGGGCTTTTCTGGAAAAGAAGCCTGCCAATGTAGACGCTCCTTTTCCGGAAAAACTGAAAACGGAATAGTATTCCGTTTTAAGCAGTTCCGGAAATTCATGCCAGTGTAGACACAGCCCTCATGTATGTGCATTGCTCACCTAAAACTTGCAAGTTTCTGGATAAGTGGGATGTGTACACACAAAATGATTCATCTAGACAGTTTCTGGTGAAAGGTACTTTTAATATTGGTAAAATAGTGCACTTGAAGGGTACCTTGGAATCCAGAGGATCTAAGATACCCCAGGTTCAATGGGATGCCTTTTTCAATTGGTATGAGGTGGTGTCTAAAAGTGGTGTCTAAAAGGAAAACTGAATTTCAAATTAGGAGTCTAAAAGACTCGCAAAAAACAAAAAAAAAAAGTAAAAAAATCTTAAATTACATTTAAAACAAATCAAGAAAAATTGGCTATTCCTTGAAATCCAATCTTCAGTGGTATAAGAAAACGTCCAAGCGCTTAAATAACGTCCAAGTGCTTGGTCTTCCTCTTGCTTCTAATGTTCTGCTTTCTGTTAAAAGCATTTTTGGAAAAAAGCATCTAGATTGGCACGGATGCTTTTCCACAAAAGCACTTTTTACGGAAAAGTGTCCGTGCCAATCTGGACATGCCTTTGCGCAAAAAAGTCCCCATCGCCATTTTAGCCATCGGGGCTTTTTTGTGCAAAACAGTACTGTGCTGTCTATATTGGCCATCTTGCGCAAATGATTTTTGCAAGAGGGCTTTTGCCCGAACGGGAGCAGCATAGTATTTCTGCAAGTACACCGACAATCTTACATGAGATCATCAGTGTTCTTGCGGAACTTCAAGCGGCCAGTGTAGACAGCTGGCAAGTTTTTCCGGAAAAGCGGCTGATTTTCTGGAAAAACTGGCCAGTCTAGACAAAGCCCCTAGTGTAGATGTAGCCTCTATGAGTTACCCGCAGTGAGGCTGTTAATGTCGGCATCTAACTAATCGTATCATTAGGCCATGTCTTCACTCAGGTGGAGATCGCTACTGCAATCCATCTTCCAGAACTTGATTTAGCAAGTCTAGCTAAGCCTCACTAAACCAAAGCTCTAGGGCACCTCCTGCTCTTTGCTACTATCCTACTCCCACTGTGAGGGCACCACCAAGCTCAACTGAAGATAAAGCCAACTCCAGATACAAGTTGAAGAATGGTGGGAAGAAAAAACCCATTGACCTGGCAACAAGGCACCACTGGGAATTGAACCCAGGAACTCTATTTACAAGGAAGGTGCTTTAGCCAACTAACCCATGGTGCCTGCCTTGAAAAGGGCTTTAAAACTGATCAACTTTATCATGCCAGACACCCCCTTCCCATTCCAAAGTGTGGCCGTTCCCCATTTCCCTCCAGCTCTTGCCATGACTCAAGGCCTGCCCAGCCCAAGACATTTGATTGGCAGCTGGTACGAAAAACCTTTTTGTCAATTGTAGCACCAGGCTCCAAAGGGACAGACCCAAGGCAGCCGCCTGGTCCTAAGGCCGTGAGGGGGAAATCTCGCTCCCCTGGGGTACAGAGCCCCCAGAAGGGTCCGAGGCCGGAGGTCAAATCAGTGAGGCAGGAGAGAAATCTAGAAGGAAAAACTTTATGATGCATGCATGCAGGCTGTCACACCAAGAGGGAAAGCGGCAGCACTGAGAGACAGATTTAGGTATCCTATATACAGAATGCTTAGACAGTTCAGTTGTTGATTGTTATTCTTTAACGTATCAAAGTCTCAGCAGAAGTACTCTGAGACTTCTGTTCACCCCAGGAGTGCTAGAAGTAAGTTTTACAGAACAAAGGCACATGAGAATGTGGAGTGGAGAAGTCTACAAGGCAAACTGTGACAAAGATAAGGGTTTACATGACAAATTGTGACAGACTAGGAGTATCCATGAACTTGAGATAGGCATTGTAAGGGTCTTGATTAGAGCTAATTTGATTTCTCTCTGTTACAGGGAGAGAGGCCTGGAAAACTTTTTAACCCTTACAGCAGTTTTTCTTTTAGAGAGTTTTGATTTCCTGCACAGTCCCCCCTTTCGACACAATTGGAGTTATTTGATTTTTCTCCCACAGCCGGGCCTGCAGCCAGGGTGAGGGAGAAGAATCTCTCCTTTCAGCTGGAGTTGAATCAGCAACCTAAGGACACTTGCTGAGCACCCACTACAGGCCTCTGCTCTGCCAGCTGAGCTATGGAAGGGTGCCTGGGGTGGACTGATTTGCCCAGGTGGGGCTTTTTAATGCGTGCCAGGGCAAGATCCCCCCGAAGGGGACAGCCTCCCAGGGGAGGGGCAGGAGAACCCAGCAGCACAGGGTGTCACAGGTACTTCATGCACAGAAAGACCCTTGAGTGAAACCAGGCAGAAATGTTGCGTCTCACTCCCTGCAGCTCCCCTTGCTGCCCTGGCAGGTGCTGCCCCTTCTCCCACCGGCCTGGGCCTGGCATCCCTCCCCCGCCCGGCACCACAGAAAGCCCCTTGGCGTGAGCCTGGGCAAGATACAGGCCTCAGGCCTGTCACCTCTGAGGGGCTTGTGCCTTGGCCTCCTCTGCCCTTGGTGCCGGCTCTCCCTGTTGTCCCCTGAGCACTGCTGGCCAAAGGAGGCAGCAAGGCAGGAGAGGGGGGGAGGAGCAAGTCCCGCTGAGGCCGACAGCTCAGGCTTAAGCCTCCAGCCCCAGCACAAAACCTTCAGTCGGGCCCGTGTGGTTCCCTCCTGCCCCCACACATGCTCACAGGGGGAAACGTGCCCCATGTTCCATCCCCGAACCTGGCCTGGGTGACGGGCTCAGCCCTCCAGCAGCCCACAGGGCCTGTGAGGGATGGACTGAGAGCAGGGCCCCATTGACATGCCCCTTCTTGCACAACAAAAACCCTCTTGTACAATTCCGCTACGATGATTGTTTTCAGGAATAGTGGCATTGCACAAGAGGGGTTTTCTTGCACAAGAAGGGGCAGTGTAGACAGCTCCCTCTGGAGCAAGAGCATCTTCTGCAAAAATGGCGGCTTATTAGGTATGCAAATGAGGCTCCATGATATTCCACACTTAGGCTCATTTGCATATTTCTCGCACAAGAAGCTGGGAGCGTAGACATAGCCTAGGTGAATGTGGTGGGTGTATTTTCCCCACCAGGCCTTTGTCCCTTGAAATCCCTGGGGACGCTGGGTTCTGTCTTGTTTGGTTTCCCTTTTCCCTGCTTCCCTCCTCACTGTGGGGGAGGGGGAGGCTCTTTCACCCTGGCACAGAGATGGGACGGGCAGATGCTATGAGAGCGAGCCCCTGGGGTATTTGGGGAGAGAACTTGCACACGTCTGCCCTTTCATCTGTGGCCAGGATGGCCGAGGGGTTAAAATGTTTGACTTATGCTCAAATGGATGTTTGTCTGTGTGGGTTCAAACCCCACTCTTGGTAGCTTCTTGTTTTGGAGAGACATCGATCTGGATGGTGCTTTGTTCTGCTGTGAGGCAGGGGGCTGGACTTCATCTCTGAAGGTCCCTTTGGCTATGTCAGCAGTGGCGGCATCTTGTGCCAGAACACATCCACCCTGCCATGTGCTAGATATGCTTTTGCTCAAGAGCATCCATGGCAGTGTGGACACTCCCTTATGCAAGAAGCCCTTTCTTACCACGCTTTACTGTAAAACTTCTTGCACAAGAGCAAGTGGGTAGTGTGGCCCTTCTTGCACAATAACCCGCCAGTGTAGACATAGCCTATCAGTGTAGACATAGCCTTCCAGTTCTAGTCCCAGTTCTGATTGGCTGAGCAGGGGCCAGTCACAGGGAGGAGACTCAGGACTTTGTTGTTCTCCTTAAGTCCCAGCAAATGAGCCAGAACCAATTGTCTGCTTCTCGCCAGTGGCTGTCTCTGAGCAGCTCCTGAGTCTCTCTGTGTCCTGATGTTTCTAAACGACTGGCTGTAGCTCCTTTGAGACACTTTATTTGGATCAGTCAGGGTCTGATCTGAGGGTGAGCTTCAGCATCAGGGCTTCTGGGTCCTGTTCTTCAATCCCCACCCCACTCAGCCGCCCACCCCCAGCCTCTTCCAGCACAGCCTGCCCCCCGCCACAGAGCTTCCACAGGGGCCTCTGTCTCAGAGGGAATGGGGAGCCCCTGCCCCCGCCCCCGGCACCCACCCACCCTGCTGCTTCTCTCACCAGATCAGGATTCACCCAACACAAGTAAGTGCCTCTGTCCCCCCGACCCCGGCTGCTGGGTTCCCTCCTGTTTAGCTGCCTGGCCCCAGGTAAGGTCACATGAGACTGCTCATATCACCCCCTCAGCACGGAGCCCTGGGCAGCTGCCCTGCTCGCTCAGGTCTCAGGCTGACCTTTCTTCCCACCCAGCCCCTGCCCTGCCCCCCCCCCCGCCCCCCGGGGCTTGCTTTGACACCCTCCCTTGTTCTTTCTCCTTCATCCTTGTTCCTTCTGGACATGCACATGCACAGCACTCCTTTGTGCTTCTCAAGCCAGGACCTGCAAGGAGGAGCCGGTCCTTGGAGCTCAGCTTGCACAGCATCTGCTAGTTTCCCACCACATGTCACCTGAGTGTTAGGAAAATGGGCCGATAAGGAGCCCAAGGCAAGAAAGGAGGAACTGAACTTCTTCCGACACCCCCCTTATTTCCCCCAATAGCTGCTTCTGATAAGATAAAAATGTGGTCTAGCTTGTACATTCCTGCCTGGCGGGAAGCCATAAATTAATATTATCAGAATTGTTGAGTCAAAGGCTCAGGTCATGTCACTGCCCAAAACAGCACAAGAAAAGAGAAGTCAGGTAGATGCATCCTGTTTTTATGGTGAGACAAGATATGAAAAATGATTACGCTAGTGGTTCTGCGCAGACTGGCTTGCTTATTTCAAGATATAAAAATACGCTGTATGCTTAACCCAGTGTGCCTCTCCTTCCGGCATGAGTCGAGGGGAGCACCCGCTCAGCTGACCAACAAATAAAGGGCTTGGCGTTTATCCTTTTGTCTTCCGTGCCTCCTTGGGGTAAGTGACTAGCTCCAGGGGGAAACAAGCCCGTTTGGCTAACATGAGAAGAGGTGACTTGTTCTCCTTCCTTCTGACCTTACGTCTCTGTTCCCTTCAAAGGTCTCCATTGCCTCAGGACCCGCCTCCGCAGGGCGCTGCCCCTCTGCCACTGGGCTGGGAGTGGGAGACTCCACAGTCTCTGCACTTGGGTGAGAAGTCTCATGGGGACTCGTCTGTTGATGGCGTTAGTCAGCCCGATGGCCAGCCAGATCCATTCCGTAGTGCTGCCCGAGAGGGAGCTTTACAAGTGCCCAGTGTCCATTGGTATTTTCTGGGGCTTTGTGTAGGGGATTGGGCTTGGCCATCTTTTCCATGGGAAATGCCTCTTTTTTGGAACAGCAGCTCCCAGGAGTTCACGGAACTTCTTCTCAGCTTGGGAAAGGGACGACTAAAGGGCGATGGGACAGAGTTTTATGTAATGATGACAAGGGTGCAGAAAGCAAATAAGAATTTTTTTTCTCGTACTCAAGATACTGGGTGAAGGAATGAAACTAGTAAGTAACCAAATTAAAAGTAAACCAAAAGGAAGCATTTTTGCACCCAGTGGAACTTCTTGCCAGAAGATGTTGTGAAGGTGAAATCTACAAGAAGGTCCAAAACAGAACTGGATAATTGAATGCAGGAAAGGTCAATCAATGGCATTTAACCAGAATGGACAGGGAAGGTGTCCCTAGCTGGTGTATTCTAGAAGCTAGGAAGGGGCGACAGGAGGGATCACTTAACAATTGTCTGTCCTGAGGATTCCCACTGGGCAATGAAATTGGCTGCTGTCATGATGATCATAATGGTCCCTTCTGACCTTAAAGTCTATGAGTCTATGAGACAGGATCCTTGGGCAACTGGCATGGCCCAGTCTGGCTATTCTGATGTTCTGTTTGGTTTCTGTTCTTGTCAATGGAAAATTGACCCACGTCCTGAAGGGGACAGAAAGTAGCCTTTGAAAGGCTGGTGTACGTAAGGAAAAAAGCTTATTCACAGGTCCCTGCTGGTCTAGTGGCTAGGATTCAGTATTTTCATTGTTGAGATCTGGGTTCAATTACCAGTCAGAGAAACCAGTCTTGGTTTCACATGATAATGGCCCATGCATTCATCTTACCTCATTGCTACAGCAGCTGTGGCCCAAGAAGTTAACTGAGGACCCCTTTCCCACCTCTCCCTCACTGCCAAGACAGCACCTGCCATTTTCACAAGCCCTTCAGAAGGGTTAGAGCTGAGTGACTCAAACTGCCCCTCCTCTCTCCCATGTGGGTAGCCCTGTAGGAAGCTCTGTGGCACACACAGCACTAGCCCAGTGCACAGTCAGGTCTGAACAAGAACTGTTTGTTCCCTTTGGTTGTTGAAGGAGACAACACAGAACTGGCTCCAGCCCCCACTCAGTAACCTGGGGAAATGACCCACTGGGCCCCTTGGAGAGGCAACGATTCCCCACTGGCCAGGGCAGAGCCTGCCTCTGACACGGTCATGGAGCCTTCTCCCCCTGGTCCTGCCTCCCCCTTCACTCAGCTCTCACTGCTCGGTGCTGCCAGGGAGGGGCCTCACTGCGAGAGCCACCTGGGCAGGTTCCTGCCAGAGACACGTCCCAGAGCAGGACGGATGCTCAGACCGACACTGAGTGTTGCTCAGCGCTGGGGTGAGACAGGGAAGGACAAAAGGGTCTAACGGCGCCTGCAGCCTTTCAGAACAGCCCCCGGCCCCACCTCCATGTACCAGCCCCTCGCTGGTCTCCGCTGTGCACTATCTGGACTCAGGCCTCCCTGGTGCCAGCCTAAGGGCTCTGGAGAAGACATGGCAGCTCCATGGGCAGAGTCCTTAGCCCCTTGCTGGGCTCATTAAGCAGCTGTGGGGCTGGGCTGTTGCACAGCTTAAAGCAGGGATGGGCAAGAACTGGGAACCGCTCCCAGGACTGCATGTTTCCATGCTATTAACAGAGGAGGTGGGGGTCTGGGATTCAGGTTGGGTGCAGACAGGAGCTTGGGGCAGAGGACTGGGGTACAGGATCTGGGAGGGGTGTGGGTTCAGAAGGGTGGGGGGGCAGAGGGTTTGGTTTACGTGGGGTCCCAGTGGGTTGAGGGAAGGGAGGGGCTGGGGTGCCAGAGGCAGGCTCTGGCTGGGAGACTTACCTGGCTCACTCCCGGCCAGCAGCCCAGCACCTTTCTCAGGCAGCCTGCCCTGCCCCCACACAGGCTGCAGGGGCCATGTGGGTCGGTGAATAGGAGCCTGAGTGGAGGGGGGATGGTGCTTCACATGGCCAGAAACCAGCCAATGGGATTGTGCCAGGAGCAGGGACACTAACAGCTTCACTCAGCTCTCAGGGTTCATCTACACAGTGCGCTTGTTTTTCAGTAGCTTGTTTCAAAGTAGCACGTCCACACGGCAGGGAAGCCTTGACTTAGAGCCCCAGGAGGCACTGGGCAGTGATTACTTTGACTGGCCCTGGGGAGGAGCTATTTCGAAATAGCTGCAGTGGAGCATCCACACTCCGGCTATTGCAAAATAGCTATTTTGGAAGAGGCGTTATCCCTCGGGCAATGGGTTTTACAGATTTGGAACTAAGCCATGGTGGCTTTTGAGGTGAGTGAGTAGGAAGAGGGAGGAGCCACTGCAGGCACTTGGCCCTCAGCTTGCAAAAAAAATAACCTTGTCCAAGAAGCCCCTCTGGGGTGAGGAATAACTCTTCTGGAATAGGCCCTGTTTTCCGACACTGTACTGTAAATTTTCTTGCACAAGAACATGCGTGCAGTGTAGACGCTCTGTAAGCTTTTGTGCAAGAAGCCTGCAGTATAGCCATAGCCCTGGAGAGGGATTGCAGCAGAAATCTCCCCCTGAGTGAAGACATGGGCTAATGGTGCAATTAGTTATACTCTGACACCAACAGCCCCACTGCTGGTAACCCACAGAGACCCTTGTTGCCTTAGGAAGGGGTGTGGCCAAAACACAGGTCCCACTGTGAGCAGGGTTTGAACCTGCACAGGGATACCCTATTGGATTTTTAGTCCAACAGCTTAACCACTTGGCCATCACAGCTGCAGGTGATAAGATGCCAGAGAAACTGGTAAATAATTCCAGTGCGCAGGCCTAACGTCACCTGCCACAGAATTCACACAGCAAACCATTTCAACAACTGTGCAGAGGAGTCCTGGGTGTTCTGGTCTTAGGCTCCTTTGGAGGTGAGTTCTGCTTCAAGGTCTTTCCTCCTCCTTCTTGGTCTTCCTTTCCCTTTTCCTTCCTTTTCTCTTCTCCCCCTTTTCTTCTTCTTGCTGGTCTCCTTCTTGGACCCCAGTTTATATAGAGAAACTCAATACTGCTTAGTTCTACCTTAACCAATTATTTTAGTATAATTTTACTAACCAATCAGAACATACTGTAACAGAATTACCTAGCCAATCAAACCCCACCGCCTTAGTTGATTTACACCTAGCAAAATCAATTATACAGCAGACAAAAAACAGGACTGTATAGCGTTTTAAAGACTAACAAGATGGTTTATTAGATGATGAGCTTTCGTGGGCCAGACCCACTTCCTCAGATCAAATAGTGGAAGAAAATAGTCTCAACCATATATACCAAAGGATACAATTAAAAAAAAATGAACACATATGAAAAGGACAAATCAAATTTCAGAACAGAAGGGGGATAGAGGTGGGGGGAAGGGAGGAAGGTAAACGTCTGTGAGCTAATGATATTAGAGGTGATAATTGGGGAAGCTATCTTTGTAATGAGTAAGATAATTAGCGTCTTTATTCAAATTTGCATGTAAAGTGTCGAATTTAAGCATGAATTACAGTTCAGAGGATTCTCTTTCAAGAGCAGTCTTAAAAGGTCTTTGAAGCAGGATGCACGTAATCAAGTCGTCGAGACAATGTCCTTTCTGGTTGAAATGGCAAGAAACTGTTTTTTCTTTGTGATCCTGTCTGATATCTGTTTTGTGGGCATTGATCCTTTGGCAAAATGTCTGAGATGTTTGTCCAATGTACATAGCAGACGGGCACTTTCAGCACATGATAGCATAAATTATATTTCTGGATGCGCAGGAATATGTGTTCTTGATCTTATAACTCACTTGGTTAGGTCCAATAATGGTATCAGCAGAGTGAATATGTGGACAAAGCTGGCAACAAGGTTTGTTGCAAGGGAAGGTACCAGGGTTGGTATTAGTGTGGTATGTCCTGTGGTTGTTGGTAAGAATCATCTTGAGGTTAGGTGGTTGTCTATAGGAGACTATGGGTCTGTCTCCCAGAGACTCTTGGAGTTTAGTATCCTGTTCCAGTATAGGCTGTAGTTTATTGATAATGTGTTGGACAGGTTTAAGTTGGGGGCTGTAGGTGATGACAAGTGGTGTTCTATTGTTGGTTTTCTTGGGTCTGTCTTGAAGTAGATGGTTTCTAGGTATTCGTCTGGCTCTTTCAATTTGCTTTTTTATTTCTCCGGGTGGGTAGTTGAGGTTTATAAATGCTTGGTAGAGATCCTGAAGTTTCTGGACTCTGTCAGTGGGATTAGAGCAGATGCGGTTGTATCGAAGGGCTTGGCTATAGATGATGGATCGTATGGTGTGTTCTGAATGGGAGCTGGAAGCATGTAGGTAACTGTATGAGTCAGTGGGTTTTCTGTAGAGAGTGGTGTCTAATTTTCCACTGTTGATTTGTACTGTGCTGTCCAGGAAATGAATCTCTTGTGTAGAATGGTCCAGGCTGAGATTGATGGTGGGGTGTAGGTTGTTGAAATCTCTGTTGAATGTCTCCAGTGTTTCTTGGCCATGCATCCAGGTCATAAAGATGTCATCGATGTAGCATAAGTAGAGAAGGGGTAAAAGGGGACGGGAGTTGAGGAAACATTGTTCTAGGTCAGCCATAAAGATATTAGCATACTGTGGGGCCATGCGTGTACCCATGGCTGTGCAACTGATCTGGAGGTATAAGTTGTTCTCAAACTGGAAATAATTGTGGGTGAGAACAAAGTTACATAGGTCTGCTATCAGGTTGGCAGTGATGTCCTCTGGGATAGTGTTTCTAATTGCTTGTAATCCGTCTTCATGTGGGATGTTGGTGTATAGAGCTTCTACATCCATGGTGGCAAGGATGGTGTTATTGGGGAGGTTATCGATGTTTTGTAGTTTCCTTAGGAAGTCAGTAGTGTCTCGGAGATAGCTGGGGGTGTTGGTTGCCTAGGGTTTGAGAAGAGAGTCTACATAGCTGGATAGACCAGAAGTGAGAGTGCCAATACCAGAGATGATGGGGCATCCAGGGTGCCCAGGTTTATGGATCTTGGGAAGCAGATAGAATAATCCTGGTCGGGGGTCAGAAGGTGTTTCTGTGTGTATTTGTTCCCGAGTAGCTGTAGGGAGGCTTTTAAGGAGACAGTGTAATTTCTTTTGGTATTCTGAGGTGGGATCAGAAGAGAGAGGTTTGTAAAATGTGGTGTTGGAGAGTTGTCTGGTTGCCTCCTGGTTATAGTCGGCCTTATTCATAATGACCACAGCACCCCCTTTGTCAGCTGGTTTGATTATAATGTCCAGGTTGTTTTTGAGACTCTGGATGGCATGGTGTTCAGCACGGCTGAGATTGTGTGTCGCTTGTTGTCGTTTGCGAATAATGTCAGTCTTTGAGTTGTTGCGGAAGCTTTGTATATAGAAATCCAGATTGTAATTCCGACCATCAGGGGGAGTCCATATAGAATTATTTTTCCTTTGGTGTTGACGGGGGGAACTGGTAGGTCAGATTGATGTTCATTGGTGGTTTGGAAATATTCTCGGTGGCGGAGGCAGTGAAAAAAAGCCTCAAGGTCACCACATAATTATATCTAGTTTGTGAGGGACGTGGGACAGAAAGAGAGACCCCAGGACAAGACAGAACTCAAAAAGATTGAAGCAGTTGCCAAAGTAGCTCAGTTGGGAGAGTGTTAGACTGAAGATCTAAAGGTCCCCTGGTTCAATCCCAGGCTTTGGTAGAAGCCTTTGCCAATATGGCTTAGTCAATTATGGTTTTCCTCCATCTCTGGCAAGCAATTGTCTGCAGGCAGAGTTCAAGAGGCCAGGAATGATGTCATAACGATTATAGATAGAAATGTAGCTGTGTTAGTCTGGTGTAGCTGAAACATAGTCCTGTACTTTGTTTCATAAAGATGATGATATTTCAGGGTTAGAAACAGGAGAGGGGATTTCATGTCACCTCAGAGGTTGTTGACACACAGGGCTCTTGGCTTCAGCTGCTCCCAGCCTTGCTTCTGTTTTTATTTCCAAGTTCCCAGGAAGGAACATTAACAGAGCCTGCCTCGGACTAAATCTGAGGCTTCCCCATAGTGAGGACACACTATTTCTATTTTCTTAGACTGGAAGTTATTAAGTTGATTTAAGCAATTTCAAAATAGTTTCCAAGTATACACGTGCCCTTATAGTCCCGGTTTTCTCAACATCCTCTGGCAAGGAGTTCCTCAGGTTGACTGTGCGTTGTGTGAAGAAATACTTCCTTTTGTTTGTTTTCAACCTGCTTATATCATGGTGCATCCTTAGTTCTTCTATTATGGGAACAAGAAAAATACCTTTGCTTATTTATAGTCTCAACAACAGCCATGATTTATAGACCTCTATCTTATCTCCACTTTGTCTCCATCTTTCTAAGATGAAAAGTCCCAATCTCTGCTCATGTGGCAGCTGATCCAAACTTTTCATCATTTTTGTTGTGCTTTTCTGAAGTTTCCAATGCCAAGGTATGGGTTTTTTTTCAGGGGCGGGGGTGGGGAGGTGGGGGATAAGGCAACCACATTTCCAGCCAGTGATCAAGTTGTGGGCACAGCATGGATTTATAGAGATGTCATTTGATAGTCACTGTCTTATTGTCAAGGCCTTTTAAAATAATTTCTAACATCCCATTTGTGGCTATACGTGGAGTGGATGTTTTCAGAGATCTCTCCAGCTGTGACTTGTTGTAGGCAGATTTGTTTCCATTTAGTATGGGTGTTACTAATTGTTTATACTAATTATACGGATTAATTGCCAGACTCAGAGCTCTCAGCAATTTTCCATGAAAAGGTGTTTTCCCCTCCCCACCATGGTGTTGGAAAAAGAGTTAGTAACGGAATAGTTAGCCAAGTTTAAACACTTTTGTGGCTTTCTGTAGTGTAGTGGTTATGATGTTTGCCTAACATGCAAAGGGTCCCTGGTTTACAGCCAGGCAAAAACAGAGGGTCTGCTTTCATTGCAGCTCCCCTGGGTGCCCAGGAATGTGCATCTCCTGCTGTCCAGTCTGTGCCTAGGAGGCTAGGTATGGGGCCAGCTCTTCCTGCTGCCTCCCTTTGCATAACTGGCCCAAGGCAGGAATGGGACAGAGAATGGGAGGCAGGCCTGGGACTCAGTGGTTGAGGAAAGCCCTGTATCCCTTGTTCTTGCCAAATCCTGTGGGATGGGGCTGGCTGTGGGGAGGCAGAGCCCTGTGCCTGTCTCAGGGCTTCCCAGGGATGCTCCTTGCAGCCCAGGAGAAGAAGGGGGCTCTGGGTGGAAGGAAAACAAGCAAAGCTGGTCCCAGCAGGCATGAGCTGGGGCTCCAGCTGAGGAAGTGGTGCTGGGTGTAGGTCCCATGGTATAAGAAGCAGCACTTGGGCCTTAGGCCCAGCAGTCTTGCAAGCTGAGTTCAAATCCCAGTGGGACCTGCCACAGTTTAGCTGCAAAACCCTCCCACTGCTTTGCCTTCTTTCCACTTAGGTTCATGAGAGACCATTTCTTACCTCACGCTGGGTGTCTGATGCTCAGTGGGTGGCTGGGATGTGCTGGGACCCTGGGCTTGCAGGATTCTGAGGTTTCATGTTTCTTGCTGCTGCCCCGATGGCCTCTTGTTTGGTCCCAGTAGGTGCCAGGCTCTGCCTCTTGCCCCCGTGGTGCTCAAGAGAATGCGCATCAGGCCAGGCTGACTGGCTAAGGGACAGCAGGAGCCCTGTCTAGGGCAGGGAGGGAGGGGAATTGTGTGTGAGGGCGTTGCCCAGACAGGCAGCCCCGGTCTGGGAGGACAGAGCTGCCCCACATTGGTGAACTTAAGCACAAAAAGGAAGCTAACAAAAAGTGGAAACTTGGACAAATGACCAGGGAGGGGTTTAAATGTATAGCTCGAGAATGCCGGGGGGTTATCAGGAAGGCGAAAGCGCAAATGGAATTGCGACTGGCTAAGGATGTGAAGGATAACAAGAGAAGTTTCTACAGGCATGTTAACAAGAAGAAGGTGATTAGAGAGGGTGTGCAGCCCCTAATGGATGAAGGAGGTAACCTGGTGACAGATGATGTAGGAAAAGCTGAAGTACTCAATGCTTTCTTTGCCTCTGTATTCACGGACAAAGTCGGCTCCTGGACTTCTGTGCTAAGTGACGCAAGATGGGATGAAGATGGACAGCCCTTGGTGGGTGAAGAACAGGTTAGGAACTATTTAGAAAAGCTAAACGTACACAAATCCATGGGTCCGGACTTAATGCACCCAAGGGTACTGAGGGAGTTGGCAAATGTCATTGAGGAGCGTTTGGCTATTATATTTGAAAAGTCGTGGAGATCGGGCGAAATCCCGGATGATTGGAAAAAGGCAAATGTAGTGCCCATCTTCAAAAAAGGGAAGAAGGATGATCCAGGGAACTATAGGCCGGTCAGTCTTACCTCGGTTCCTGGAAAAATCATGGAAGGGATTCTTAAGGAATCCATTTTGAGACACTTGGATGAGAGTAATAGAAATGTAGCCGTGTTAGTCTGGGGTAGCTGAAGTGCTACATTGTCCTGCATTTTGGATGAGAGGAAAGTGATTAGGAATAGTCAGCATGGAATCACAAAGGGCAAGTCGTGCCTGACCAATCTGATTAGCTTCTATGATGAGGTAACTGGCTCGGTGGACGTGGGAAAGTCAGTGGATGTGATATACCTTGACTTGAGCAAGGCTTTTGATACGGTCTCCCACAATATTCTTGCCAGCAAGTTAAGGGATTGTGGATTGGATAAATGGACGGTAAGATGGATAGAAAGATGGCTAGAAGGCCGGGCCCAGTGGGTAGTGATCAATGGCTCGATGTCAGGATGGCGGTCGGTTTCTAGCAGAGTGCCCCAAGGTTCGGTTCTAGGACCAGTTTTGTTCAATATCTTTATTAATGATCTGGATGAGGGGATGGATTGCACCCTCAGCAAGTTTGCGGATGATACGAAGCTGGGGGGAGAGGTAGATATGCTTAAGGGCAGAGATAGGGTACAGAATGACTTAGACAAATTGGAGGATTGGGCCACAAGAAATCTGATGAGGTTCAACAAGGACAAGTGTAGAGTCCTGCACTTGGGACGGAAGAATCCCAAGCATAGTTACAAGCTGGGGACCAACCGGTTAAGTAGTAGTTCTGCAGAAAAGGACCTGGGGGTTACAGTGGATGAGAAGCTGGATATGAGTCAACAGTGTGCCCTTGTAGACAAGAAAGCGAATGGCATATTAGTTTGCATTAAGAGGAGCATTGCCAGCAGATCCAGAGATGTCATTATTCCCCTTTATTCGGCTTTGGTGAGGCCGCATCTGGAGTATTGTGTCCAGTTCTGGGCCCCCCACTACAAAAAGGATGTGGACGCATTGGAGAGGGTCCAGCGGAGGGCAACCAAAATGATTAGGAGGCTGGAGCATATGACTTATGAGGAGAGGCTGAGGGACTTGGGTCTGTTTAGTCTGCAGAAGCGAAGAGTGAGGGGGGATTTAATAGCAGCCTTCAACTTCCTGAAGGGAGCTCCCAAGAGAAAGGCTGTTCTCAGTAGTGACAGATGGCAGAACAAGAAGCAGTGGTCTCAAGTAGTGGTGGGAGAGGTCCAGGTTGGATATTAGGAAAAACTATTTCACTAGGAGGGTGGTGAAGCACTGGAATGGGTTACGTAGGGAAGTAGTGGAGTCTCCATCCCTAGAGGTGTTTAAGTCTCGGCTTGACAAAGCCCTGGCTGGGTTGATTTAGTTGGAATTGGTCCTTCCTAGAGCAGGGGGCTGGACTTAATGACCTTCTGAGGTGTCTTCCAGTTCTATGACTAGACTTCTTCTTTCTAAAACTGTGGTGAAAACTGAGAGTGAATTGCTTGCAGGCTGAGACTGTGAGTTAAAGAAGGACATCACCAGGCATAGGGCTTGACCCCATGACCCTGAGATTAAGAGGCTCATGCTGTACTAACTGAGCTAGCCAGGCTGCATGCAAAAAGTTTCCTAATATCCCATCACAGCATAACAGGAGCCAAGTGCTCTCCACTGCCTGACTTAAGGCTCTTTCTTGTCCCTAATGTGGAGTTCTGGTCTGTGGAGAGGTTTGAGCTCAAACCCCACTCCCGACACACCCACTTCTTTCCCCACAAGGAACGGACCCATTTCCATCTCTCCAGGGACAGGAGAAGGGCTCTGACCTGTTCTCTGCAAAATGCTCAGCCTGTTTCATTTTCTGCAGGAACGAGTGGGATCCATACGCTCTGTTCCCCAGTGACAAGTGTGTGTCCTCTTCCCCCTTTCCACAGACACACACACTTCCACAGGCCGGCCCCTTTCCTACTTCCCCAACTCTTATTCCCATAATGCACTTTGTGCAGGGGCCGCTGGTTTTTGTGCCAATGTGCGTGGCTGGGAGCCAGGACTCAGGACCCTTCCCCCAATCTCCCCCTCTGACGTGCTCACACTGTCTGGCTGCCTCCAGCACAGGCTGAGCTCAGGAGCCAGGTGGGTGACCTGCCCTGCAGCTGTGATGGCATCAGGCCCTTCCTGCCGGCCTGCTCAGTCTGGAGATGGAGCTCCAGGGGGCATCAGACACCCAGCAAGAGGAACAAAACTCTTGTTGTTGAACCTCAGTGCATGGAAGCTGAAGCACCTGAACCTTATAACAACCAGCTGAGCCCCAGCAGGTCCCACTGAGATTTGAACTCAGATTGCAGGATTTAGAGCCCTGAGTGCTGCCCCTTACACCATGGGACCTGTGATGTGAAAGTGCAGTGGGCACCTCTGACTCTCAGCTCTCAGGCTGGCCTCTGCTCTCCTGGCTCCCTGCAGCTGCTTCATCTCCCAGGACTCCCTGTCCTGCCCCAGCTCTGCTGCTTTCAGGGAAAATCCCTTGTTAGCACCAGTCACACTCTGGGGTCAGTGAGGGCCCCTCCCACCTGAGATGTGTGTTACACAAAAGCCTCGTTTCCTGCTCCGTTCCCAACACTGGATGCAAACACATGGTTGCAATGGGGATGTAACAAGTGCCCCCTTAAAAAGCTCATCAATTGAAATGAAACTTTTACATCTCCAGGTGTGTCACACTTTGGATTTCTATTGACCAGGGATTCTTCAAATGACCACAAACCCCTAACATGCTCTAGTGCCAATGCACATAAACCAGACAAACCCGTCCCTCAGCTGGAACCAATTCAAACCGGCTCTGTGTGTGTGTGTCTGGTTTCTGTTTCCATCCATTCAACAAGGGTGTGATCTGATCTGGATGCCCATTGGCTCGTCCTTACTCTCCTTTGGCCGTGTCCTGCAGAAGAACAAGGACCAGGTCCAGCTGGGGATGAATGGCCACAATTGATCTGACACCGTTTGATTTAGCAAGTCCAACTGAGACTCACTAAATCAAACCCGGAGGCCACCCCCACCACCTTCCAGCACTTCTGCTCTTTGCCCCCTTTGGCTTCCTGCTTTGGGGACATGGCCAACTCCAGCTACATAGGGAGGGCTGGTGGGAAGAGCAGACACATTGGCCAGGCACCACTGGGGGCTGCTTCCCTCACCTCCCCCATACCCAGTAGCTGCTTGGCCAGCTTAGTCATGGGGCTGCTCTCTGGGACTTCTCTCCCAGCTCCTCCACCTGTTGCCATTGCCCATCCCAAGGGAGGGGGGACGAGAGTCACTCTCCACGACTGCAGGAGCTGCAGAGGTTGCACTTTTGGGAAACGCTTTATTTTTTGAAAGATCAGCGTCTAGACTGAAACTTTTCTCCGACAAAAAGAGTGGCAGCCATTTTTATGCTAATGAAGTGCGGGAGATTTAAATCCCCGCTTCATTAACAATTGCGATACATCTAATTTACATCCCTTTTCTGAAAAAGGGATGTAGTCTAGACATAGCCAAGAAGTTTTACAGTAAAGCGTGGTAAGAAAGGGCTTCTTGTGCAAGAGCTACGCTCTTTTCTAACAGGTGTAAGTCCTCTTGCTCAAGAGCTCTTGCATAAGAGGGCCGTGTGGACACAGGACAGGTGTTTCTTGTGCAAGAAAGCCCTAGGGCTGAAATGGCCATCAGAGCTTTCTTGCACAAGAGAGCGTCCACACTGCCATGGATGCTCTTGCTCAAAAGCACATCTCGCACATGGCAGGGTGGACGTGTTCTTGCATAAGACCCCTTGAGCAAGATACCGCCAGTGCAGACATAGCCAAAGGGACCTTCAGAGATGAAGTCCAGCCCCCTGCCTCACAGCAGGACAAAGTACCATTCAGATCAATGTCTCTCCTGGTGGCATTGGGGAGGCTGGAAGGATGAAAGGTCTCTCGCCAAACAGCCCAGGGACTCGCTCTCAGAGCATCCGCCCATCCCATCTCTGTGCCAAGGCTTCCCACCGCGAGGGTGAGAGAGTCGCCCCCCCCCCCAGTGAGGAGGCAAGAAGGGAAAAGGGAAACCAAACAGGACAAAACCCAGCATCCCCAGGGATTCCGAGGGACAAAGGCCTGGTGGGGAAAATACCCCCCCCCTCCTTCGCCCAGGCTGCGCCTAGATTGGCATGGACACTTTGCCGCAAAAGCACTTTTTGCGGAAAAGCGTCCGTGCCAATCTAGACGCGCTTTTCCGCAAAAAAAAGCCCCGATCGCATTTTTCCAAATCTGAGCTGTCTACACTGGCCCTTTTGCACAAAAGGGACTTTTGCCTGAACGGGAGCAGAATAATATTTCCGCAAGAAGCACTGATTTCTTACAGTAGGAAAATAGTGCTTTTGCGGAAATTCAAGCGACCAGTGTAGACAGCTGGCAAGTTTTTCTGGAAAAGCAGCTGATCTAGACACAACCCTGCAGGGGAATTAGCTCAAATGGCAGTGTGTTCAGTTAGCATGTAAGAGATAGAGGGATTGATGCTTGGGGAAATCCTTGTTTGTCTTTTTACTGGCAGAGCCAGCCAGGGGGCTAAGTGGCTCCAGTAGCCCCACAACTTCCTAGTTGCTGTCCCCAAAAGCCAGCCACGTTGGGGCAGAGAGCTGCTGGACACCAGCCCTCCTGGGCCAGGCAGTGGCAGGAGCACTGGAGAGAGGTTGCAGGTGGGGCAGAATTAGTTCAACTGGAAAAGTGCTGCCTTTGCAAGTGAGAGGTAGCAGAATTTCCTCCCATCTTCTTCCACTACTTGCTGGTGCTGAGGGGCCGGCCCCTTTCCTGCTGCCCCAACTCTTATTCCCACAATGCGCTTTGTGCAGGGGCCGCTGGTCTTTGTTCCAAGGTGCGTGGCTGGGAGCCAGGACTCAGGACCCTTCCTAAAATACACAAATTCCCCTCCCCCCATGACCCTCTGTTCCACTCACACTGTCTGTCTGTCGCCCACATGCTGAGCTCAGGGGCCAGGTGGGTGACCTGCCCTGCAGCTGTGACAGCATCAGACCCCTCCCTCCCACCTGCTCAGTCTGGAGACCAAGCTCCAGTGGCCTCAGACACCCAGCAGGAGGAACAAAATTGTCTCCACTGTCCCTAAAGACAAGGAAGCCAAAGCACCTGAAGCGCGAGGACCTTGCAGTAACCAGCCCAGCCAGTCCCACTGAAACTTACATTCATCTTGGAGGATTCAGAGTCCCGAGTGCTGCCCCTTACACCATGGCACCTACAGCTGACAGCCCACGGGGGCACCTGGGCCTCTCAACTCTCAGGCTGGCCTCTTCTCCTGGCTTCCCTCCAGCAGCTTCATCTCCCAGGACTCTCTGTCCTGCCCCAGCTCTGCTGCTTTGAAGGGAAATCCCTTGTTAGCACCAGTCACAATCTGGGGTCAGTGAGGGTCCCTTCCACTTGAGAGGTATGTTACAAAAAAGTCTCTTGTTCCCTGCCCAGTTCCCAACACTGACTGCAGGTGTCTACTTTCATGAGGGTGTAGCTCAGTGATAGAGCATTTGACAGCAGATCAAGTGGTCCTTGGTTCAACTCCAAGTGCCCCCTTGGAAAAAGTTCTACTAGCAATATTTTTGTTTCCAGGTCCATCATACTCTGGCTTTACATTGCTTGAGGTTCTTGACATTAATAAGAACCCTTAATGCAGAGCTACTCAACTTTGGAAGCCACAGGGTTATGCCACAAGAAACACTTCCTGTTGGCCTGGCTGGAACATGGCACCACATGAGCATGTTGTTAACACCCATGTGCCCCTGGGGTCCTGAGGAGCACTAGAGATGTCAGGCAGCTCTGTCCTCCCAGCCTGGGGCTGTCTGTCTGGGCCATGCACACACACACACTGGCCCCTTTCTAGGGCAGGGCTTCTGCTGTTCCTTGGTTTACTCAGCCTGGGAGTTGGGCTTTTCCCAAGCAGCAGGAGCTGTGTTTACCTGGGGAGCCACAATAAGAGCAGAACCCCCTCACCCCTGTTTCTGCTTGGCTTTGAACCTGGAGGCTTTTGCATATTAAGCAAACATGATAACCACTACCCCACAGAAACATGGGACGGAAACATGCTTGTCAGTTTTTTTCTGTACATAAAGTTGGACAAATATTCTGTTACTAATTCTTTGCCCAAGGCAGAGCAAGAGCAGGGAACAAGACCCCCCCCCCCCCTTTCCCCTCCCAATACTTCTCTAGACCCTTTGCTCCCAACACAGGGGAGGAGGGCAGGCGCTGTGCACCTCAGGAGGAGTGACCCACTTCATATCCCCAGCATTTCTGCCCTTCATGGATGGACCTTTGGAGGCAGGCCCAGACGCTCCATCCTCTCAACTCCTATCACACACTAGAGCAGGGCAGCCCCCAGGGGTATGGCTGAGCCATGGGGTGCTGGGCAAGGGGCAGAGGCTGCAGGAGCTGAGAGTTTCCCTAGAGCTCAGGGACCCACAATGCGGCATCATGCCCCGTGTCTCTCTCGGAAAGGTGCAGAAAGGGATTGACTGGGGGCAGGGAGAGTGGCTCAGGGCTTGTGCAGTTTGTTGCTTGGTCAGGGGTGTGGTCAAAACACAGACCTCGCTGTGAGCAGGATTTGAACCTGCGCAGGGAAACCCTATTGGATTTCGAGTCCAACGCCTTAACCACTCGGCCATCACAGCTATGAAGTCACTACTGCCCCAGGGCCAAGAAAACTGGTAACTAATCCCAGTGCCCAGGCCTGACGGCACCTACCCCACCGAATTCACACAGCAAACCTGGCTCCCTGAGCACAGAGGGAGCTTGGGGGGCTCATTGCTGGGCCATGGGGTGAAGCATAAAACCAGCCCCCTCCTGTGGGGCCTGTGAGTGTTGCTGTCCCTGCTGTACAGACAGGGCCATGGAGACAAGGAGAGGTTCACTGAATGGGCCAAGGTCACCCAGCGAGTTAGAGCCCAGCTCTGCCCCCAGCTCCCTGCCCCACCCACCGACATGCTGACTCCCTCGCTGCCAGGGGGCTGTTTGCATTGGCCTCTTTTGTTTTCTTTTCTGCTGGGAGACATTGGGACAGTTGGCCAGGGCGTCCCGCAGTTGCCATCTCCCTCTGTGCAGGTTCTGTCCAGAGCCCCGACAAGCAAACACTGACACTGCTGTTAGGTCCAGACCAGAGGGGAGTGTTTAAGGGTTATTTCGGAAGAAGGGTTTTCTCCCCAAATAACTGCATCTAAACAGTGTTTTTTATTTCATAATAAAGTATTTTTAAAGAGCGCCCATCCGTGATTATGGAAATGTTACGCGGGATATTTAAATCCCAATTTCATTTACAATTTCAAATGTCTCCATTTGCATCCCTCTCCTGAAGGAGACTGCAAGTGTCGACATGTCCTGGGTGTTGCAACCTCCCAGCACTCACCTGATGTTCCCTCCCCGCTGCCTGAAGATGTTTGGGAGTCCTCCTGCATCCCCTGGAGCTGCAGGTCATCAGCGTTGTCATCCTGAAGCTGCAGCTGCTGCTGCCCAGGTGTCTCCATCCCAGACTCCACAACGATCACTGGAGACAGGGGCTCCCCACACCCCGGGATTCGGTCCAGTTCCTCACAGTATGCACAGTGCTGCGGTGCTTCCCCAGAGCGGGACCTGCCCTCACGGGCCCTCACATACCCCCCCCCCCCCCGCAATTCCTTAACCTTGGCTCTGACTTGGTCTAGGATGCAGGGTGGGAGGTGGCCTTTCTTTGCAAGGCCATCAGTCATTCAGCCATAAATGTCCGCATTCCTCTACCTGGCTTGCAGAGACTCCTCCTGGGATCACAGCTCCAAGAGGGACTTTATCTCTGGCCTAGACAATGACAGTGCCTGGCGTTTGCTGCCCCTTGCTTGGTCCTGTGATGTGTCCTTGAAGGAGTCTCTGGGGGTTGTGCCTGTGACATGGCTCTCTGAAAGGCAGAAGCGCTCGAGCTTAGCCAAACGACCCAGAAACAACATTTTACAGCAACAAACACAAGAACAGCTCTTGGTCCTGATCACCAGGCCACACAGAGTCTCCAGAAGTCACTTCCCCACCTCTCCCTTGGCTGCTCTAGAGCTTAGCCCAAAGTCTGATAAACTCTACTCTCCCACCCAACAACCTCTGGGACTCCTCTCCTGCCCAGCTCCTCACACCACGGAGAGCGCAGGGCAGCCACTAGCCCAGCATCACCACTTCTGGTCTTTGCCTAATGGCCAAGAAGTTCTGCTTTACCCAAACCACACAGGCACCCTCTCGCCTCTGGCCAGCCTCATGGCAGACATGGGCTTCCCTCACTAATTTTCCTAAAAGCTTTCCAGGCAGGCATTGGTGGTATAGCAGTGAACAAAACTGCCTTTGAAGCAGTTCACCTGGGTTTGATTCGCAGCCAATGCAGTGTAAAGAAGGAGCATGAAAGCTTCTTGCTGTGCCCTTATTTGAACCCTGCAAAAACAGGCACAAATGGGTCCTGCAGCTGCCCCTCACGGCTTTTCATCCTCTCCAAGAGCATGCACAGTCATGCAGGGCTTCCCTCACATACCCCTGCCGCAATTCCTTGACCTTGTCTCTGACTTGGTCTAGGCTGTGGGGGTAGGAGGGAGGTGGCCTTTCTTTGCAAGACCATTGGCCATTTGGCCAAAAATGTCCACATTCCTCCGCATGGACTGCACAGACCTGGGCATTATTAGCATGAAGCTCTAAATAGTTGAGCCAGCAGGCCCATGAGTAGCCCCACAATAGAGGGAAGAGAAGAGTTTTCCCTGCTATTGGGGAAAGCAGGCCAGACCAAGGGCCTTTTAGCCACCGGGGCTGTGCAGACCGGAACTTTCTCCTACCAGTTTTCTGGCTTGTTTCTGCTTCGCTGTCCATAGCAGGCAGCTAAAGGAGGGGGGCAGGGGTAGAACAGTCACCACAGCAAATATATCTGTATCCAACACAGGGCTTGAACCCATGACCTTAGCATTACTAACTCCATGCACTAACCAACTGAGCTAGCCAGCCTAACAAAACACAATTCACAAATAGCCCTTTCAGAAAGGCGTGTCCGGCAGCTGAAGGGACGTCTCTGCAGCTGCCAATGGCTCTTCTCTGACAGGGCCACTAGCGACTCACTGTGATGTGGGCTGGCTAGTCCAGCTGGTTTGAGGTTTGGTCAAGGTGGCTGGTGGTCTCTCTTGTGCGCTCCTGAGGAGAAAAACGCCCTGAGCAGGACCATAAAGACCAATTTAAAAGAGAATTTAGATGGGGGCACAAAGGGGGCAAGAGTCAGAGCCTGGCAGCTTCTGGGACACAGAAGAGGCCTCCCCTGGCCACCCATGGAACTGCTGGTTCAGGAAAAGGCTGATTGGGGAGGAGTGTTGGGAAGAAGGAAACCACAAGCCTGGAGCAGGTGCAGAGGCTGCTGTGACTGGCACTGGCAGGCAGGGCTGTGACTGCAATTGCTGGGACAGGAGAGCCAGCACCACATGCCCTTGTGATTCCTTTGGGTTGTCAGTGTCCAGAGCTCCTGTGAGTGCAACCTCTGCAGCTTCCACAGCCATGGAGAGTGAGGGTCTGTGGGCATCAGGTGCTTCTCACTTGTGGTTTCCTTCTTCCCAACACTCCTCCCCAATCAGCCTTTTCCTGAACCAGCAGTTCCATGGGTGGCCAGGGGAGGCCTCTTCTGTGTCCCAGAAGGACCTGGGAAAATGTGAGCAAAGGCTGCAATATGGAACCACTGGGAATTGAACCCAGGCTCTTATGTTTACAAGGTAGGTGTTTTAGCCAGCTAAGCTGTGGTGCCCTTCTCAAACTAGTCAGTGAAACTGCTCTATGGTCCCAGACAACACCTTTGACTCCCAAAGTGCAGCAATTTCCTTCCAGCCTTGGCAGTGTCTGCGGCTGAGCTGCACAAAGGAAGATACAAGAGCCCTGGGGGGGGGGGGGGGAGGTCTTTGCAGGAGGAACGTGCCTGAGGAAAGATACTGGAAGCGCAACACACACACAAAAGGGGCACGAGGGACAGTTTGAGTCTCCACCCCCCAAACCCCACCAGGCAAACTACCCCATGGGCCTTGCCCGCACCCAGCTCAGGGCCTGGGGATTTCCTGGGGATTTTCTGTCAGTTTGCTAGACCAAATAAGTAGCCCCCCACCTCTGGAGTCGCTGCCTCTCATGGGCCTTCTCAGCCTCAGGCTCCGCTTTGTCTCCAGACAGACCCTGCTCTGCTACAGCCACCTCCTCCCTCCAGCTGTGATTCCTGGGCCTTCTAGAGGAAAACGCATCCTTTCATTCTCACTTTGGGTACGTCTAGACTACCGCGTTTTGTCGACGGAAGTTTTGTCGACAGATACTGTCGACAAAACTTCCGTCGACAAAGAGCGTCCAGACACATTGAGTTCTGTCGACAAAGCAAGCTGCTTTGTCGACAGAACTCCGTAGTCTGGACGCAATGTTACAGGCAATAACACCTTCTGTCGACAGAGTTCTGTCGACAGAAGGTGTTATGCCTTGTAAAATGAGGTATACCAGTGTCAACAAAACTGCTGCGTTCTGTCGACGTTATGTCGACAGAACTCAGAGGTAGTGTAGATGCTGGTATAGTTTTGTCGACAAAAGTCCACTTTTGTCAACAAAACTAGGTAGTCTAGACACACCCTTTGAATCCCTGGGATTTTAGCACTCAGATCTGCACCTAACACCAGCATTGGCTAGCAAGGGGTCTGAACAGCTTGTGTAGAGAGGGGAACAGCAACTGTGGAGCAGCCTTGCTAACTACTTCAGAGAGCAGAGGAAGGTAAACTCTTTACCAGTGAGAGAAAACTATCACCCCAGGTGGGACTTGAACCCACAATCCCTGGCTTAGAAGGCCAGTGCCTTGTCCATTAGGCCACTGGGGTACACAGAAAAAAAATGCCAGGGACAGAAATTCACCCTTCTAAATGTCCCTTCTTCAATTTTAGATCCTGATTAAGCCCCTTTGAAGAAGCCAGATACACAGGAAGGGCTGATCTCATTCCTCTGAAAATCAACTTTCCATAGGTATTGGCATCAGGCTCCAAGTCATGGGCCTTGACGTCTTGTCTCCCTCCCAAAACCAGGGAAGTGTCTCCCACCACTGCAGACTCCTGAGGCTCTATGGCCATGTCTGTAGAGCAGGGACAGCAACACTCACAGCCCAACAGGGGGGCCCCTGGCCTAGCAATGTGGCCCCCTGAGCAGCCTCTGATGTTCCCTGCTTGAGCCCTAGAACCAGCCCTGAGTGACGGGGCAGAGGGGGAGCAGCTCACACTCGCCAAGGGGCTGGACCTGAGCCTGCAAGGCAGCAGTGACATCACAAGGGCCTTGTGCAGCACCTCAGCTCATTGGCTGGGAGACAGTGACCTCACAGAGGATCCATGGCAACAGCCAGGTGGGCCAGGCTGCAGGGCTGGGCCATCTCAGAGACCCCCATGACCTGGCTGCCTGGAATCTCCTTTGTGAGGTTTCCCCTTGAGGGCAGAAGGGATTGAGGGTCCCAGCTGGGAGTGTCTCTGTGGAGATTTCCCCTTTCCCCTGGCTGCAGTGGGAGGGGCTGGGGCAGGCAGGGTTACAAGAGGGGCTGGTACTGAACTTCTGGGAGAAGCAAGAGGGAGGGCTGCAAACACCTGATGAGGATGAGATTCAAACCCATGCATGCAGAGCACAATAGATTAACAGTCCATCACCTTAACCACTCGGCCACCTCATCTGACCTGTATGGTTTTGTTTCAAATCACCTGAAGTCAGTGCTTCAGGGAATCTTTCTGCCACTTGCTGGCTGGCCAAGGACACCCAGGGCTGGAAGGTTTGGGCTTTTCACAATGTTCCCTGGGCTGTTGTACAAAGCTCAGTGCTGGTAACAAACCCAAAAGCCCCCTGGCTACACCTACCCTGCAGACTTCTTGCTCAAGAACTGTTTTGTGCAAGAGTTCTTGTGCAAAAGGTCTTGCGCAACAGTGTCTCTGCACTGCCATGTGCTGTTGCACAAGAGAAGTGCTTTTCTGTAAGAGCGCCCATGGCAGTGTGGACGTTCTCCTGCGCAGGGAAGCTCTGATGGGCATTTTAGCCATAGGGCTTTCTTGAGCAAGAAACTGCTGTTGCCCATCCACACTGCCTCCTTGTGGACGAGTTCTTGCACAAGAGGGCTTATTCCTTGTGGGGAGAGCAATAACTTCTGTGCAAGAAGCCCTGTTGTCTGATGCTGCACTATAAATTTACTTACACAAGAAGGTACCTGCAGTGTAGACGCTCTGCAAGTTTTTACACAAGAGCAGTTGCTCTTGTACTAAAAGCCTGCAGTGTAGATGTAGCTCTGCAGTGTAGACACACCCTGAGAGAGACAAGGAAATGAAGTGGCCAGAGCCTCCCCCCAGCAGGCTGGTCCTCAACAGGACGGGCACGTCTACACTGCACCCTCACCTCAAAGTGAGCTGTGCAATGTGAGCGGGCTGCCGGGGCCCCCAGGGGAAGGTCTGTGGGGAGTTTCCAAGGCAACAACAACAACAAAGTTTCATAATCTACACTCATGTGAATGTGATTTATTCCTCCACTAACAAGTGTCTCTGAAGGGATGAGAAATGCAGGGCCCAGGTGCAGGGAGCCGGGTCACATTCTCCTGCCTGAGTCTCAGTCCTGGCTGAAGCCTGGCTACAGAGAGAAGAGGCCAATGCAAACCGCCCATGGCAGCGAGGGAGTCAGTACGTGGGTGGGTGGAGCAGGGAGCTGGGGGCAGGGTTCAGCTCTAACTCACTAGGGGTGCGTCCCATAGTTCAAAATAATCGATGCGCCTATTTTGAAATAGCTTATTTTGTAATTTGGGGCTGGCTACACAGCACTTACTTCGAAATAAATCGCTGTTCCAAAACATCCCTCCCTCCTCCTGCCATGCAGGGACGTCGGAATAGCGAGCCCGTTATGGTTTGAAATAAGGGGCTTGCTCTTAAGATGCATCTGTGTGATATGAGCACCACGTCCTAAACCTCCGAGCTAGCCGGCCCACGGGTGTCAGTCTCACAAGTGGCCCTTTCAGAACGGAGCCTTGGGCAGCGGCAGCGATGTTGAGGGCTCCAGAACAAGGTAGGGGAGGTAGCAAAATCTTTTGTAGGCAGGGGAATTAGCTCAAGAGGTAGAGCGCTTGCTTAGCATGCGAGAGGCAGTGGGATCCATGGCCACATTCTCCAACTGTAGCTCAGTTCTTATCCTTATTTTCACTGTTGGGTGCTCAGTGGCCCCCTCCCTCTTGGTACCTGCTCTCCCAAAAGAGACAGACCTGGCTCCCCTTTCTTTTCCCCCAGCAATTGCCATGCTGCAAAGCAGAGAGTGGAGATAACAAACTCAGCAATCCCTCAAGCTTTGTGGTACAATGGAAAGCATGTTGGGCATTTATGCTGTAGTGGCTAGTGTGAGCCCAACTAGACAGGCAAAGGCTGTGGGTTCAAGTCCCACCAGCGTTACTTTAGCAGCTTTCTCATTTCCAGGCAATCCTTAATGCTGAAATTGGGGTGGGCTTCAGTCCAGGTAGTTCCCAGCAGACTCCAGTGAGGGTGGAGGGAAGGGCTGGTTCTTGGGTTGTTGGCTGAGGGTTGATCTGAAAGGCTGCAGGTACCATGCCCTGCCCAGGAAGGCAAGACTGGCCTTTCCACAGCGCCCCTCCCCCAGAGCCAAGGTTCCCTCTAAGCCAGGCCTGGGCAATACAGGCCAGCGGGCTGTATCTAGCCCATCAAGACACTCCCTGCTTGCCCCACCCCCGCAAGCTGCTGAGAACAGGGACTGCTGGGCAGTTAGTGTCCCTGTTCCCAGCACAATCCCATTGGCTGGTTTCTGGCCATATGAAGCGTCATCCCCCCTCCACTCAGGGTCTTATTCATCGACCCAGATGGCCCCTGCAGCTTGTGTGGGGACAAGGCAGACAGGCTGCCTGAGAAATGTGCTGGGCTGCTGGCCGGGAGTGAGCCAGGTAAGTCTCCCAGCCAGAGCCTGACTGACACCCCAGCCCCTCCCTTCCCTCAACCCCCGGGTGCTGCACGTAAACCAAACCCTCTCCCCCCACCTGAACCCACACCCCTCCCAGATCCTGCACCCCAATCCTCTGCCCAAAGTCACAACCCAACACCCTGCAACCATTCCTGCACCCCAGTCCTCTGCCCCAGTCTCCTGTCTGCACCCAGCCTCCATCCCAGACCCAAAGCCCAGCCTCAAAGCTGCTTCCTGATCCCTTCCCAGCCAGGGGCTCTGGACTCTGCCCCTGGAGCTGCCCTGTCTTCTCCAGAGCCCTTAGGTTGGCACCGGGGAGGCCTGAATCCAGGCAGTGTCCAGTGGAGCCCAGCAGAGGCAGAGGGAAGCGCTGGTACTTGGGTGTGGGGCCGGGGGCTGTTCTGAAAGGCTGCAGGCGCCATTAGACCCTTTTGTCCTTCCCTGTCTCACCCCAGCGCTGAGCAACACTCAGTGTCGGTCTGAGCATCCGTCCTGCTCTGGGACGTGTCTCTGTGGCAGGAACCTGCCCAGGTGGCTCTCGCAGTGAGGCCCCTCCCTGGCAGCACCGAGCAGTGAGAGCTGAGTGAAGGGGGAGGCAGGACCAGGGGGAGAAGGCTCCATGACTGTGTCAGAGGGAGGCTCTGCCCTGGCCAGTGGGGAATCGTTGCCTCTCCGAGGGGCCCAGGCCTGGTGGGTCATTTCCCCAGGTTACTGAGTGGGGGCTGGAGCCAGTTCTGGGTTGTCTCCTTCAAAAACCAAACTGAACCAATGGATCTTGTGCCGACCTGACACTGCGCTGGGCTAGTGCTGTGTGTGCCACAGAGCTTCCTGCAGGGCTGCCCACATGGGAGAGGGGAGGGGCAATTTGAATCACCAGCTCTGTCCCTTCTGAAAATGGCAAGTGTTGTTTTAGCAGTCAGGGAGAGGTGGGAAGGAGCCTGAAGTAACCTCTTGGGTCTCAGCTGCTGTAACATGTGGTAATGAGGTGAGAAAAATGACAAGGCAGTTGTCATATGAAACTTCAGTCTGGTTTCCCTGACTGGGAATCGAACCCAGGCCACAGCAGTGAAAGTGCTGTATCCTAACCACTAGACCATCAGGGACACCTAAAATGCCCTTTTTTGCTCACCTACACCAGCCTTTCGCAGGCCATTTTCTGTCCACTTCAGGATTGCGGGCCCATTCTCCTTTGCCCAGAGGGGACAAGAACAGCCAAACAGAACATCAAAGCAGCCAGACTGGGCCATGCCAGTTGTCCAACTAGCCCAGGATACTGTCTCAGGACAGCAGCCAATTTCATTGTCCGGAAGGAATCTTCAGGACGGACAGTTATTAAGTGATCCCTGCAGTCGCCCATTCCCAGCTTCTGCAATACACCAGCTAGAGACACCTGCCCTGTCCATCCTGGTTAAATGCCATTGATTGACATTTCCTGCATTACATTATCCAGTTCTTTTTTGGACCTTCTTGTAGATTTCACCTTCACAACATCCTCTGGCAAGGAGTTCCACTGGGTGCAAAAATGCTTCCTTTTGGTCTATTTTTAACTTGGTTACTGATCAGTTTCATTCTGTCAGCCTGGTTCTTGAGTAGGAGAAAAAATAATTTATTTGCTTTCTGCACCCCTGTCATCATCGCATAAACCTCTGTCCCGTCGCCCCTTGCTTGTCCCTTTCCCCAGCTGAGAAGAAGTTCCATGAAGGCTGGTGTCCAGCAGCTCCCTGCCCCAGTGTGGCTGGCTTTTGGGGACAGCAAGTAGGAAATGGTGAGGAGCGGGAGGGGGCTACTGGAGCCGCTTAGCCCCCGGCTGGCTCTGACAGTAAAAAGGAAAACAGGGATTTCTCCCAACACTGGAGAACATGGGTATCGATCTCACTACCTCTCACATGCGAAGCGAGCGCTCTACCACTTGAGCTAATTCCCCTGCTGTATAAAGTGTGGCCTTCTTGGAGGCTCTTCCCTTCTCCACAGGGACGTCTGGCATCTAGGTCAGTTAGTCCTGGGAAATGAGAATTCTCCAAAAAGGCCACAAGGGCAACACTAAGGAAGGAGACTCCCTGCAGCAAAGCCATGGGGGGGCTCTGAGATGCCCCCTGCCCTGCAGCCTGTCCCACCTGGCCATTGTCATGGACTCTCTGTGATGTCACCACCTCCCAAACTCCATTAGCCAATAAGATGCAGTGCTGCAAAAGCCCCTTGTGATGTCACTGACACAGGCAATCCTTAGGCTGACACAGGGGTGGGCTTGAGTCCAGGCAGTTCCCAGCAGACCCCAGTGAGGGTGGAGGGAAGGGCTGGTTCTTGGGGCTGGGCTGAGGGTGGTTCTGAAAGGCTGCAGGTGCCGTTAGACCCTTTTGTCCCTCCCTGTCTCCTACTAGTGCTGAGCAACACTCAGGCTGTGTCTACACTGCACGTCTCTTCTGGAAAAACCTACGCAAATTTCAAAACCCAGTTTCAGTTTGTGCAGCTTTTTCTTCTGCTTTTTTTTGGAAGAGGCTTTTCCGACATTTGGCCTGTGGACACTGGGCAAGTCACACAAGGGAGGCAGCAGGAAGAGCCTGCCCAATGCACCAGCCTCCCAGGGCAGGGAAGGCCAAGCCACAAGCCTCCAGCAGCTGCCTGGCCTGATTCATCTCCCCTTCCCAGGCTGGCACCAAGAGGCATTCTCAGCTAACATCACCCCCCTCTGTCACATGGGAGTTGGGCTCATCCCAGGAACAGGCTGCTCAGCAGCAGCTGCACTTACCTGGTCACCCAAGGGAAGCAGCAATAACAGAAGGCCTTGTGTTTTTGCCTGGCTTTGAACCAGGAACCTTTTGCATGTTAGGCAAATGTGATAAACACTACACCACAGAAACACACTTTGGGGCTTGTGGAACTGGGATGACTGTTTTGTTACTAGCTCTTTCTAAAAGGGGCCTGCACCTTGTGAACACTCCACCTCTTGTTCTCAGGGAAGCAACTAACCTGAGTTGTCAGCTCCTCATTTCCTCACCAGCCCCTTGAGATTTGTAGCTCAAAGCTGGAGCTGCTGTGGAAGGAGGTGAAGCTACAGAAGCTGACAGGGGACAATCAGCGGGCGGAGGGTTATTTTTTCTCCTTCCTGGGCTGATGTGGCTAGAACTGAGGAGAAGAAAATCCTCTTCCCTTCTCCTCAGAAGATGGAAATTGCAGTTGGATTTCTCTCTGGTTCTACTAAAGCTGGACCCCAGGACTAGACTTTTTCTTTCTAAAACCCTGGTGAAAGCGGAGAGTGAATTGCTTGTAGACTGAGAGTTAAAGAAAGTCATTGCCCAGCGTAAGGCTTGAAGCCATGACTCTGAGATTAAGAGCCTTATGTTGTTTTGCTAACTGAGCTAGCCGGGCTGTAACAAGTATGTTCGTACCCCAATTACAGGGTAGCAGGAGCCAAGCATTCTCAACTGCCTGACTCAGCTCTTTCTTGCCTTCAGTGGGTGATTCTGAGCTGTGGGGAGGTTTGAGCTCAAATCCCCCTCCTGACACACCCACTTCTTTCCCCACAAGGAACGGCCCCATTTCCATCTCTCCAGGGACAGGAGAAGGGGCCGGTTTCAGGATTTCTTGCGCAAGAACCTCCCCATGTAGACCTAGCCCTGCAGAGTTCGAAGGCTGTACCAAGTGGCCAGGAATGACATCCCTTGTTTCAGTGTTTTTTCTTCTATAAAATTATCAAGCTATATTTAGCTAAGCTGTTTGTGAATAACTGGTGGGTACCACAGTAGCCCACATCCGCACAAGCGCAAACGACCTCACTAGTGGCGCACATTATGAAACTCACTCCACCCATGGATGGAAAATCTCAGAGGGAACATGACCCCCCGCCCATCTTCTTCCCTGCATTGGCAGCCACAGTCCCTGTCAGCCATTGGGACACCCCGGGAAGAGAGGCAGGAATGGGGCCAAGTGCAAGTCAGGCTGAGGGGGGCAGGCAAAGCTCATCTTGCCTTGCAGGTCCACTGGCAGCAGCATCTTTCTTGTATTCTGCTGAGAGAAAAATATGCCTGAGAGAAACATGGACCTCAGAAAGCTTGCAGCAGTTGCCAACGTAGCTCAGTTGGGAGAGCGTTAGACTGAAGATCTAAAGGTCCCTGGTTCAATCCCGGGCTTTGGCAGAAGCCTTAGTCAATATGGCTTAGTGTCTTTTGGCATCTCTCCATCTCTGGCAGGCCAATATCTGCAGTCAGAGTTCAAAGGCTGTATCAAGAGGCCGGGAACGACATAATAAAGTTGATGATATTTCAGGGTTAGAAGTGGGAGAGGGGATTTCATGTCACCTCAGAGATTGTTGACACAGTAGAACAGGGCTCTTGGCTTCAGCTGCTCCCAGCCTTGCGTCTCTGTTTTTAATTCCATGCCCCCAGAAATGAACATTAACAGAGCCTGCCTCGGACTAAATCTGAGGCTTCCCCATACTGAGGACACACTATTTCTATTTTCTTAGACTGGAAGTTATTATGTTGATTTAAGCAATTTCAAAATAGTTTCCAAGTATAGACATGCCCTTATAGTTCTGGTCTTCCCAACATCCTCTAGCAAGGAGTTCCACAGGTTGACTGTGCGTTGTGTGAAGAAATTCTTCCTTTTGTTTGTTTTCAACCTGCTAATATCATGGCGCATCCTGGCTGTGTCTACACTGGGCCACTTATTCCGGAAAGTCAGCCGCTTTTCCGGAATAAGCTGTGAGCTGTCTATACTGGCCCTTGAATTTCTGGAAAAGCAACGACTCTCTACTGTACAAAATCAGCCGCTATTCCGGAAAAGCTACGCTGCTCCCGCTCGGGCATAAGTCCTGTTCCGGAAAAGGGCCAGTGTAGACAGCCCAGTAGTCTTTTCCGGAAAAAATCCCCGATCGCGAAAATGACGATCAGGGCTCTTTTCCGGAAAAGCGCGTCTACATTGGCCACAGATGCTTTTCTGGAAAAAGGGCTTTTCCGGAAAAGCAGCCTGCCAATGTAGACGCTCCTTTTCCGGAAATACTTATAACGAAAACTATTCTGTTTTAAGCATTTCCGGAAATTCATGCCAGTGTAGACACAGCCCCTTAGTTCTTCTATTATGGGAACAAGAAAAATACCTTTACTTATTTACAGTCTCAAAACAGCCATGATTTATAGACCTCTATTTTATTTCCACTCTGTCTCCATCTTTCTAAGGTGAAAAGTCCCAATCTCTCTTCATGTGGCAGCAGATCCAAACCTTTCATCATTTTTGTTGTGCTTGTCTGAAGTTTCCAATGCCAAGCTATGGGGGTTTTTTGGGGGGGGGGGGAAGGCAACCACATTTCAAGTCAGTGCTCAAGTTGTGGGCACAGCACGGATTTACAGAGATGTAATATGATAGTCACTGTCTTATTGTCAAGGCCTTTGAAAATAATTTCTAACATCCCATTTGTGGCTCTACATGGAGTGGATGTTTTCAGAGAGCTCTCCAGCTGTGACTTGTTGTAGGCAGATTTGTTTCCATTTAGTATGTGTGTTACTAATTGTTTATACTAATTATACGGGTGAATTGCCAGACTCAGAGCTCACAGCAATTTTCCATGAAAAGGTGTTTTCCCCTCCCCATCATGGTGTTGGAAAAAGAGCTAGTAACAGAATAGTTAGCCAAGTTTAAGCACTTTCACAGCTTTCTGTGGTGTAGTGGGTATGATGTTTGCCTCACATGCAAAAGGTCTTTGGTTCACAGCCAGGCAGAAACAGAGTGTCTGCTTTCATTGCAGCTCCCCTTGGTGACCAGGAAAGCGCAGCTCCTGCTGCCCAACCTGTGCCTGGGAGGCTAGGTATGGGGTCAGCTCTTCCTGCTGGCCCAAGGAGGAAGCAAGGCAGGAATGGAAGCCAAGCTGAGGGAGGCAGACCAGAAGCTCTGGGATTCAGTGGTTGAGGAGAGTCCCCCCTCCCCCCTGCTGCCCCTTGTTCTGCCAAATCCTGTGGGGTGGGGCTGGCTGTGGGGAGGCAGAGGCCTGTACCTGTCTCAGGGCATCCCAGGGATGCTCCTTGCTGCCCAGGGGAAGAAGGGGGCTCTGGGTGGAAGGAAACAAGCAAAGCTGGTCCCAGTGGGCATGAGCTGGTGCTCCAGCTGAGGGAGTGGTGGTTGGTGCAGGTCCCATGGGGTTAGGAACAGCCCTTAGCCCTGGGGAGTCCTGCAAGCTGAGCTCAAATCTCATTGGGACCTGCCACTGTTTGGCTGCAGAACCCTCCCACTCCCACTGCTTTGTCTTCCCTCCCCTTAGGTTCATGAGACCGTTTCTTACCTCACGCTGGGTGTCTGCTGCTCAGTGGGTGGCTGGGATGTGCTGGGACCCTGGGCTTGCAGGATGCTGAGGTTTCATGTTTCTTGCAGCTGCCCCTGATGCCCTCTTGTTTGGTCCCAGCAGGTGCCAGGCTCTGCCTCCTGCCCCCGTGGTGCTCAAGGGAATGCGCATCAGGCCAGGCTGACTGGCCAAGGAACAGCAGGAGCCCTGGCCCAGGAGGGGAGGGGCCAGTGTGTGTGAGGGCGTCACCCAGACAGGCAGCCCCAGGCTGGGAGGACAGAGCTGCCCCACATCTCTAGCGCTCCTGAGGCCCAGGGGGTCCCAGCACAGACACAAGAGCAGCAGCCTTGGCCAATGGTCCCAGGTTTGCAGGGACCGTCCCTGGCTCCCCGCTCAGACTGGCCAGGGGAGCACGCTGGTGCTAACAACATGCTCAAGTGGCGCCATGTTCCAGCCAGGCCGACAGGGAGCGTTTCTTTTGGTGCCACCTGATGCCCACAAATGTGGCCCTTGTACCCACCCCCCTGCTTTTCCCCTGGCCCCCGTGGGGCTGGCAGGAAAGAGGCCCAGGGCCAGGCAGGAACCAGGGGAAAGCAGGAGGCAGGAAGAGCCTCAGACTGGAGCCCAGATCCCCTTTCCTCCTCTGGGCACCTTGAGCACGGGGGGGCTGGTGCTGACAGCTCCAAGGGAAGGCTCAGAAGCCACAGAGCAACCGAGGCAGGACAAGAGTGGGGCAGGCCAGGCCTACGTATGGATGCAGAGCCCTCTGCCTGTAGGGATAACATATCAATGTATTAAAAATGTGATTCCCCCACATGGAAGTGACTCCCCATAATTTGTTCCCCACAACTTAAAGTGTTTAGATTTATTATTAATTCTTTTTATTATTATTATTATTATTTGTTAAGATTGTTAAATGTTTGGATTTATTATTATTATTGCCCCTTTAGAATATAATGTATTAGGTCATGTAACTTAGAACTGTTAAGAATATAATCCTATGTAGCCAGAAACAGCCCCCCCCCCCCCCCCCCCAGGGCATGCTCAGGCTTGTGCAAGGGGCTGCTTGAAATAACTTTGTATTAGAACCCTATATAGAAAACTTGTAGCAGAATAAGATTTTCCCCCACTCTCTTCCCCCCACTCTGTAATTAATTGCCCTGTTGCATGAATGAGGTGTGAATGAGTAAGACTTGGGAGCCAAGCACCTCCAGACAGCTACAGGAGTTGAAGAGGGGGTGGAAGCCAGACCCAAGGTGTCAAGTGGGCTGAAGAAAGGAGAGCAGACATACTGACTGCCTTGGGGATTAGAAGCAGGCACCTTCTTTTGAAAACACCCTCTCTGCAGCACAAAGGGACCAACGGACACAGACCCAGAGTTTGAATCTGGGATATATATTTTCATAGGAGAGGGATGCTATAAAAGTGAGGTGTCTTGCAGAGGACCCCGGGTTTCGTCTTGTCACCATCGGAGCATCGATCCGGATCGGCAGAAGCCCGGCTCCACCCCTCCCCCATCTAACTCACCTGGCCAGTGCAGTTAAGGGGAGCAACTTGTTGGTAACAACAGCAAGACGGAGTGTGCTTGTGTGTGTGTGCGTGAGTGCATGAGTGACTTATATATATATATATCATATGCATATGATAACTGTTAATTATTCTATGTGTGATCAATAAATGTGGTGTGTTGCCTTATCCCCCGAAAAAGATCCCGAGTACTTCTTTGAAGTACAACATTTCTGCCAAACGCTGAGCGAAGGCCCCACCCACCAGATAGCGGGCGGCTGCTGACGTTCTGAGGCCAGTGTGAGAAGGGGGCAGGAAAGCAGGTCCAGGCCCCCTCACCCCTGCTCCCACAGACCCAGCCTGCTGGGGGGAGGCTCTGGCCACCTCCTTCCCTCCCCTCTCTCTCAGCTCCCTTCTCCTGGGGGCTGAAAGGGACTTGGATCCCAGGCCCAGCCCCCTTCCTCAGGGGGAGGAGAAGATGTCTGTGTCTTGCCCCCATTGTCACCTCTCCCCTGATGACTCCAATTCTTGCTGCCTGCAGTGCCCAGGTGAGAGAGGGTCTCTGTCCTCCCACCCTGCTTGAGCTGGTTGCTGGGTTTCTCCTCCTGCTCAGCTGGCTGACTCAAAGGAGATCACACGAGACTAGTCAAATGTGCCCCCATCAGCACCTCACCCTGAGCCACAGCCCTTGTGCCATTGCTGGGTGGGCATTAGCCAAGGAAGCAGCAACTCCCAGGAAGGGCTGGGAGGAACAGGGGCGAGTCACAGGAACATGATTTGTCAGGGCCCAGCTGTGGCCAAAAAGGGTGAAATGATCATTAAATAAAGGTGAACCTTGGAAAGGATTACCTAGTAACACCTGGCAAAGGCTGGAATTGAATCAGGGACCTTCAGAGCTTCAATTTAACACTCTCCCAAGTGAGCTACTTTAGCTGACACATTTGGCTTGTAATTCTCCTCAGAAGATGGAAATTGCAGTTGGTTCGCTCTCTGGTTCTACTAAAGCTGGACCCAGGGCTAGACTTTTTCCTTCTAAAACCCTGGTGAAAAGGGAAAGCCAATTGCTTGCAGGTTGAGAAAGTGAGTTAAAGAAGGGCACCACCCAGCATGGGGCTTGAACCCACAACCCTGAAATTAAGAGTCTCAGGTGCTTCCAACTGAACTAGCCAGGATGTGTGGGAAAAGTTTCCTAATATCCCATCACAGCATAACAGGAGCCAAGTGTTCTCCACTGCCTGACTCAAGGCTCTTTCTTGCCCCTAATGTGGGGTTCTGGTCTGTGGAGAGGTTTGAACTTGAACCCCACTCCCAACACACCCACTTCTTTCCCCACAAGGAACGGCCCCATTTCCATCTCTCCAGGGGCAGGAGAAGGGCTCTGGCCTGTTCTCTGCAAAATGCTCAGCCTGTTTCATTGTCTGCAGGAACGAGTGGGATCCATGCGCCCTATTCCCCAGTGAGAGGTGTGTGTCCTCTTCCCCCCTTTCCACAGACATAGCAGGCCAGGGGGCTATGAGCCTCCAGAGGCCCCTTCCTACTTGCCCTCCCACAAAGCTGGGGTGCAAAGCTGCTAGACCCCAGCCCTCCTGGGCCAAGCCATGGCAGAGGTAGCACGATTCACTCCCATCTTCTCCTGCCTATACCATAGTACTGAGGGGCCGGCCCCTTTCCTGCTGCCCCAACTCTTATTCCCACAATGCACTTTGTGCAGGGGCCATTGGTCTTTGTGCCAAGGTGCGTGGCTGGCAGCCAGGACTCAGGACCCTTCCCTCAATCCCCCCTCTGACCCGCTCACACTGTCTGGCTGCCTCCAGCACAGGCTGAGCTCAGGGGCCAGGTGAGTGACCTGCCCTGCACCTGTGATGGCATCAGGCCCTTCCCGCTGGCCTGCTCAGTCTGGAGACGGAGCTCCAGGGGCCTCCGACACCCAGCAAGAGGAACAAAACTCTCTGCATTGAACCTCAGTGCATAGAAGCTAAAGCACCTGAATCTTGTAACAAGCAGCTGAGTCTCAGCAGGTCCCACTGAGATTTGAACTCAGATTGCAGGATTCAGAGTCCTGAGTGCTGCCCCTTACACCATAGGACCTGTGGTGTGAAAGTGCAGTGGGCACCTCTGACTCTCAGCTCTCAGGCTGGCCTCTGCTCTCCTGGCTCCCTCCAGCTGCTTCATCTCCCAGGACTCCCTGTAGGAAATGTGTCACTTTCACCCCTGGGAGCAGCTCAGCCAGGCAAAGGGGCTGCCTGGGGCAGGACATTACCCCTGGAGGGCAGGGGTGGGTGTGGCAGTGACATCACAAGGGCCTTTTGCAGCCCCTCAGCTTATTGGCTAAAGGAGGTTGGGAGGTGGTGACCTCACAGAGAGTCCATGACAATGGCCAGGTGGGACAAGCTGCAGGGCAGGGGCCATCTCAGAGCCCCGCCCCCCATGGCTTTGCTGCAGGGAGTCTCCTTGAGATCTGCCCTTGAGACCTTTTCGGAGCCTTCTCCTTTCCCACGACTAACTGACCTAGATGACAGACGTCGCTGTGGAGACGGGAAGAGCCTCCAAGAAGGCCTTTGTACATGCAGCAGGGGAATTAGCTCAAGTGGTAGAGCGCTTGCTTTGCATGCGAGAGGCAGTGGGATCAATGCCCACATTCTCCAACTGCAGCTCAGCTCTTACCCCTAATTCTCACTGTCAGGGGCTCAGTGGCCCCCTCCCTCTTCCTACCTGCTCTCCCAAAAGAGACAGACCTGGCTCCCCTTTCTTTGCCACCAGCAATTGCCATGCTGCAAAGCAGAGAGTGGAGATATCAGGCTCTGTGTTGCAATGGAAAGCATGTTGGACTTTTAAACTGCAACAAAATACAGGACTATGTAGTGTTACACTTTGGTTCTGTGATGTGATGGGAGCCTCAAGGGTTAAAGCCGACTACCCAGTGAAAACTACTGGATGATGGTGAAACAAATGATCTTTATTAAGTGGTCAAAACCAATAATTACCAAATAGGTGTTTAAACTAGCAATTGCTCAGTACTTTTACTGCATAGAAAGCTTGAGCACAATTATACCCAACTGATTACAATTCTTTGATTACAATTCACTCATATCAAATCACTATCCCTAATTTGCCTAAGACAACGCAGCATACAAATAAAAAATACAAAAAACAAAGCCAAAGTAATGATAATAAAAGAACCGTCCTAAGCCAGCCCCTCTATGGTTATTTTAGGACAGCTGGTGGAGTTAGTCATAAATCGACTTTTACAACTTAACAACTCCGGGGCGTCTATTTCTAACACTTATACTTAACCTAAATACCACACTACTATACAACACAAAATTATACAATTTGCATAGTGTGGTTAACAGAACTTAGATACGCTTTACAGAATTACACAGTGAAATTAACACAATTTAACTATTAATTAAACCAATAACTAATACATTTAAGCAATACTTACAAATCCAGAAACAACCTCAACAGAAAGACACACTAGAACTCGGAGCATGCTTGTGCACCCCTATATTTGACTCGAAGGATGGGGAGGCAGCCTCAGGGTGATCAGTCCTTTAGCCGGGCAAAAAAAAGACACGTGCCCTCAATACACGGAACCTCCGTCGAACAAAGGAATTGAGGGTCTTTTATACAAAACTTTGGTGTCTGTGCCATGCTAGGGTCTGCATTTGGCAGGGCCTGATAGGCTAGTGATGAGGTAGTATGACAATACTGCCCTATAGGAATTTTCGTGATGTATGCGTGATTCCCTCGTGGACAGTACCAGATGGGGCATAGTTAGTGTAAGACAATTGTGTTTTATTACCCTATGTTTACTTTTTCCCCTTGCCCCTGAGACTGGTCAAGCTACGGTCAAATGAGGCTTATCTGTAAATTCAGCTAGGCGTTATCTAGTTATGCTCACCTCCCTATTTTCTTGGTGCCTTTGAGTTCCAGGATGCCTATAAGGTCAAATTCCATTCACTAAAACTGCATTGTGCTTCCCATGCTCCCCTGAGTATCTGGGTTTTGTGTGGCAGGATGGGCTCTATGCGAAGGCCGTGGACAGAAAAAGCCTGCTTTACAACATGTAGCACTTTAAAGACTAACAAGATGGTTTATTAGATGATGAGCTTTCGTGGGCCAGACCCACTTCCTCGGATCAAATAGTGGAAGAAAATTGTCACAACCATATATAGCAAAGGATACACTTAAAAAAAACAAACACATATGAAAAGGACAAATCAAATTTCAGACCAGAACAGGGATGCGGGGGGGAAGGTAAATGTCTGTGAGCTAATGATATTAGAGGTGATATTTGGGGAAGCTATCTTTGTAATGGGTAAGATAACTAGAGTCTTTGTTAGGACCCCGCCGTAAAGTGTCGAATTTTAGCATGAATAACAGTTCAGAGGATTCCCTTTAAAGTGCAGTTTTAAAAGGCTTTTGAAGCAGGATGCAGGTAATTAAGTCATTGAGTTAATGTCCTTTCTGAGTTAAAATGGCAAGAAACTGGTTTTTTTCTGTATTTTGTTTCAGCTACCCTAGACTAACATGGCTACTTTTCTATCACTATTTTAAGCTGCAGTGATTCATGTGAGCCCAGCTAGACATTCAAAGTTTGTGGGTTCAAGTCCCACGAGTGTCACTTTAGCTGCTTTCTCATTTCCAGGGCGCAGCTTTTACAGAACAGGCAATCCTTAGAGTGAAAGTGGGGTGGGCTTGAGTCCAGACAGTTCCCAGCAGACCCCAGTGAGGATGGAGGGAATGGCTGGTTCTTGCGGTTGGGGCTGGGAGTTGTTCTGAAAGGCTTCAGGTGCCATTAGATCATTTTATCCCTCCCTGTCTCCTACCAGTGCTGAGCAACACTCAGGCTGTGTCTGCCCTACACTGCTCTTCTGGGAAAAGCTACGCACATTTCAAAACCCAACTTGTGCAGCTTTTTTGGAAGAGGCTTTTCTGACATTTGGCCTGTTACACTGGGCAAGTCACACAAGGGAGGCAGCAGGCAGAGCCAGCCCAATGCACCAGCCTCCCAGGGCAGGGGAGGCCAAAGCACAAGCAGCTGCCTGGCCTAATTTATCTGGCTTCCCCAGGTTGGCACCCAGGGGCATTATCAGCTGACGTTACCCGCACCCTGTCACATGAGGGTTGGGCTCGTCAGCAGCAGCTGCAGTTACCTGGGCACCCCAATAGGAGAAGACCCTGTGTTTCTGCCTGGCTTTGAACCAGGGACCTTTTGCGTGTTAGGCAAACATGATAACCACTACACCCCAGAAACACATTTCAAGGGATGGAACTTGTCTGACTGTTCTGTTCCTGGCTCTTTCTAACACCCTGCTCTGCAGGGGAGGGGGATGCTCCTTGTGAAAACTCCACCTCTTGTTCTCAGGGACGCGCCTAATTTCCTCACCAGCCCCTTGAGATTTGTAGCTCAAAGCTGGAGCTGCTGTGGCAGGAGGTGAAGCTACAGAAGCTGACTGGGGACAATCAGTAGGCGGAGGGTTATTTTTTCTCCCCCTGGGCTGATGTGGCTAGAGAGGAGGAGAAGAAAATCCTCTTCCTTTCTCCTCAGAAGATGGGAATTGCAGTTGGTTTTCCTAAAGCTGGACCCCAGGACTAGACTTTTTCTTTCTAAAACCCTGGTGAGAAATTAGAGCCAATTGCTCACAGGCTGAGAATGTGAGCTAAGGAAGGGCACCACCCAGCATAGGGCTTGAACCCATGACCCTGAGATTAAGAGTCTCATGCTCTACCAACTGAGCTAGCCAGGCTGTGTGGGAAAAGTTTCCTAATATCCCATCTCAGGGTAACAGGAGCCAAGTGTTCTCCACTGACTGACTCAAGGCTCTTTCTTGCCCCTAATGTGGGGTTCTGGTCTGTGGAGAGGTTTGAACTCGAACCCCTCTCCCGACACACCCACTTCTTTCCCCACAAGGAACGGACCCATTTCCATCTCTCCAGGGACAGGAGAAGGGCTCTGGCCTGTTCTCTGCAAAATGCTCAGCCTGTTTCATTTTCTGCAGGAACGAGTGGGATCCATGCGCCCTGTTCCCCAGTGACAAGTGTGTGTCCTCTTCCCCCCTTTCCACAGACACAGCAGGCCAGGGGGCTATGAGCCTCCAGAGGCCCCTTCCTACTTGGCCTCCCACAAAGTTGGGGTAAAAAGCTGCTAGACCCCAGCCCTCTGGGCCAAGCCATGGCAGAGGTAGCAGGATTCACTCCCATCTTCTCCTGCCCGTGCCCTGGTACTGAGGGGCCGGCCCCTTTCCTGCTGCCCCAACTCTTATTCCCACAATGCACTTTGCGCAGGGGCCGTTGGTCTTTGTGCCAAGGTGCGTGGCTGGCAGCCAGGACTCAGGACCCTTCCCCCAATCCCCCCTCTGACCCGCTCACACTGTCTGGCTGCCTCCAGCACAGGCTGAGCTCAGGGGCCAGGTGGGTGACCTGCCCTGCAGCTGTGATGGCATCAGGCCCTTCCCGCCTGCTCAGTCTGGAGATGGAGCTCCAGTGGCCTCAGACACCCAGCAAGAGGAACAAAACTCTCTGTGTTGAACCTCAGGGAATGGAAGCTGAAGCACCTGAACCTTGTAACAACCAGCTGAGGCCCAGCAGGTCCCACTGAGATTTGAACTCAGATTGTAGGATTCAGAGTCCTGAGTGCTGCCCCTTACACCATAGGACCTGTGCTGTGAAAGTGCAGTGGGCACCTCTGACTCTCAGCTCTCAGGCTGGCCTCTGCTCTCCTGGCTTCTCTCCAGCTGCTTCATCTCCAAGGACTCCCTGTCCTGCCCCAGCTCTGCTGCTTTCAGGGCAAATCCCTTGTTAGGACCAGTCACACTCTGGGGTCAGTGAGGGTCCCTCCCACCTGAGCTGTGAGTCACACAAAAGCCTCGTTTCCTGCTCCGTTCCCAACGCTGGATGCAAACACACGGTTGCTCTGGGGGTGTAACAAGTGCCCCCTTAAAAAGCTCATCAATTGAAATGAAACTTTTACATCTCCAGCTGTGTCACACTTTGGGTTTCTATTGAACAGGGATTCTTCAAATGACCACAAACCCCTCACGTGCTCTAGTGCCAATGCACATAAACCAGACAAACCCGTCCCTCAGCTGGAACCAATTCAAACCGGCTCTGTGTGTGTGTCTGGTTTCTGTTTCCATCCATTCAACAAGGGTATGATCTGATCTGGATGCCCATTGGCTCGTCCTTACTCTCCTTTGGCCGTGTCCTGCAGAAGAACAAGGACCACGTCCAGCTGGGGATGAATGGCCACAATCGATCTTACAGCGTTTGATTTAGCAAGTCCAACTAAGACTCACTAAATCAAACCCAGAGGCCACCCCCACCAGCTTCCAGCACTTCTGCTCTTTGCCCCCTTCGGCTTTCTGCTGTGGGGACATGGCCAACTCCAGCTACGTAGGGAGGGATGGCAGGGAGAGCAGACACATTGGCCAGGCACCACTGGGGGCTGCCTCCTTCGCCTCCCCAATACCCAGCAGCTGCTTGGCCAGCTTAGTCATGGGGCTGCTCTCTGGGACTTCTCTCCCAGCTCCTCCACCTGTTGCCATTGCCCATCCCAAGGGAGGGGGGACGAGAGTCACTCTCCACAGTTGCAGGAGCTGCAGAGCATGCACTTTTGGGAAAGGCTTTATTTTTCAAAAGATCAGCGTCTAGACTTTCGCTTTTCTCCGACAAAAAAAGCAGCAGCCATTTTTATGCTAATGAAGCGTGAGAGATTTAAATCCCCGCTTCATTAGCAATTGCAATACATCTAATTTTCTGAAAAAGGGATGTAGTCTAGATGTAGCCAAGAAGTTTTACAGTAAAGCGTGGTAAGCGAGGGCTTCTTGCATAAGAGCTACGCTCTTTTCTAACAGGTGTAAGTCCTCTTGCTCAAGAGCTCTTGCGTAAGAGAGCCGTGTGGACACAGGACAGGTGTTTCTTGGGCAAGAAAGCCCAATGGCTAAAATGGCCATCAGAGCTTTCTTGCACAAGAGAGCGTCCACACTGCCATGGATGCTGTTGCCCAAAAGCACAGCTCACACATGGCAGGGTGGACGTGTTCTTGCATAAGACCCCTTGCGCAAGATACTGCCAGTGCAGACACAGCCAAAGGGATCTTCAGAGATTAAGTCCAGCCCCCTGCCTCACAGCAGGACAAAGCACCATCCAGATTGATGTCTCTCCAAAACACAAAGCTACCAGGATTGGGGTTTGAACCCAGGCAGACAAACATCTAGTGGAGCTTAAATCCAACTCCTTAACCACTCCGCCACCCTGGTGGTACTTAGGATGCTGAAAGGGTGAAAGTTCTCTCCCCAGACAGACCAGGGACTCTCTCTCAGAGCATCTGCCCGTCCCATCTCTGTGCCAGGACTTCCCACTGCGAGGGCGAGAGAGTCACCCACTCCCCCCAGTGAGGAGGGAAGAAGGAAAGCCAAACAAGACAAAACCCAGCCTTCCCAGGGATTCCGAGGGACAAAGGCCTGGTGGGGAAAATACCATCCCCCTTCACCCAGGCTGCGTCTAGATTGGCATGATTTTCCAGAAATGCTTTTAACGGAAAAGTTTTCCGTTAAAAGCATTTTCAGAACAGAGCGTCTAGATTGGCACGGACACTTTGCCACAAAAGCACTTTTTGCAGAAAAGCGTCCGTGCCAATCTAGACGCGCTTTTCTGCAAAAAAGCCCCGATCGCCATTTTTGCAAATCTGAGCTGTCTACACTGGCCCTTTTGCACAAAAGCTTTGCGCAAAAGGGACTTTTGCCCGAATGGGAGCAGCATAGTATTTCCGCAAGAAGCACTGATTTCTTACAGTAGGAAGTCAGTGCTTTTGCGGAAATTCAAGCGGCCAGTGTAGACAGCTGGCAAGTTTTTCTGGAAAAGTGGCTGATTTTCTGGAAAAACTGGCCAGTCTAGCCACAGCCCTGCAGGGGTATTAGCTCAAATAGCAGTGTGTTCAATTAGCATGTAAGAGGTAGAGGGATCAATGCTGGGAGAAATCCTTGTTTGTCTTTTTACTGGCAGAGCCAGCCAGGGGGCTAAGTGGCTCCAGTAGCCCCACAACTTCTTAGTTGCTGTCCCCAAAAGCCAGCCACATTGGGGCAGAGAGCTGCTGGACACCAGCCCTCCTGGGCCAGGCAGTGGCAGGAGCACTGGGGACAGGTTGCAGGTGGGGCAGAATTAGCTGCATTGGAAAAGTGCTGCCTTTGCAAGTGAGAGGTAGCAGGATTCACTCCCATCTTCTTCCACTACTTGCTGGTGCTGAGGGGTTGGCTCTTTTCCTGCTGCCCCAACTCTTATTCCCACAATGCGCTTTGTGCAGGGGCCATTGGTCTTTGTTCCAAGGCGTGTGGCTGGGAGCCAGGACTCAGGGCCCTTCCCCAAATATATGAATCCTGCCCCCCCCCCCCCGCCCCGCCCCACCGACCCTCTGTTCCACTCACACTGTCTGGCTGTCGCCCACATGCTGAGGTCAGGGGCCAGGTGAGTGACCTGCCCTGCAGCTGTGACAGCATCAGACCCCTCCCACCCACCTGCTCAGTCTGGAGACCAAGCTCCAGTGGCCTCAGACACCCAGCAGGAGGAACAAAATTGTCTCCATTGTCCCTAAAGACAAGGAAGCCAAAGCACGTGAAGCGCGAGGACCTTGCAGTAACCAGCCCAGCCAGGCCCACTGAAACTTACATTCATCTTGGAGGATTCAGAGTCCCGAGTGCTGCCCCTTGCACCATGGCACCTACAGCTGACAGCCCACGGGGGCACCTGGGCCTCTCAACTCTCAGGCTGGCCTCTTCTCCTGGCTTCCCTCCAGCCCCTTCATGGCTCAGGAGTCTCTGTCCTGCCCCAGCTCTGCTACTTTCAGAGCAAATCCCTTGTTAGCACCAGTCACACTCTGGGGTCAGTGAAGGTCCCTCCCACCTGAGAGGTGTGTTACACAAAAGCTTCGTTTCCTGCCCAATTCCCAACACTGGCTGCAGCTGTCTACTTTCATGAGGGTGTAGCTCAATGATAGAGCTTTTGATGGCAGATCAAGTGGTCCTTGGTTCAACTCCAAGTGCCCCCTTGGAAAAAGTTCTACTAGCAATATTTTTTGTTTCCAGGTCCATCATACTCTGGCTTTACATTGCTTGAGGTTCTTGACATTAATAAGAACCCTTAACGCAGAGCTACTCAACTTTGGAAGCCACAGGGTTATGCCACAAGAAACACTTCCTGTTGGCCTGGCTGGAACATGGCACCACATGAGCATGTTGTTAACACCCATGTGCCCCTGGGGTCCTGAGGAGCACTAGAGATGTCAGGCAGCTCTGTCCTCCCAGCCTGGGGCTGTCTGTCTGGGCCATGCACATACACACACTGGCCCCTTTCTAGGGCAGGGCTCCTGCTGTTCCTTGGTTTACTCAGCCTGGGAGTTGGGCTTTTCCCAAGCAGCAGGAGCTGTGTTTACCTGGGGAGCCACAATAAGAGCAGAACCCCCTCACCCCTGTTTCTGCTTGGCTTTGAACCTGGAGGCTTTTGCATATTAAGCAAACATGATAACCACTACCCCACAGAAACATGGGACAGAAACATGCTTGTCAGTTTTTTTCTGTACATAAAGTTGGACAAATATTCTGTTACTAATTCTTTGCCCAAGGCAGAGCAAGAGCAGGGAACAAGACCCCCCCCCCCCCCAATACTTCTCTAGACCCTTTGCTCCCAACACAGAGCGGGGGGGGGGCGGGGCTGTGCGCCTCGGGAGGAGTGACCCACATCATATCCCCAGCATTTCTACCCTTCATGGATGGACCTTTGGGGGAGGCCCAGACGCTCCATCCTCTCAACTCCTATCACACTCTAGAGCAGGGCAGCCCCCAGGGGTAGGGCTGAGCCATGGGGTGCTGAGCAAGGGGCAGAGGCTGCAGGAGCTGAGAGTTTCCCTAGAGCTCAGAGACCCATAATGAGGCACCAGGCCCAGTGTCTCTCTCAGAAAGGCGCAGAAAGAGATTGACTGGGGGCAGGGAGAGTGGCTCAGGGGTTGTGCAGTTTGTTGCCCAGGTTAGGGGTGTGGCCAAAACACAGGCCTCGCTGTTAGCAGGATTTGAACCTGCGCAAGGAAACCCTACTGGATTTCAAGTCCAACGCCTTAACCACTCGGCCATCACAGCTGTGAGGTCAGTAATGCCTCAGGGCCAGGGAAATAGGTAAATAATCCCAGTGCCCAGACCTGACATCACCTCCCCCACCGAATTCACACAGCAAACCTGGCTCCCCGAGAACAGGGGGAGCTTGGGGTCTCATTGCTGGGCCGTGGGGTGAAGCATCAAACCAGCCCCCTCCTGTAGGGCCTGTGAGTGTTGCTGTCCCTGCTGTACAGACAGGGCCATGGAGACAGGGAGAGATTCACTGAATGGGCCAAGGTCACCCAGTGAGTTAGAGCCCAGCTCTGCTCCCAGCTCCCTGCCCCACCCACCGATGTGCTGACTCCCTCGCTGCCAGGGGACTGTTTGCATTGGCCTCTTCTGTTTTCATTTCTGCTGTGAGACATTGGGACAGTTGGCCAGGGCGTCCCGCAGTTGCCATCTCCCTCTGTGCAGATGCTGTCCAGAGCTCCGACTAGCAAACGCTGACACTGCTGTTAGGTCCAGACCAGAGGAGAGTGTTTAAGGGTTATTTCGGAAGAAGGGTTTTCTCCCCAAATAACTGCATCTAAACGGTGTTTTTTATTTCATAATAAAGTATTTTTAAAGAGCGCTCATCCGTGATTATGCAAATGTTACGCGGGATATTTAAATCCCAATTTCATTTACAATTTCGAATGTCTCCATTTGCATCCCTCTCCTGAAGGAGACTGCAAGTGTCAACATGTCCTGGGTGTTGCAACCTCCCAGCACTCACCTGATGTTCCCTCCCCGCTGCCTGAAGACGTTTGGGAGTCCTCCTGCGTCTCCTGGAGCTGCAGGTCATCAGCGTTGTCATCCTGAAGCTGCCGCCGCTGCTGCCCAGGTGTCTCCATCCCAGACTCCACAACTATCCCTGGAGACAGGGGATCCCCACACCCCGGGATTCGGTCCAGTTCCTCACAGTATGCACAGTGCTGCGGTGTTTCCCCAGAGTGGGACCTGCCCTCCCGGGCCCTCACATACCCCTCCCGCAATTCGTTGACCTTGGGTCTGACTTGGTCTAGGATGCAGGACGGGGGAGGTGGCCTTTCTCTGCAAGGCCATCAGCCATTGGGCCACATGTTAGATAATTTCATGGAGGTTAGGTCCATAAAAGGCTAGTAGCCAGGGGATAGAAATGGTGCCCCTGGCCTCTGTTTGTCAGAGGCTGGAGACAGATGGCAGGAGACAAATCGCTTGATCGTTGTCATCGGTCCACCCCCTCCGGGGCACCTGGTGCTGGCCACTGTCGGCAGACAGGACACTGGGCTAGACGGACCTTAGATCTGACTCAGTACGGCCGTTCTGATGTTTTTATGTTAATAAACGTCCACATTCCTCCACCTGGACTGCCGGGCCTGCAGAGACTCCCCCTCGGATCACAGCTCCAAGAGGGTCTTTATCTCTGGCCCAGACACTGACAGTGCCCAGTGTTTCTGCCCCTTGCTTGGTCCTGTGATGTGTCCCTGAAGAGGTCTCTGGGGGCTTGTGCCTGAGACATGGCTCTCCAAAAGGCAGACGTGCTCGATCTTAGGCAAAGGACCCAGAAACAACACTCTATGGCAAAAAACACACGGACGGCTCTTGGTCCGCATCCCTGGGCCACACAGAGTATCCAGAAGCCACTTCCCCACCTCTCCCTTGGCTGCTCTAGAGCTTAGCCCAAAGTCTGATAAACTCTACTCTCCCACCCAACAACCTCTGGGACTCCTCTCCCACCCGGCTCCTCACACCACGGAGAGTGCAGGGCAGCCACTACCCCAGCGTCACCACTTCTGGTCTGTGCGTAATGGCCAAGAAGTTCTGCTTTACCCAAACCACACGGGCACCCTCTCGCCTCTGGCCAGCCTCATGGCAGATGTGGACTTCCCTCACTAATTTTCCCAGCAGCTTTGCAGGCAGGCATTGGAAGTATAATGGTGAGCATAGCTGTTTTCCAAGTAGTTGACCTGGGTTCAATTCCTAGTCAAGGCAATGTTGGGAGGGAGCATCAAAGTTCCTTGCTGAGCTTTTACACCAGGAGTGTCCAAACTTTTTTCAAAGAGGGCCAGATTTGATGAAGTGAACATGCGTGAGGGCCGACCATTTTGCCTGACATTCTTTGAACCATTAAAATTAAATGCAAATTAACTATTTTATGCAAAGTTTATTGCAAACAGCATACTTTTCATTTCGTCACATGGATGACAAATCTAAACAGGTGTTAAATAACTCTGCCTTTCATATCTGAAGGCCAGATGAAAAAAAAAATCTAAGAAGCTGAAATATATGTCAGGAACATTGTAAAGTACATTACATATTATTAGTAATAAAGGTTGTCTGTCAACTTTTAAGTTAAAAAAATATGAACAGGAACATAACACCAAGTATACATGTGTCCAAATATATTTATAACTGATTTAGACCAACTGACATTAACTGAGATTTTACAATGTATTCATCTCAATACATACGGATTCATTGGGGGCCATAAAAGATAGATATTGCCAAATTACCTGTGGGGCCATATTAAACCGGAACACGGGCCGCAATTGGCCCACGGGCCGGACTTTGGACATGCCTGTTTTACACGAACCCTGAAAAACAGGCACAAACGGGTCCTGCAGCTGTGGGCTACCTCTCTCGGCTTTTCATCCTCTCCGAGGGCATGCACACCAATGCGGTTCCTCCCTCACATACCCCTGCCACAATTCCTTGACCTTGGCTCTGACTTGGTCTAGGATGCGGGGGTAGGAGGGAGGTGACCTTTCTCTGCTAGACCATTGGCAATAAATATCTGCATTCCCCCGCATGGACTGCAGGGCCTGCAGAGACTCCTCCTCGGACCACAGCTCCAAAAGGATCTTTTTCTGTGGCCCAGACCATGACAGTGCCTGGCGTTTGCTGCCCCTTGCTTGATTTGATTCCCAGACAATGCAAGGTGGGAAGGGAACAGGCAACCTCCTGGGGGAGATCTTATTTAACCCTGAATAACAGGCACAAGTGGGTCCCACAGCCAAGGGCTCCCTCTCACCACTTTTCATGGGGAGCAGCTCAAACAAAACTAATTTGGCTGTAGTGGGGTCTGCATGAGGCTTGTACCCGTGACCTGGGCATTATTAGCATCACACTCTAAACAGCTGATCCAGCAGGCCTATGAGTGGCCCCATAATAGAGGGAAGAGAAGAGTTTTCCCTGCCATTAGGGAAAGCCAGCCAGGCCAAGGGCCTTTTAGCCACTGGTTCTGTGCTGTCTGGAGCCTCCTCCTACCAATTTTCTGGCCTGTTTCCTGAAAAGCTCTCAGCCTCTTGCCTGTTTCTGCTTCCCTGTCCATAGCAGGCAGCTAAAAGTCGGGGCAGTAGAACTTTGCCAGCACAGAGCTTGAACCCACAACTTTGGCATTACTAGCTCCATGCACTAACCAACCAAGCTAGCCAGCCAACCAACCAGAACATGGCTTCCAAATAGCCCTTTCAGAAAGGCACGTCCGGCAGTTGCAGGGATGTCACGGCAGCTGCCAATGGCTCTTCTCTGACAGGGCCACTAGCGACTCACTGTGACGTGGGCTGGCTAGTCCAGCTGGTTTGAGGTTTGGTCACGGTGGCTGGTGGCCAACATGGTGCACTGAGACCCAGGGCAAAGAGGCAGCCGGAATCTCTTGCTGCCAGCACCTTGCCTCCCAGCTTCTTCCCTGTCAGCAGCAGCTGCAGCCCCTTTCAGTCACTGGGTCAGCCTGGGAAGGGAGGCAGGATTGGGGCCAAGTAGGGAGTCAGGCTGAGGGGGGCAGGCAAAGCTCGTCTTGCCTTGCAGGGCCACTGGCAACAGCTTCTCTCTTGTGCGTTGCTGAGGAGAAAAACACCCTGAGAGGGACCAAAAAGACCAATTTAAAAGAGAATTTAGAGGGGGGGGGCACCAAGGGGGCAAGAGTCAGAGTCTGGCAGCTTCTTAGACATAGGAGAGGCCTCCCCTGGCCACCCATGGAACTGCTGGTTCAGGAGGAGCATTGGGAAGAAGGAAACCACAAGCCTGGAGTGGGTGCAGAGGCTGCTGTGACTGGCACTGGCAAGGCAGGGCTCTGACTCCAATTGCTGGGACAGGAGAGCCAGCACCACACGCCCTTGTGATTCCCTGGGGGTGTCCGTGCTCAGAGAGCCTGAGGGTGCAACCTCTGCAGCTCCTGCAGCCATGGAGAGTCAGGGTCTGTGGGCATCAGGTGCTTCTCACTTGTGGTTTCCTTCTTCCCAACACTCCTCCCCAATCAGCCTTTTCCTGAACCAGCAGTTCCATGGGTGGCCAGGGGTGGCCTCTTCTGTGCCCGCACCATGCTCAGGGCCTGGGGATTTTCTGTCCGTTTGCCAGACCAAATAGCTAGCGCCCCCCCCCCCCGGAGTCTCTGCCTCTCATGGGCCTTCTCATCCTCAGGATCTGCTTTGTCTCCAGACAGACCCTGCTCTGCTACTACAGCCACCTCCCTCTGGCTGTCACTCCTGAGCCTTCTAGAGCAAAATGTGCCCCTTCATTCTGACACCTGGGCTTTTAGCACCCAGATTTGCAGCAAGGGAGACAGCCACAGCAGAGCAGCCTCATCAACTACTTCAGAGAGCAGAGTAAACTCTTTGTTGGTGAGAGAAACTGTCACCCCAGGTGGAACTTGAACCCACAATCCCTGGCTTAGGAGGCCAGTGCCTTGTCCATTAGGCCACTGGGGCACAAAAAAATGCCTGCCAGGGACAGAAATTCACCCTTCTAAATGTCCCTTCTTCAACTTTTAGCCCCTGATTAAGCCCCTTTCAAGAAGCCAGATACACAGGAAGGGCTGATCACACCCCTCTGAAAATCAGCTTTCCATGGGTATCTGTAGCTAGCTCTGAGTCGTCTCCCTCCCGAAACCAGGGAAGTGTCTCCCACCGCTGCAGCCTCCTGAGGCTCTATGGCCGTGTCTGTACAGCAGGGACAGCAACACTCACAGCCCCACAGGAGGGCCCCTGGCCTAGCAATGTGGCCCCCTGAGCAGCCTCTGATGTTCCCTGCTTGAGCCCCAGAACCAGCCCTGAGTGACGGGGGCAGAGGGGGAGCAGCTCACACATGCCAAGGGGCTGGCCAGGGGCAGGACATGAGCCCTGGGAGTCAGCAGTGACATCACAAGGAACTTTTTCAGCACCTCAGCTCATTGGCTGGGAGGCCGTGACCTCACAGAGGGACCATGGCAACAGCCAGGTGGGACAGGCTGCAGGGCAGGGGCATCTCAGAAACCCCCATGGCCTGGCTGCCTGGAGCCTCCTTTGTGAGGTTTCCCCTTGAACTTACCTCCCAGGCAGCCTCAGACCAAAGCGGCCAGGACTCCTCTGCATGACTGTTGAAATGGTTTGCTGTGTGAATTCTGTGGGTCAGGTGACATCAGGCCTGGGCACTGGGATTATTTACCAGTTTCCCTGGCCTACTGTTACTTAGAGCTGTGATGGCCGAGCGCTTAAGGTGTTGGACTTGAAATCCAATAGGGTTTCACTGTGCAGGTTCAAATCCTGCTCACAGCGAGGCCTGTGTTTTGTCCATACACCTTCCTAGGGCAACATGGTACCCAAACCCTGAGAAGAACATGCCTGTCCCATCAGAAGGGACACCTGCAGAAGGCAACAGAGGCTAGAAAAGCAGGAGAGAACATGGGTTGCAGGGTCCTGCCTAACAATAGGAAAACCAGTCTGGCTTTCAGCAGAGCCACCTCCCCATGGACACTGCCAGGGGACCAAGCAGCTCCAGTGGCCCCTCCACCTCCCCACTTGCTCTCCAAAAGCCAGCCCTGGTTGGGTAGAAAGATGCTGGGCCCAGTGGCCTCCCTTCACCTGGCAGAGGCAGAAGTGATGGAGACAGGCCCAGGGGTGTGTGGGCTACAAAAGCCTCTTATTTCCTTCTCAGCTCCTAACAGTGCAAACAGCAGGGGGTGTAGCTCAGTGGTAGAGTGTTTGACTACAAATTATATGAGTGTTACTTCAAATCCAACTGACCATTTACTGGAAACATTTATTTCTCCAATTCCCTTACATTCTAGGTTTCTATTTTTTGGATTCTATAAATGAATACGAACCCTCACTGCTGTCCTGTGCCAATGCACATAAACCAGGCAAACCCGTCCCTCGGCTGGAGCCAGCTCAAACCCGCTGTGGGTCTGGTTTCTGTTTCCATCCATTCAACAAGGGTGGGATTTGGAAGCCCAATGGCAGGTCCTTGGTCTCCATGGGCTGTGATGTGCAGAAGAACAAGAACCACACCCAGCTGGGGAGGAACGGCCTAGTGTGTATTGCAATTGGTGGAGGAGTTGCCCAAATCTACCGGAGATGGGCAGGAGCCTGTTACAAACACACACTAAACACCATTATCAGACTGCCTGGTGCACATTCCTACCTTCCCTTGTGCACATAACATACCTGGGGCTCTGATTACTGGCCACCTGCCTTTCACACAGATCATTGATCCTTGTGACTTTCAGGTACATTCATATGGCAGCTGTTTAAACATAATGTGCTTCTATTGCATGATCAGCACCAGAATCTCCGGCTATGTCTACACTACGAATTTTCTCAGCAATAAAGGTGCTAACGAGGGTCTCATTTGCATGAGTCATGATCTTATTTGCATATTTTCTGGCAAACTGATTTTGTGCTGGGGTTCTTGTGCAAAAACAAGCAGTGTGGAAGTTTTCTTTTTGTGCAAAACCCCCTTTTTTGCAAGATCAGGATACCTCTTTTTTGGGGGGGCATAAGAATCTTGTGAAAAAGGGGGCTTTGTGCAAAAAAAATGTTTGCACTGCTTGTTTTTGCACAACAATCCCCATCGGCAGAAAATCTACAAATGAGCTCGTGAATCATGCAATTGAGTCCCTCATTAACATATTTTTAAGGAGAAAACTTCCAGTGTAGATGTACCCTCTCTGAGTCACCAGCAGTGGGGCTGTTAGTGTCGGCATCTAACTAATTGCACCATTAGGCCATGTCTTCACTCAGGTGGAGATCGCTGCTGCAATCCATCTTCCAGAACTTGATTTAGCAAGTCTAGCTAAGCCTCACTAAATCAAACCCCTAGGGCACCTCCTGCTCTTTGCTACTATCCTACTCCCACTGTGAGAGCACCACCAAGCTCAACTGAAGGTAAAACCAACTCCAGATACATGTTGAAGAATGGTGGGAAGAAAAGACCCATTGACCTGGCAACAAGGCACCAGCTTTAGTAGAACCAAAGAGAAAACCAACTGCAATTTCCATCTTCTGAGGAGAAGGGAAGAGGATTTTCTTCTCCTCAGTTCTAGCCACATCAGCCCAGGGGGGAGAAAAAATAACCCTCCGCCTGCTGATTGTCCCCTGCACCTTCTGGCGCAAAAGCCTCTTCCACAAAAATGGTGGCTCATTAGATATGCAAATGAGGCTCACCCACTGCATTGGCCACTTGCCACTGCTCCTACCGGCCGCCCGCCAGCCACTCCCTCCAGCCGCCCCATCCATGCTGCTGTGGGTGCCAGTGTCTCACCACACTGTGAAATCAGACCAGAGATGGACACTGTCAGTAAACACTCATATCAGAAACGCTCCTCTGGATGCTGGGCCCACCAGAGCCGTGTGCCGCTGCCATCTGCCTGCTCCGCGGACATCTTCCCATTGCAGAGCGCGCTGAGCCAGACTGTGACTAGACAGCCCCTCTCTGGGCACCCAGGGGCTACATCTACACTGCAGGCTTCTTGCTCAAGAATGGCCGTTCTTGTGCATAAACTTGAGGAACATCTACACTGCGCGTGCGTTCTTGTGCAAGTAAATTTACAGCAAAATGAAGGAAAAGGGCTTCTTGGGCAAGAGTTATTCCTCTCCCCATGAGGAATAAACCCTCTTGTGCAAGAGCTCTTGCACAAGAAGGTAGTATGAATGGGCAACAGGGTTTTTTTGTGCAAGAAATCCCTATGGCTAAAATGGCCATCAGAGCTTTGCAGCACAAGAGAGCGTGCACACTGCCATAGACATTCTTGTGCAAAAGCACATGGCAGTGTGGACGTGCTCTTGCACAAGACATTTTGCGCAAGAACTCCTGCACAAAACAGTTCTTGTGTAAGAAGCCTGCAGGGTAGATGTAGCCAGGGGGTGTCTGGGTTTGTTACGAGCACTAAGCTTTGTACAACAGCCCAGGGAACATTGTGAAAAGCCAAAACCTTCCCACCCTGGGTGTCCCTGGCCAGCCTGCGAGTGGCACAAAGGTTCCTGGCAGTGACGGCTTTGGGTAATTGGTAACAAACCCCAACAGCTCAGATGAGGTGGCCGAGTGGTTAAGGTGATGGGCTGCTAATCCGTTGTGCTCTGCATGCAGGGGTTCGAATCCCTTCCTCATTGGATGTTTGCAGCCCTTCCTCTTGCTTCTCCCAGATCTCTCTCCAGTTCAGTGCCAGCCCCTCCCACTGCAGCCTGGGGAAAGGGGAAATCTCCACAGAGACACTCCCAGATGGGACCCTCAATCCCTTCTGCCCTCAAGGGGAAACCTCACAAAGGAGATTCCAGGCAGCCAGGCCATGGGGGTCTCTGAGATGCCCCAGCCCTGCAGCCTGTCCCACCTGGCTGTTGCCATGGTCCCTCTGTGAGGTCACTGTCTCCCAGCCAATGAGCTGAGGTGCTGAAAAAGTTCCTTGTGATATCACTGCTGCCTTGCAGGCTCATGTCCTGCCCCTGGCCAGCCCCTTGGCATGTGTGAGCTGCTCCCCCTCTTCCCCCGTCACTCAGGGCTGGTTCTGGGGCTCACACAGGGAACATCAGAGGCTGCTCAGGGTGCCACATGCCCCCAAGGTCACCTTTTCAATGTCAGGGCAAGCCAGGATCTATCCCGTCCCTTCCCCAAGACCCCTCCCCTTTGCTGAGCCCCTGCCCTCCCCAAACCTTTCCAGGGACTCTTGGTTACTAATGGACACTCGCCACTAATGACATAATTACACCCCAGCCATTTTGCTAGGGCTGCAGCTGGGGAGAAAATTTTAACTTAAATCATTAAATGATTAAGCGTTTGAACTGTCTCATGTTAGTTGATCAAACTTCATTTTAAATAAAGGAAAAACATTACGGCCAGCACAATAGGTTTCGGTGCCGCACCCCTAGAGACTCTGGAACAAAGAAGACACATGCGAAGAACCCAACTTTCTTCCTTTTGCTGAGACATGGGTGGATCTAGCTCAGGTTTCACTCAGGGGGTCTGTCTGCATGTGAAGTACCTGTGACAGCCCCTGTGCTCCTCTGCCCCTCATCAGCAATGCCATCTACTTGGGGGAGCAGTTGCCCTGAGACTTTTAGAAGGGACAACCTGGACAAAGTAACACTGCTCAGGCACCTTCAATAGCTCAGCTGGCAGAGCAGAGGACTGTAGTGTGTGTTTGGCAAGTGATCCTTAGGTGGCTGGCTCAACTCTGGATCAAAGGAGTGATTCTTTTCCCTCCAGCCTGGCCTTAGCAGAAAGCAACACACAAAAGTTCTTTTGGAACAATGGCCGTTATTCCACAAGAACAATGCAAGAGTCTACACAGCAATTCCGTTATTTTGAAATAATCCTGAAGTAACAGACGGCTTATTCCGACTTCTGCAAACCTCATTCTACGAAGAATAACACCTGTTCCAAATTAGCTATTTCGAAATAAGGCCTGTGTAGCTGCGCCACTGCTGCTAGCTTGAACTAGTCCCTCCCCAGCACCATTCTAAGTTATTCTTCCCAGGGCTCTAAATCGAGACAGCTCGTCTACACTGGGGAGCCTGCCTCGGACTATTCTGAGGTTTCCCTGCAGTGTAGACGTGCTAGTTCGAAATAAGCTATTTTGTAATCACTATTCGAGACCAGCTTATTCCAAAATAAATGAGCCGTGTAGTTGTAGCCAGAGAGATGAAGTAGCAAGAGGGAAACCAGAAATGCAGAGGCCAACCAGAAAACTGAGTATCCCAGGTACCCACACATGTTGTATCATGTTGGTCCCATGGTGTAAGGGGCAGCTTTTCTGATTTTGAATCTTGCAATCTGAGTTCAAATCTCAATAGGACCTGCTGGGGTGGGCTTGTTGTTGTGAAGTTTTTCACACTGCATGTCTATGGTCTCTGCTGTGGGCTTTTTGCATAAGAATGGCCATTCTTGTGCAAAAACTAGCAGAGTGTCTACCCTGCATGTGCATTCTTGCACAAGAAAATGTGCAGTAAACCATTGGAAAAGATGGCTAAAACAGCCATTAGAGCTTTCTTGCACAAGAGAATGTCCATGCATGCTCTTTATAAGGAGATAAACCACCTCATAGAGCTGGAAGGAGCCTTGAGAGGTCAGCTAGTCCTGTCCCTGTGCTCATGGCAGGGCCAAGAACCATCCCTGACAGATTTGCCCCAGATCCCTAAATGGTTACCTCAAAGATTGAGCTCATAATCCTGGGGTTAGTAAACTAACATTCAAACAACTGAGCTATCTTGCCTTGTTTTGGGGATGAAACGAATAGCAGTGTGGACGTCCTCTTGCACAAAAACTTTTGCCCAAAACAGTCCTTGGGCAGCAGCCTGCAGTGTCAATGGAGCCTAAAGTTTTTCATATTTTTTGTTTTAAAAATATTTCCAACAGTTGTTCAATGGGCCCCAGGCCTGGAATTGTGCTGCAGCCGCCTCCTTCGCTACCATCGCTGGCTCCATGTGCACTGGCCTTCTGTCTGGGTGCTGGCAGGGGGTTGAGACGTGGTGGGTACCGATGGGTAACAGGTGCCAAGGCGCATACAAAGACGCCAGCGCCTGCATCTCTGCAAGTGACCTCACTGTGCACAGCTCAGCTTTTAGGAAACACTCTCCTCCTGTCTGCGCCTAACACCAGTGTCACTGTCTGCTCCTGAGGGGTCCTGGCCCAGGGAAAATGGCAATTCCTGAGGACACTGGCCCTGTATTGAAACATCTCACAGATAACATGGCAAAGAGGAAGCCAAAGAGACTCTACATCTACAGGGAAACATCAAAACTGTCAACCCAAATAGGACTTGAACCCACTGCTTTTTCCATTAGGCTACTGGGGGACACCAAGGATGAGAAAGAGACAGAAATTCCCTCTTCCAAATGCACGTTCCTCAATTTTAGGTGCCAGATTCAAGCCCTTGGAAGGAGCCAGAAACACAGGGAGGGCTGATCATACCCCTCTGAAAATCAGCTCTCAGGAGGCACTTCCAGCTGCCCCCAGAGTGTGGGTCACCCCACACTAGCCATGGGTGAAACTCAACATGTTGACATCTCATCTCCCTCCCAAAGCCAGGGGCTTGTTCCCACAGCCGCAGCCTCCGCAGGGAGCCACACTTGTGTTCACTGCTCGTGGGGAAGGGAGCGGGTCCCACAGGATCTGGGGCTGGTGGGGAATGGGCAGTTGTCACTGAAGGGGAAGGATAAAACACAGCCATGTTCTGAGGGCAGGGAGAGTGGCTGGGGCTGGGCTGGCGGCACTGTGGGACGGCTCTGGGGGAGCTCTGCAATGTGACCCTGGCTCCCAAGGCAGCAAGTGCAGAATCCCCCTTGGGGAGCGCGAGAGGCTCCGACCAGCCTGGTCTGAATCCGTCTGACAGGCTGGACGACCCCGATGCTGGAGTGTCAGAGCCCCTATCAACCGGCCTGTGTTTGTCCCCTCCCCCACCAGGCAGGGCAGGGCCCACACTCCCAGCAGGGAGTTATAGGCACGTCTCTCACAGCCAGAGCACTGGGACAACCAGGAAGCAGGACTCACTGGCCAGTGTGTGGTACCCAGGGACTTACAGTGGGAGTCAGAGCCCTGCCTGGCCAGTGCCAGTCACCTCTACACCCGCTCCAGGTTTCCTCCTCTCTAACAAGCCTCTGCAATCAGCCTTTCCTGAACCAGCAGTTCCATGGGTGGCCAGGGGAGGCCTCATCTGTGTCCCAGAAGGACATAGGAAAATGTGAGCAAAGGCCACAGCAAGGGACCACTGGGAGTTGAACCCAGGATCTCTTGTTTACAAGGCAGGTGCTTTAGCCAGCTGAGCCATGGTGCCCTCTGCAGGCCAGCACCTAAAACTGTTCTATTCTATGGTCCCAGACAACACCTTTGACTCCCAAAGTGCAGCCAATCCCCATTTCCCTCCCGCCCTGGCCGTGTCTGGCTCCCTGGGCACAGAAGGCTACAGCTCAGTGGGCAGAGGCTCTAACATGCACATCTCCCCCAGCTGCTGGGACTGTGGAGTTGGCCTTGAGATTTAGCATTGCTGGGGGGAGGGATAAGTGCAGCAAACACTAATCGTCTGGATTGTAAGCACTTGGGTCTCACAGTTTGGGTTGGAGACCCCAGGTGGGGGCCCAGCCTCCTTTGGGTTGGTCCCTTCCTGAGGGCACAGAATTAAGAGAGAATTCCTTTGCCCTGTAGCAATCTGAGTTGGCCAAAGAGCAAGTAATTTTTTTGTTCACATAAATACAGGCAATATTCATCCCCACACCTCATTTGCATATCTTATTGCTCAGCAATGCTCAGCGTAGACACAGCCAAGGAAGCCAAACACTGGCGTTACCAAGGATTTGCAGCAAACCTCTCACCAGCCAGTCCAACTGAGGTCCTGATGCAGGATTCAGACTCACTTGCCTGGGAAGGGGCTAGAATCTCCCTGCTTCACAGAAACATTTCTTAAGCTTAGCCAGAAAGCAGAGGGGCCATGTTTACACTGACAGACAGGCTCTTGTGCAAGCAATATGCAAATGAGGCTAAGCGTGGACTATCACACTGCTCCTTCCTGCACAAGAAACCCCTGTGACAATAAGCAGGAGAACAGCTCTGCACATAAAGGCTCTGTCTACGCTGGTCGCTTCTTGCACAAGAACCAGCCACACTTGGCCACTGACGCAGGTGACCAGCAGCAGCAGCTCTATGTGCTGGGCACTTGCTCCAGGACTCCTGGACAAATGGAGCCTCCCTCTGTGGCTTGAGGAACCTGCACCCTGCAGGGAGCCTTGGGTCAACCACTGCTGCAGCAGGAATTTGGGCATCAGGTCACCCCATTTGGGACAATGGGGGGGAAGAGAAGAGTTTTCCCCCTACCATTAGGGAAAGCAGGCCAGGTCAAGGCCCTTTTAGCCCATGGAGCTGTGCAAGCTAGAGCCTCCTCCTACCAACTCTCTGCCCTGCTTCCTGCAAATGTCTTAGCCTCTTGCCTGTCTCTGCTTCCCTGTCCATAGCAGGCAGCGACAATCACCACAGCAAACATCTCTGTGGCCAGCATGGGGCTCGAAGCCATGACCTTAGCGCTCTAACCAACGGAGCTAGCTGGCCTGCTGGAAATGAGCTTACAAACGGCCCTTTCAGAAAGGCACCTCTGGCAGCTGCAGGGATGACTGCAGCTGCCAATGGCTCTTCTCTGAGGGGCCACTAGCGACTTGCTGTGATGTGGGCTGGCTAGTCCAGCTGGTTTGAGGTATCACGGAAATCCAGACTCAGGGTTGGAAGGAGAGAAACACTTTTATTAAGAGCTGTGGGAAGTTTCAAAAGGAAGACTTCCAAAATCAAGTGTCCGTGGAAACCTTATATACATTCATGGTTGCACACAAAATAGAATAGACATCACATAAGCTAGTGCCAGCGTTACAATGGGCTTAATGCTTAAAGCTACTTTTATCTCAATATGCAGAGATAAACTTAGTTACATGGGTGCTAGTCTCATCCTGGCAGCAGAAAAGCTAGATCAGGCTGGTTTTAGTAGGTTCACTATCTCTCACACACAACGCAAGGTCACGTTCAGTCAGTTGCATTCACACTTCACATTGTTCCTTTTAACAAAATACATTTTCCTTCTCAGAGGTTTGGTTATGGTTGCTGGCGGTCAGCATGGCATGTCACCCTCCTGTCACACTTGGTGTCAGAAGAGCAAAGCTTTCAAAGGGGGTTGATTTTCCTCCATCTCCCCTTGTTGCAACGGTAAAAGAATTCCTGAAACCATCCCCTTCTCCTGTTGCTGGAGAGATGGAAATGGGGCCGTTCCTGGTGGGGAAAGATGTGGGTATGTCAGGAGGGGGATTTGTGCTCAAACCTCCCCACAGACCAGAACCCCCCATTAGGGGCAATAAAGAGCCTAGAGTCGGGCACTTGAGAATGCTCGGTTCCTGTTACCCTATGATGGCATATTAGGAAAGCTGTTGCACGCAGCCTGGCTAGATCAATTGGTAGAGCATGAGACTCTTAATTTCATGGTTATGGGTTCAATCCCCATGCTGGGCGATGCCCTTCTTTAACTCACATTCTCAGCCTACAAACAATTCACTCTCAGCTTTCACCAGGGTTTTAGAAAGAAAAAGTCTAGTCCTGGAGTCCAGCTTTAGTAGAAGCAGAGAAAAAACAAGCTGCAAGTTCCATTTTCTGAGGAGAAGGGAAGAGGATTTTCTTCTCCACATCAGCCCAGGGAGGAGAAAAAATAACCCTCCGCCCGCTGATTTTCCCCTGTCAGCTTCTGTAGCTTCACCTCCTTCCACAGCAGCTCCAGCTTTGAGCTACAAATCTCAAGGGGCTGGTGGGGAAATGAGGAGCTGGCAGCTCGGGTTAGTGGCTTCCCTGAGAACAAGAGGTGGAGTGTTCACAAGGTGCATCCCCTCCCCCGCAGAGCAGGGTGTTAGAAGGACTGAGTAACAGAACAGTCAGACAAGTTCCACCAAAGCCAAAGTGTGTTTCTGTGGGGTAGTGATTTTCGCTGTTGCCTAACATGCAAAAGGTCCCTGGTTGAAAGACAGGCTCTGCTCTTATTGCTGCTCCCCTGGGTTCCCAGGTAAGTGCAGCTGCTGCTTACTAGCCTGTTCATGAGCCCAACACCCACGTGACAGGGGAGTGACATCAGCTGAGAATGCCCCTTGCTGCCAGCCTGGGGAAGGGAGATGAATCAGGCCAGGCAGCTACTGGAGGCTTGGCCTCCCCTGCCCTGGCAGGCTGGTGTATTGGGCCGTCTCTTCCTGCTGCCTCCCTTGTGTGACTTGCCCAGTGTCCACAGGCCAAATGTCAGAAAAGCTTCTTCCAAAAAAAGCAGAAGAAAAAGCTACACAAATTGGGTTTTGAAATTTGCATAGGTTTTTCCAGAAGAGCCGTGCAGTGTAGACACAGCCTGAGTGTTGCTCAGCACTAGTAGAGACAGGGAGGGACAAAATGGTCTAACAGCACCTGCAGCCTTTCAGAACAACCCCCAAACCCAACCCCAAGAACCAGCCCTTCCCTCCACCCTCACTGGGGTCTGCTGGGAACTGTCTGGACTCAAGCCCACCCCTGTGTCAGCTTAAGGATTGCCTGGTCTGTAAAAGGTGCCCTGGAAATGAGAAAGCAGCTGAAGTGACTCTGGTGGGACTTGAACCCACAACCTTTGAATGTCTAGCTGGGCTCACGTTAACCACTACAGCTTAGAAGTCCAACATGCTTTCCATTGCACCACAGAGCCTGCTGGTTGGCTGAGTCTGAAATCTCCACTCTCTGCTTTGCAGCATGGCAATTGCTGGGGGAAAAGACAGGGGGAGCCAGGTCTGTCTCTTTTGGGAGAACAGGCAGGAAGAGGGAGGGGGCCACTGAGCCTTAAAGTAAGGGATAAGAACTGAACTGCAGTTGGGGAATGTGGGTATCAATCCCACTGCCTCTCGCATGCTAAGCGAGCGCTCTACCACTTGAGCTAATTCCCCTGCTGTAACAAAATGAAAGCTCTCCTGCCCCACGCACATTGTTCCAGAGCCCACAAGGTCCCTGCAGATGCCCAAGGCTTCTTTCGGAAAGGGCCACTTGTGATTTATTTCAAAGTAAGTGCTGTGTAGCCAGCCCCAAATTACAAAATAAGCTATTTCAAAATAGGCGCATTGATTATTTTGAACAATGGGACGCACCCCTAGTGAGTTAGAGCTGAACTCTGCCCCCAGCTCCCTGCTCAACCCACCCAAGTACTGACTCCCTCTTTCCATAGGGCTGTTTGCATTGGCCTCCTCTCTCTGTAGCCAGGTTTCAGCCAGGACTGAGACTCAGGGGAAACCTCACAAAGGAGATTCCAGGCAGCCAGGCCATGGGGGTCTCTGAGATGCCCCAGCCCTGCAGCCTGTCCCACCTGGCTGTTGCCATGGTCCCTCTGTGAGGTCACTGCCTCCCAACCAATGAGCTGAGGTGCTGCACAAGGCCCTTGTGATGTCACTGCTGCCTCCCAGGGCTAATGTCCTGCCCCTGGCCAGCCCCTTGGCATGTGTGAGTTGCTCCCCCTCTTCCAGGGCTGGTTCCAGGGTTCAAGCAGAGAACATCAGAGGCTGCTCAGGGGGACATATTGGGGCCTGTGAGTGTTGCTGTCCTGCTGTACAGACAGGGCCATAGAGCCTCAGGAGGCTGTAGCCGTGGGAGACACTTCCCTGGTTTCGGGAGGGAGATGAGATGTCAAGGCCCATGACTCGGAGCCAGCTACAGATACCCATGGAAAGCTGATTTTCAGAGGGGTGTGATCAGCCCTTCCTGTGTATCTGGCTTCTTCACAGGGGCTTAATCAGGAGCTAAAAGTTGAAGAAGGGCCATTTAGAAGGGTGAATTTCTTTCCCTGGCAGTTTTTTCTGTGTGCTGCATGGGCCTAATGAACAAGGCACTGGCCTCCTGAGTCAGGGATTGTGGGTTCAAGTCCCAGCTGGGGTGACAGTTTCCTTTCACTGACAAAGAGTTCCTCTGCTCTCTGAAGTAGTTGGCAAGGATAATCGGCAGTTGCTGTCTCCTTCTCTACAAAAACTGTTCAGACCCCTCACTAGCAAGTGCTGGTGTTAGGTGCAGATCTGGTTGCTAAAAGCCCAGGTGTCGGAATGAAGGGGCACATTTTGCTCTAGAAGGCCCAGGAGTGACAGCCAGATGGAGGTGGCTGTAGCAGGGTCTGTCTGGAGACAAAGAAGAGCCTGAGGATGAGAAGGCCCATGAGAGGCAGAGACTCCAGAGGGGGGGGGGGGGGGGGGGGGGCTAGTTATTTGGTCTGGCAAACTGACAATCCCCAGGCCCTGAGCATGGTGCGGGCGAGGCCCATGGGGCAGTTTGCCTGGTGGGGTTCGGGGCGTGGAGAAGCTGTGAAGCTCTGTGAGTGGATAAGGTCCCTGGCTGAGCTGCGCCACCTGCCGTGTGTGTGACTCAAACTGTCCCTCGTCCCCTTTTGTGTGTCTGTTGCGCTTCCGGCATCTTTCCTCAGGCACGTTCATCCGGCAAAGACCCCCCCAGCGATCTTGTATCTTCCTTTGTGCCGCTCAGCCGCAGACACTGCCAGGGCTGGAAGGAAATTGCTGCACTTTGGGAGTCAAAGGTGTTGTCTGGGACCATAAAGCAGTTTCACCCAGGTGCCTGAGAAGGGCACCATGGCTCAGCTGGCTAAAGTGCTTGTTTCGTAAACAGAAGATCCTGGGTTTTATGCCTGTTGGTTCCTTATTGCAGCCCGTGCTTGCATTTTCCTATGTCCTTCTGGGGCACAGAAGAGGCCTCCCTTGGCCACCCATGGAACTGCGGGTTCAGGAAAGGCTGATTGGGGAGGAGTGTTGGGAAGAAGGAAACCACAAGTGAGAAGCACCTGATGCCCACAGACCCTCACTCTCCATGGCTGCAGGAGCTGCAGAGGTTGCACCCTCAGGCTCTCTGAGCACAGACACCCCCAGGGAATCACAAGGGCATGTTGTGCTGGCTCTCCTGTCCCAGCAATTGCAGTCAGAGCCCTGCCTTGCCAGTGCCAGTCGCAGCAGCCTCTGTACCTGCTCCAGGCTTGTGGTTTCCTTCTTCCCAACACCCTCCCCAATCAGCCTTTTCCTGAACCAGCAGTTCCATGGGTGGCCAGGGGAGGCCGCTCCTGTGTCCCAGAAGCTGCCAGACTCTGACTCTTGTCCCCTTGGTGCCCCCGTCTAAATTCTCTTTTAAATTGGTCTTTATGGTCCTGCTCAGGGCGTTTTTTTCCTCAGCAACGCACAAGAGAGAAGCTGGTGCCACTGGCCCTGCAAGGCAAGATGAGTTTTGCCTGCCCCCCTCAGCCTGACTCGCTACTTGGCCCCATTCCTGCCTCCCTTCCTGGGCTGACCCAGTGACTGAAAGGCGCTGCGGCTGCTGCTGACAGGGAAGAAGCTGGGAGGCAAAGCGCTGGCAGCAAGAGATTCCAGCTGCCTCTTTGCCGTGGGTCTCAGTTCGCTATGCCGGCCGCCAGCCACCTTGACCAACCCTCAAACCAGCTGGATGAGCCAGCCCACATCACAGTGAGTCACTAGTGGCCCTGTCAGAGAAGAGCCATTGGCAGCTGCAGAGACATCCCTTCAGCTGCCGGATGCACCTTTCTGAAAGGGCTATTTGGAAGCTATGTTTTGCTTGGCTGACTAGCTCAGTTGGTTAGTGCATGATACTAGTAATGCCAAGGTCATGGGTTCAATCCTTGTGCTGGCCGCAGATATATTTGCTGTGGTGACTGTTCTACCCCTTCCCCTCTGCTTTAGCTGCCTGCTCTGGACAGGGAAGCAGAAACAGGCAAAAGGCTGAGAGCTTTTCAGGAAACAGTCCAGAAAATTGGTAGGAGGAGGCTCCCAACTGAGTGGCTGAAAGGCCTTTGACCTGGCCGGCTTTCCCCAATAGCAGGGAAAACTCTTCTCTTCCCTCTATTGTGGGGCCACTCATGGGCCTGCTGGCTCAGCTGTTTAGAGCTTGATGCTAATAATGCCCACGTCACGGGTACAAGCCCCATGCAGACCCCACAACAGCCAAATTAGTTTTGTTTGAGCTGCTCCCCACGAAAAGCGGTGAGATGGAGCCTTTGGCTGTGGGACCCACTTTTGCCTGTTGCTCAGGGTTAAATAAGATCTCCCCCAGGAGGCTGCCTGTTCCCTTCCCACCTTGCATTGGCTGGGAATCAAATCAAGCCAGGGGCAGCAAACGCCAGGCACTGTCATTGTCTGGGCCACAGATAAAGACCCTCTTGGAGCTGTGGTCCGAGGAGGAGTCTCTGCAGGCCCTGCAGTCCATGCGGAGGAAAGTGGACATTTATGGCCGAATGGCCAATGGTCTAGCAAAGAAAGGCCACCTTCCTCCTACCCCCGCATCCTAGACCAAGTCAGAGCCAAGGTCAAGGATCGCAGCAGAGGTATGTGAGGGAGGAACCGCATTACTGTGTATGCTCTGGGAGAGGATGAAGAGTGGTGAGAGGCAGCCCTCAGCTGCAGGACCCATTTGTGCCTGTTTTCCAGGGTTCAAGTAAAAACTCAGTAAGGAGATTTGATGCACCCTCTTTACATTGCATTGGCTGGGAATTAAACCCAGGTCAACTGCTTGGAAGGCAGCTATGCTCACCACTATACCACCAATGCCTGCCTGCAAAGCTGCTGGGAAAATTAGTGAGAGAAGCCCACGTCTGCCATGAGGCTGGCCAGAGGCGAGAGGGTGCCTGTGTGGTTTGGGTAAAGCAGAACTTCTTGGACATAAGGCACAGACCAGGAGTGGTGACGCTGGGGTAGTGGCTGCCCTGCACTCTCCGTGGTGTGAGGAGCCGGGTGGGAGAGGAGTCCCAGAGGTTGTTGGGTGGGAGAGTAGAGTTTATCAGACTTTGGGCTAAGCTCTAGAGCAGCCAAGGGAGAGGTGGAGAAGTGACTTCTGGATACTCTGTGTGGCCCAGGGATGCGGACTAAGAGCCGTCCTTCTGTTTTTTGCTGTAAAGACCCTCTTGGAGCTGTGATCCGAGGGGAAGTCTCTGCAGGCCCGGCAGTCCAGGTGGATGAATGCAGACATTTATAAACATAAAAACATAAGAACGGCCATACTGGGTCAGATCAAAGATCCGTCTAGCCCAGTGTCCTGTCTGCTGACAGTGGCCAGCACCAGGTGCCCCGGAGGGGGTGGACCGAAGACAATGATCAAGCAATTTGTCTCCTGCCATCCGTCTCCAGCCTCTGACAAACAGAGGCCAGGAGCAGCATTTCTATCCCCTGGCTAATAGCTTTTATGGACCTAACCTCCATGAAATTATCTAACATGTGGCCCAATGGCTGATGGCCTTGCAGAGAAAGGTCGTCTCCCCCCTCCTGCATCCTAGACCAAGTCAGACCCAAGGTCAACGAATTGCGGGAGGGGTATGTGCGGGCCCGTGAGGGCAGGTCCCGCTCTGGGGAAGCACCGCAGCACTGTGCGTTTGCTAGTCGGGGCTCTGGACAGCACCTGCACAGAGGGAGATGGCAACTGCGGGACGCCCTGGCCAACTGTCCCAATGTCTCACAGCAGAAAAGAAAACAAAAGAGGCCAATGCAAACAGCCCCCTGGCAGCGAGGGAGTCAGCACGTCGGTGGGTGGGGCAGGGAGCTGGGGGCAGAGCTGGGCTCTAACTCGCTGGGTGACCTTGGCCCATTCAGTGAATCTCTTCCTGCCTCCATGGTCCTGTCTGTACAGCAGGGACAGCAACACTCACAGCCCCACAGGAGGGGGCTGGTTTGATGCTTCACCCCATGGCCCAGCAAGGAGCCCCCAGACTCCCCCTGTGCTCGGGGAGCCAGGTTTGCTGTGTGAATTCTGTGGGGCAGGTGACGTCAGGCCTGGGCACTGGGATTAGTTACCATTTCCCTGGCCCTGGGACACTGCTACACTCGCAGCTGTGATGGCCGAGTGGTTAAGGTGTTGGACTAGAAATCCAATACGATTTTCCTGTGCAGGTTTAAATCCTGCTCACAGCGAGGCCTGAGTTTTGGCCACACCCCTAACCAGGCAACAAGCTGCACAACCCCTGAGCTCCTGCAGCCTCTGCCCCTTGCCCAGCACCCCATGGCTCAGCCCTGGCCCTAGGAGCTGCCCTACTCCAGTGAGTGATAGGAATTTGTGAAAGGAAGGTATTGAGGCCTACCCAGAATATGTCAAATGAGCACCAGTTTAATTGTAAGTGGAAAGGAAAGGCAGCACTCTCAGATACAGGAGATAAAAATAAAAACAAAATTTGATTGGTTGACCAACAATAACCCCGCTTTTAGGGAAATAAGTAACTCAGACGGCAGGATGCAACAAAGTGCTGATTACCCCAAATGGAGCAGACGAAAGTTTTTTGTAAGGGCAGAATGAGACAACAAAAATCTAACGTCAGCAATTGTCAGGCGAGTGGAGGAGTACCAAAATACCGAAACAGGGTATATAAGGTGGGCTGAAACAGACCACGAGCGGACGGGTTGCGAATCCGAAAAGCCAGGTCTGATCAACCAGGGCTCCCTCCCCAGCGCTGAATCTCGCTGCCGCACATAAGCTCCGAAAGGGGAACAAATAAGCTCCGAAAGGGGAACGAATACCGGTCGTAAGTTGCAACGAAAAATCCAAAGAAAGGAAAAACATAAAGAAAAGAATATCTCCTGAATCTAAGCAATGCTTCTATTTTTCTTAACGTGAGTATTATATAACTGTTAACTCCATAAATTTCTTAAAGGTAACTCAGGAGGGTATATCAGTAGGAGAAGTTATTATTTCTTGTTATTTTTAACTGTACTGTTTTTCTACTTTTTCTTTGTATATTATATTGTCTTAAAAGAATCAAAAATAATGAATTGATTTAAATGGAAAATTAATTATAAAGTAAATAGAAAAAATAAATAATCTTTGTTTAACCCTAAAAAGAAGTATTCCTCTCTCTGTGGTTTCAAATCCTTTAAAGAACCAAACCCGGTTACCGAAAGAATTAAGTGAGAGGATGGAGCGTCTGGGCCTGCCCCCAAAGGTCCATCTATTAAGTGCAGAAATGCTGGGGATATAAGGTGGATCACCCCTCCTGAGGCACACAGCCCCCCCTCCCCGCCCTGTGTTGGGAGCAAAGGGTCTCGAGAAGTATGGGGGGGGGTCTTGTTCCCTGCTCTTTCTGTGCCTCTTCCCCCAAGGCCTTGGGCAAAGAATTAGTAACAGAATATTTGTGCAAGTTTATGCATGTTTCTGTAAGGTGGTGGTTATCGTGTTTGCTTAATGTGCAAAAGGCTCTCGCTTCAAAGCCAAAGCCAAGCAGAAACTGGGAGTTCTGCTCTGATTTGTGGCTCCCCAGGTAAACACAGCTCCTGCTGCTTGGGATAAGCCCAACTCCCAAGCTGAGTAAACCAAGGAACAGCAGGAGCCCTGCCCTAGAAAAAGAAGGGAGGGGCCACTGTGTGTGAGTGCTTGGCCCAGACAGACAGCCCCATGCTGGGAGGACAGAGCTGCCTGACATCTCTAGTGCTCCTCAGGACCTGGGGGGGGGGGCACTTTGGTGCTAACAACATGCTCATGTGGTGCCATGTTCCAGCCAGGGCAACAGGGAGTGTTTCTTGTGGTGTCACCTTATTTCCCCCAAGTGTAGCCCTTGTACCTGCCTCCTGGCAGGATAGAGCCCCAAGCTGTAGCTCATACAGGGCAGCTTGTGATGACAGCTCTAAGCAAACCAATCAACTTGAAGTTGGCAGCCACTATTAGCACATGTTCTGAAAGGCTGCAGGCGCCGTTAGACCCTTTTGTCCTTCCCTGTCTCACCCCAGCGCTGAGCAACACTCAGTGTCGGTCTGAGCATCCATCCTGCTCTGGGACGTGTCTCTGTGGCAGGAACCTGCCCAGGCGGCTCTCGCAGGGAGGCCCCTCCCTGGCAGCACCGAGCAGTGAGAGCTGAGTGAAGGGGGAGGCAGGACCAGGGGGAGAAGGCTCCATGACTGTGTCAGAGGGAGGCTCTGCCCTGGCCAGTGGGGAATCGTTGCCTCTCCGAGGGGCCCAGGCCTGGTGGGTCATTTCCCCAGGTTACTGAGTGGGGGCTGGAGCCAGTTCTGGGTTGTCTCCTTCAACAACCAAACTGAACCAATGGATCTTGTGCCGACCTGACACTGCGCTGGGCTAGTGCTGTGTGTGCCACAGAGCTTCCTGCAGGGCTGCCCACATGAGAGAGGGGAGGGGCAGTTTGAGTCACCCAGCTCTGCCCCTTCTGAAGGGCTTGTGAAAATGGCAGGTGCTGTCTTGGCAGTGAGGGAGAGGTGGGAAAGGGGCCCTGAGTGAACCTCTCGGGTCACAGCTGCTGTAACAATGAGATAAGATGAACGGCAAGGTAGCGGTCATGTGAAAAGTGAGGCTGGTTTCCCTGACTGGGAATTGAACCCAGGCCTCAGCAGTGAAAGTGCTGAATCCTAACCACTAGACCATCAGGGACACATAAATCACCATCTTTCCTTACCTACATTAGCCTTTCACAGGCCATTTTCTGTCTCCTTCAGGACACGGGTCCATTCTCCCTTGCCCAGAGGGGACAAGAACAGAAACCAAACAGAACATCAGAACAGCCAGACGGGGCCATGCCAGTTGCCCAACTAGCCCAGGATCCTGTCTCACAACAGCAGCCAATTTCATTACCCAGTGGGAATCCTCGGGACAGACAATTGTTTAGTGATGCCACCTGTCGCCCATTGTAGAATACTCCAGCTAGGGACACCTGCCCTGTCCATCCTGGTTAAATGCCATTGATTGACCTTTCCTGCATTAAATGATCCAGTTCTTTTTTGGACCTTCTTGTAGATTTCACCTTCACAACATCCTCTGACAAGGAGTTCCACTGGGTGCAAAAATGCTCCCTTTTGGTCTATTTTTCACTTGGTTACTTACCAGTTTAATTCTGTCACCTGGGATTTTGAGTAGGAGAAAAAATAATTTATTTGCTTTCTGCACCCCTGTCATCATCGCATAAACCTCTGTCCCATCGCCCCTTAGTCGTCCTTTTCCCAAGCTTAGAAGAAGAAGTTCCATGAACTCCTGGGAGCTGCTGTTCCAAAGAAGAGGCATTTCCCGTGGAAAACATGGCCAAGCCCATTCCCCTACACAGAGCCCCAGTAACTACCAATGGACACTGGGCACTTGTAAAGCTCCCTCTCGGGCAGCGCTACAGAGTGGATCCGGCTGGCCATCGGGCTGACTAACCCATCAACAGACGAGTCCCCGTTAGACTTCTCAGCCCAAGTGCAGAGACTGTGCAGTCTCCCACTCCCAGCCCAGTGGCAGAGGGGCAGCGCCCTGAGGAGGCGGGTCCCGAGCAGCAGAGACCTTTGAAGGGAGCGGAGACGTAAGGTCAGAAGGAAGGGGAACAAGTCACCTCTTCCCAGGTGAGATGTGCTGGGAAACTACCAGATCTGGTGCAAGCCGAGCTCCAAGGGCTGGTTCCTGCCTGGTGGTTCCTTGCAGGGCCTGGCTTTAGAAGCGCCATGGAGCCGTGTGTGGCCAGGAGAAAGGATGGAGAAGGAACGTGGATGCATGAACAGGGTGGGGTGTCTGGCCAGGATAGAGGGAGCAGGAACAAGGGAGGGTTTCAAAGGAAGCTGATGGTGCTGAGTGGGAAGAAAGTGAGGTGAGGGGAATGGGGTGGCTGGGGTCTGGCATGAGGCAGGACGTTATGTGGCTTTGTGTCCCCTTGCAGCAAAGGTCATAGCCACAGTGCTCCGAAGGTGCACAGCCACAGTAGTGGCACTTTCAGGCTGAGCCCTGGACTGAGTGGCTGCAATGATGTGGTCCCACGTAAGAGACTGCTCAGAAGTCTCAGCCCCAGCCCTGCCTCCTCCCATCTCAGCCTAGCCTGTTTAGCTCTCCCACATGCTCCTGAAAGCCAGCACTCAGGCCACCCATCCCTGCACCAGGGGACAGGCAGTGGAACTGCCTTGTGGGCACCAAGGGGAACCAGGAACCTTTTGCATGTTAGGAAAATGTGATAACCACTACACCACAGAAACACACTTAACCATCTTTTCTGCTGCATTTAAACTTGCAAATATTCGGTTGCTAACCCTTTGGCCAACAGAGATTGCTGCAGGGCAAAGGAATTCTCTGTTGTCAATTTTGTGGCCTCAGGAAGGGACCAAACTGAAGGAGGCCGGGCCCCCACCTGGGGACTCCAACCTAAACCCTGAGGCCAAGGGGTTTACAAGCCAGAAAATCAAAGTTTGTTGTGTTTCTCCCTCCCACAACCCAGCAGAACCTCAAAGGCAACTCCACAGTCCCAGGTGGTGGGGGAGATGTGCATGTTAGAGCCTCTGCCCACCGAGCTGTAGCCTTCTGTGCCCAGGGAGCCAGACACTGCCTGGGTGGGAAGGCAGGAGGGAAATGGGGAATGGCCGAACTTTGTGAGGCAATGGTGTTATCTGGGACTGTACATAGAACGGTTTACAAGTGGGTCTGAGTAGGGCACCATGCATGGCAGGCTAAAGCTTTGTGTAATAAACAGGGTATCCTGGGTTCAATTTCCGGAGTTGCCTTGTTGCAGCCTTTGCTCACATTTTCCTATGCCCTTCTGGGACACGGAAGAGGTCTCTCCGGTCACCCATGGAACTGCGGGTTCAGGGAAAGGCTGATTGGAAAGGAACGTTGGGAAGAAGGAAACCACAAGTGAGAAGCACCTGCTGCCCACAGACCCTGACTCTCCATGGCTGCAGGAGCTGCAGAGGTTTCACCCTCAGGCTCTCTAGGTGCTGACACCCCCAGGGAATCACAAGGGTGTGTGGTGCTGGCTCTCCTGTCCCAGCAATTGCAGTCAGAGCCCTGCCTTGCCAGTGCCAGTCACAGCAGCCTCTGCACCCGCTCCAGGCTTGTGGTTTCCTTCTTCCCAATGCTCCTACCCAATCAGCCTTTTCCTGAACCAGCAGCTCCATGGGTGGCCAGGGGAGGCCTCTTCTGTGTCCCAGAAGGACCAAGGAAAATGTGAGTAAAGGTTGCAACAAGGCACCACTGGGAGTTGAACCCAGGATCTCCTGTTTATGAGGCAGGTGCTTTAGCCAGCTAAGCCATGGTGCCCTCCTCCAAAGTCTTTTTAAAATGGCTCTTTATGTTTCCAGACAACACTTTTGTGCAGCCATTCCCCATTTCCCTCCCGTCTTTCAGCTCTGGCGGTGTCTAGCTCCCTGGGCACAGAAAGCTACAGCTCAGTAGGCAGGGGACTTTGGCATCCTTTCCCATGGGATGCTGTTGCAGGAAGGGCTGCTCAGCAGGGGGGGAGGTTCACCTGTTGAGGAAGGGAAGAGTATTTGGGTGCAGACTGGGTAACCTAGTGAGGAGGCTTTAAACTAGGTTTGATGGGGGCAGGTGCCTAAAGCCCACAGGTAAGTGAACAACATGGACACCTGGGAGATGGGCCAGAAATGGGAGGGAGCAGGGGCTGTAACAGCAGAGATAAAGGAGGGACGCGGGACCACTGGGAAGCAAAATCTAATCTGTGTCTTAGATGCTGGTATAGACACATGGGAACTATGGGTAATAAGCAGGAAGAAGTTGGTATCACTGGGACTTGGTGGGTTAATATACTTTACTGGAATATTGGGACAGAGGGGTAGAGCTCACTCAGGAAGGATTGGCAGGGGAAAAGGGAGGAGGAGTTTACTTATCTATGAAACATGCGAACACTTGGCCTGAGGCAGAGATGGACACAGGAGACAGACTTCTCAGGACTCTCTGGGTGAGGTTAAAAGGGGGTAAAACCACAGAGTGATGTCATACTAGGCTTTCCCATATTACAGACACCTTCCCAGGCAGAAGAGGTGCCTGAGGCTTTTTAAACAATTAACAAAATCATCCAAGGTGCAGCTGGTTTCACACACACTCAGCCTCACCCACAGCTGGGAGGCAGTTTGCAGGGAGCTGAAAAGAAACAGAAGAGGGGAAACTGGAGCCTGGCAGAACCAAGTCTTGGGATTCTTCTGTGTCCAGATGTGCTAAGCAGCTGGCAGCCAAGCTCCCAAGTGCTGGTCTGTTCCCGCCCTCCCTAGACAGGCAAATCCCCTCTTCTGCGTGTTATAGGCTGGACTTTGCCTGCCTGACTTTTAGCCAGGGAACTCCTCCCGCACCTGCAGTTCATCCACCTCCCAGAGAGGCAGCAGTTCAGGAGAAGTGCTGTGTTTGTGGGAGGTGTGGGGTGTTCAAGGGGGGCATTTCCCTTCATGTGTAAAAACTATCACAGCCATGGGGGCTCACACACACCCAGGTGCACACGCCCTCAATATTGGTGCCCAGGACAAAACTTGCTCTGCTCCTGGAACGGGAACAGTGACTAGCAGTGAGGCCCCTCCCTGGCAGCACCGTGTCAGACGGTTTCTTCTTGGCCTGGTACCTCCTGAATGCTGGGAGCAGCTGCCTGGCACGAGGGGCTGCAGTTCCCTAGAGAGAGGAGCTGGGGCCTGTGGCTGCAGGAAAATCCTTCTGCTGTGTCCGTGGCTGAGCGGCACAAAGGAAAATAAAAGATCCCTTGGTGGATGGACGCGCCTGAGGAAAGAAGCTGAAAGCGCAATAGATACATAAAAGGGGCATGAGGGGGCCACAGTTTGAGTCACACACACGGCAGGTGCCACAGCTCAGCCAGGGACCTTAAACACTCACAGAACTTGCCAGTTTCTCCACCCCCCAAACATGCTCAGGGCCTGGGGATTTTCTGTCTGTTTGCCAGACCAAGTAACTAGCCCCCAGCCCCCCACTGCTCTGGAGTCTCTACCTCTCATGGGCCTTCTCATCCTCAGGCTCCACTTTGTCTCCAGACAGACCCTGCTCTGCTACAGCCACCTCCCTCTGGCTGTCACTTGTAGACCAAGATGTGCTCTTTCATTCTGACTTTGAACTCCTGGCCTTATAGCACTCAGATTTGCACCTAACATCAGTATTTGCTAGTGAGGGGTCTGAACAGCTTCTGCAGATTGGGGAGAGAGACAGCCACTAGGGAACATCCTTGCCAACTGTTTCAGTGAGCAGAAGAAGGTAAACTCTTTGTCACTAAGAAAGAACTGTCACCCCAGGTGGGACTTGAACCCACAGTCCCTGGCTTAGGAGGCCAGGGTCTTGTCCGTTAGGCCACTGGGGCACACAGAAACAACTGCTGGAGACAGAAATTCACCCTTCTGAATGGCTCTTCTTCAACTTTTAGCTCCTGATTAAGCCCTTTGAAGAAGCCAGATACACAGGAAGGGCTGATCACACCCCTCTGAAAATCAGCTTTCCATGGGTATCGGTAGCTGGCTCCAAGTCATGGGCCTTGACGTCTCGTCTCCCTCCCGAAACCAGGGAAGAGTCTCCCACCGCTGCAGCCTCCTGAGGCTCTATGGCCCTGTCTGTACAGCAGGGACAGCAACACTCACAGCCCCACAGGAGGGCCCCTGGCCTAGCAATGTGGCCCCCTGAGCAGCCTCTGATGTTCCCTGCTTGAGCCCTAGAGCCAGCCCTGAGTGATGGGGGAAGAGGAGGAGCAGCTCACACATGCCAAGGGGCTGGCCATGGGCAGGACATGAGCCTGCAAGACAGCAGTGACATCACAAGGAACTTTTACAGCACCTCAGCTTATTGGCTGAGAGGCAGTGACCTCACAGAGCATCCATAGCAACAGCCAGGTGGGACAGGGACAATCTCAGAGACCCCCCATGGCCTGGCTGCCTGGAATCTCCTTTGTGAAGTTTCCCCTTGAACTCACCTCTAAGGCAGCCTCAGACCAGAGCACCCAGGACCCCTCTGCATGACCATTGAAATGGTTTGCCGTGTAAATTCAGTGGCAGGTGACGTCAGGCCTGGGCACTGAGATTATTTACCAGTTTCCCTGAGCTGTTGTTACATACAGCTGTGATGGCCGAGTGGTTAAGGTGTTGGCGATCGGGGCTTTTTTGCGGAAAAGCGCGTCTAGATTGGCCACAGACGCTTTTCCGCAAAAAGGGCTTTTGCGGAAAAGCGTCCTGCCAATCTAGACACGCTTTTCTGAAAATGCTTTTAACAGAAAACTTTTCCGTTAAAAGCATTTCCAGAAAATCATGCCTGTCTAGACGTAGCCTGGGGCTGTGTCTACACTGGCCACTTATTCTGGAAAATCAGCTGCTTTTCTGGAATTACTTGCCAGCTGTCTACACTGGCCCCTTGAATTTCCGGAAAAGAAACTGACGATCTACTGTAAAATCATCAGTGCTTTTCCGGAAAAACTATGCTGCTCCCGTTTGGGCAAAAGTCCTTTTCCGGAAAATTATTCCAGAAAAGGGCCAGTGTAGACAGCATAGATTTCTTTTCTGCAAAAAAGCCCCGATCGCAAAAATGATGATCGGGGCTTTTTTGCAGAAAATTGCGTCTACATTGGCATGGACGCTTTTTTGGAAAAAGTGCTTTTCCAGAAAAGCATCCTGCCAATGTAGACGCGCTTTTTCCAGAAATACTTATAACGGAAAACTGTTCCGTTTTAAGCATTTCCGGAAAAGGGTGCCAATGTAGACGTAGCCCCAGTAATCTGTTTCCCGGCAGCTGTTGAGTTGGGGCCTAAGCCGGAGGATGTTGCGAAGGCCGAGATACTGAGGCAGTGTGATGAAATGCATCCCTCCCCCCCCCCCCCCGTACTCAAGGAGCTGACTGGGGTGATATCTGAGACATGGAGGATTATTTCAGAAAATTCACGGCAGGCGGGAGAGATTCCCGAAGAGGGGGAAGGGGCAACCTATCAAAAGGGTATATCTGCTGTCTTCAGGAAAGCTGTGGGTACCGTCTCACGTGACTTGCGCACGAACGCGCTCGCTAGCCAAACGCAAGCTAGACGGAGCTACCGTCAGGGGGCTGCTAAAGGGTGAGAGATACCGTTCCCGGGGAATAGTTATCGCCGTAGTGCCCAGCCTCGCTGGAAGAGTGTAATGAGCGGGGGTCCGGCAGGGATTCCTTGTGGGCCCGGTTCCCTTCCTCGGCCATTCGGATGGGCGGCGTAGAGAATACGCTTATCAAGACTGCGGAGGACCCCGAGCTGGGAGGGGTTGCAGGTGCTGTGGAGGATGGGTTCCTCACAATTCGGAATGATCTGGACAAAGCAGAGAAATGGTTTGGAGAGACTACGATGAAGTTCAATAAGGCCAAATGCAAAGTACTCCACTTACGAACGATCGATCCGTTGCTTGCGCCCACGTGCACGATGGCAGAGAGAGAGAGACAGAGAGAGAGAGAGAGAATGGGAAACGGCTGTCTAGGAAGGAATACTGTGGACAAGAATCTGCGCAGCAGGGGAGAGGGCCAGAGAGAGGCTGGCTGTCACAGCGGACCACGAGGTAACGGGGTTCGAGAGCGGTAAACGGGTTGCCAGAGCAGCGAACATGGTTCTGGGGCGCGTTAGCGGAAGCAGCAGCGTCGTGCGCAAGACAGGAAAAGTAATTCTTCCGCTCTGCACGGTGAGGATTAGGCCTAGCTGGAGCATTGTATCCTGTGGGCGGGAAGGGAGGCAGACTCATACAAATCGGAGACAGGGAATGCAGAAAAGTGCAAGAGAAACTGACTGTGCGGGGTGTAGAAGATTGGAAGGGAGTCTGCTAGAGGGGAGCTGCTAAGAGTTTTCAGGGCCATAAAAGACTGCTAGGCAGAGAAGAGAGAACTTCTGGTTCTTCTGAAGCTCGGGGAGGAGGGGGGGAAGGAGGCCAGGACGAGAAGCAAGGGGCTGGGGCTGCAGCAAGGGCCAGCAGGCCATTAGGGGAAACTTCCTGTAAGGCAAGCAGGGTGGCTGAAGAGGGGCATCAATGGCCTAGGAAAGCGATGTGCTTTCCAGGAGATGGCAGAAGAAGCAGAAAAAAGAGCCCCCCCCAGGGACCAGCCAAGCCAAGCCTTAGCACAGAACAGGGACCGAGCAGAGAAAAATGCAAAAAACTAGCAATGAGAGAAAAAAGAGCGAGAACAGAAGCAGCAACATTTCTTCTCTGTTTGCCTTGGTCATCTGTCAGTCTATTGTTCACAGCGAGCGCCAGGGGAAAGCGCGAACGCAGTCCCCCACTACCACAAATTATGCAGTCGAGTTTCCCGCATTTGGGGAAATCGCAGGGGTCAGCACACCCGCAGTGCAATGGATGAGCCTCACCCTGGGAAAACCACTTTCATGATCATGGTATCTCCCCTGCCAGGTAAGTATGAGTTCCACTTGCACAACCACCACCTGCCCCGCACCGCCCAAACCCTCTCACATCACAGGGGACGCCGCCTCACGCACTCACACCGCCATGCCCCAAACGCTCCCCTACCGCCCGCACCCGCCCCCAAGCCGCCCCCGACACCCACACCGAGCCCCGCTTGCCCAAGGCGGGCCCCGCTCGCCAGCCCGCTCCCGCTCCCACAAACCTCCGCTCGCGCCCACATCTGCATACGTACTCACGCCGCTCCACCTCTCCCCCCGGGACACGCCCCTGCCTGCCTGTCTTCCCCGGGCCCGGAGCTCTCTCTCCTCTCCGGCCTGAGCCCCACTTTGGCGGCGCTGCTGCACCCCGACTCCCGACCCCACCCGCACTCTCCCCGGCTGCGGCCCGCACACCCAGCAGGAGCTGGCTCGGACAGGAGCCGCCACTCAGGAGGCACCGGGTCTGTGTGGCTTCCGCTCTCGCCCCGATACCCCCGGTCCAGCTGGGCCCGTCGCCCTCCGTAGCTGGGCGCATCCGGGCTGTGTCTACACTGGCCACTTATTCCGGAAAATCAGCCGCTTTTCCGGAATAACTTGCCAGCTGTCTACACTGGCCCCTTGAATTTCCGGAAAAGCACTGACGATCTACTATAAGAAATCAGCCGCTTTACGGGAAATACTATGCTGCTCCCGTTCGGGCAAAAGTCCTTTTTCCAGAAAACTGTTCCGGAAAAGGGCCAGTGTAGACAGCACAGTAGTGTTTTCTGCAAAAAAGCCCCGATTGCGAAAATGATGATCGGGGCTTTTTTGCGGAAAAGCGCATCTACATTGGCACGGACGCTTTTCCGGAAAAAGTGCTTTTCCGGAAAAGCATCCTGCCAATGTAGACTCGCTTTTTCCGGAAATACTTATAAAGGAAAACTGTTCCGTTTTAAGCATTTCTGGAAAATCATGCCAGTGTAGACGTAGCCCCGGAGCACACTAGGGGGGCAAGAAGGAAGCGGGTGTGGGGTGGGGGGGAGAAGGCAGGAGCCTTCCGGGGAGGCACAGGAATCTTTCCCCCTCCCAGTAGGAGCAGCATCCACCCTTTCTGCTCCCCCTCCCCTCCCCCTCCCGCACACACACACGCCCCACTCCTCCAGCCCTCCTGGCTAACCCTGGGCACGTCACCCCTGCTCTTCTGGGCCTCTCTTCTCCCTTTGGCAAAACGGTGCTGATGAGGCTTCCCTCCCTGGCAGCAGGGGCGGATGAGAGTTTTGCGGGGCCCAGGGCAGCACGATATCACGGGGCCTCCCCTTGGGAGAAAAAATAGAAAAAAGGGGTCGTCCCACCCCCGTGCTCACTCCTCCAATAGCCCCACACTGATCATGTGAGCTACCCCTCCTCATCCCCTCTCCTAACACCTCCCTCTACACACCTGCCCTGCCTCTCTCCTCTGGTGCTGGTCCCTCCCCTGCAGAGCTGTGTCTAGACTGGCCAGTTTTTCTGGAAAATCAGTCGCTTTTTTGGAAAAACTTGCCAGCTGTCTATACTGACCGCTTGAAATTCCGCAAAAGCACTGACTTCCTACTGTAAGAAATCAGTGCTTTTGCAGAAAAGTGTCTGTGCCAATCTAGACTCTCTCTTCCGAAAATGCTTTTAAAGGAAAACTTTTCCGTTAAAAGCATTTCCAGAAAATCATGCCAATCTCAACGCAGCCTGGGTGTAAAGCGTCAAATTTAAGCATGAATGACAATTCAGAGGTTTCTCTTTCAAGTCTGGTGGTAAAATGCCTTTGAAGGGCTGTGTCTAGACTGGCAAGTTTTTCCGCAAAATCAGATGATTTTGTGGAAAAACTTGCCAGTTGTCTACACTGGCCGCTTGAATTTCCGCAAGAACACTGACGATCTCATATAAGATCGTCAGTGTTCTTGCGGAAATACTGTGCTGCTCCCGTTCGGGCAAAAGCCCTCTTGCACAAATCATTTGCGCAAGAGGGCCAGTGTAAACAGCACAGTACTGTTTTCTGCAAAAAAGCCCCAGTCGCGAAAATGGCGATCGGGGCTTTTTTGTGGAAAACCGCGTCTAGATTGGCACGGACGCTTTTCTGCAAAAAGAGCTTTTGCGGAAAAGCATCCTGCCAATCTAGATGTGCTTTTCCGAAAATGCTTTTAAAGGAAAACTTCCGTTAAAAGCATTTTCGGAAAATCATGCCAGCATAGACGTAGTCAAGCAGAATGCAGGTGATCAGTCATTGAGACAATGCCATTACTGGTTGAAATGGCAAGACACTGTTTTTCTTTGTGATACTTTCTGATATCCCTTTTGTGTGCATTGATTCTTTGGCGAAGCATCTGAGACATTTGTCCAGTTATATACATTATCTTACCCATTACAAAGATAGCTTCCCCAATTATCACCTCTAATATCATTAGCTCTCAGACATTTACTTCCCCCTTCCCATCTCTCCTCTGTTCTGAAATTTGATTTGTCTTTTTTATAGGTGTTCACTTTTTTTGATTGTATCCCTTGGCTACGTCTAGACTGGCATGATTTTCCACACATGCTTTTAATGGAAGGCTGTGTCTAGACTGGCCAGTTTTTCCGGAAAATCAGCCACTTTTCCAGAAAAACTTGCCAGCTGTCTACACTGGCAGCTTAAATTTAGGCAAAAGCACTGACGATCTCACGTAAGATTGTCAGTGTTCTGGCGCAAATACTATGCTGCGCTGGTTCGGGCAAAAGTCCTTTTGCGCAAAACTTTTGAGCAAAAGGGCCAGTGTAGACATCCCAGATTTGTTTTCCCAAAAAAGCCCCGATCGCGAAAATGGCAATCAGGGCTTTTTTGCGGAAAAGCGCGTCTAGATTGGCACGGACGCTTTTCCGCAAAAAGTTCTTTTCCACCAAAAGCATTCTGGAAAATCATGCCAGTCTAGACATAGCCCCTCTTGTTAGCACTGCATAGTTCTATTTTTTGTTTTAGCTGGACTAGACTAACACAACAACTACTATTATAAAAGGTAGCACACCATAAGGTACAACAACATTTTCAAATAAACACAGGCACCTACAGGCCTCACTACAAAAACTAACGGTTCAGTTCTGGTTTTTTACACCATTGGGTAGCTTCACTGGAGTGAAGCCTCAAAAAATTGAGTACAAACTCATAAATGTTCCACTCCACGGAAATCTTTAGTAAAAGGCGAAAGATTTATACAATCTGAAGAGAAACCAGAGTATACTGCAGTTGCTGCAGAGGCACTGCCAGAAAAACGGCGTCTGTTTCTCAACTCACGGTGGCTACACCGGACCGTCTGCAAATCCCCACCCCTTCTGCAGCCTGTTGCTCTGCCCGCTGATACCCCGAGTTTTGCGTGGGAGCCAAGGGCTTTAGGAGCAAACTCTGCCCCATGGACATGGGTGGCGAATCACTGTGCACAATTCATCGTGGGTATGTAAATGAGCACCCCTGGGTACACCCGAGTGCGAGGAGGAGCCCAGATCTCCGAGCTGCCACTGCATCCCCTAGCTCACTGCCGCGGGCTGGGCTGGGCAGCTGCTGCCGGTCCCACCGCTGTTCCGGGCGCAGGCCGTGTGCTGGTTCCCCGCGGGCCCTCGGGCTGGTAGCTTGGGGGTGCTGGGCTCCGCACTTCCCTCGGGAGGGGCAGGCGGGCTTGGGGCTCTGGTTGCTGCCGCGTGTAAGGGCCGGGGCACGAACCGCTGAACTGCCCCGGGGGAGGGTGGGTCAGCCACGGAGCCTTCAGAGGATCCAGCCCACCCCGCGACAGCAAAGTCGGTGGCTTGTCCCCAGCCTCCAACGCTGCAGCCTGCACCTGCGGCCCTTCTCGGCAGCCCGCCCGCTGTGATCGAGCCAGACCCCGGGACACCCGAGTGCGATTCTCCCGTCTGGGCTGGCTGGTGCTGCCCCCGGTTTGCTCGCGCTGTTTAAACACCTCAGTCTCCGCCCCTAGGAGCTTCCGCTCCCTAAAGGAGCCGGGTTGGTTCCAACCTTCTCAGGAACGTTCACAGCGCGGAACAGAACAGGAACAGCCGCGCTGGTGATGAAACCCTGGCACGGGGTCTAGCGCGGGGTTTGTAACCCCCTCGTCTGGGAGCGTCACTGGAACAATTCTCTGACACGCTGTGCTTCTATTGCATTATCTACACAACGAGTTTTCTCAGCAAAAAAAGGTGCTAATTAGGGTCTCATTTGCATGAGTCATGATCTTATTTGCATATTTTCTGGCAAACTGATTTTGCGCTGGGGTTGTTGTGCAAAAACAAGCAGTATGGAAGTTTTCTTTTTGCACAAAACCCCCTTTTTCTGAAAGATCAATATACCTCTTTTGGGGGGGCATAAGAATCTTTTGGGAAAAGGGGGTTTTGTGCCAAAAAAGTGTTCACACTGCTTGTTTTTGCACAAAAATCCCATTGGCAGAAAATATGCAAATGAGATGGTGACTCATGCAATTGAGTCCCTCATTAACATATTTTTTAAGGAGAAAACTTAAAGTGTAGATGTCGCCTCTGTGGCTATGTCTAGACTGGCATGTTTTTCCATAAGTGATTTTAAGGAAAAGTTTTTCCGTTAAAAGCATTTGCAGAAAAGAGCATCTAGATTGGCACGGACGCTTTTGTGCAAAAGCACCTTTTGCAGAAAGGCGTCCGTGCCAATCTAGATGCGGTTTTCCACAAGAAAGACCCGATCGCCATTTTCGCCATCGGGGCTCTTCTGCACAAAACAGTCCTGAGCTGTCTACACTGGCCCTCTTGCACGAATACATTTGCGCAAGAGGGCTTTTTCCCCAACGGAAACAGCATAGTATTTGCGCAAGAACACTGACAATCTTACATTAGATCGTCAGTGTTCTTGGGCAAATTCAAGTGGCCAGTGTAGACAGCTGGCAAGTTTTTCCGCAAAACTGGCCGCTTTTGCGGAAAAACTTGCCAGTCTAGACATAGCCAGTGAGTTACCAGCAGTGGGGCTATTAGTGTTGGCATCTAACTAATTGCACCATTAGGCCATGTCTTCACTCTGGTGGAGATCGCTGCTGCAATCCATCTTCCAGAGCTTGATTTAGCAAGTCTAGCTAAGCCTCACTAAATCAAACCCCTAGGCCACCTCCTGCTCTTTGCTATTATCCTACTCCCACTGTGTGGGCACCACCAAGCTCAGCTGAAGGTAAAACCAACTCCAGATACATGTTGAAGAATGGTGGGAAGAAAAGACCCATTGACCTGGCAACAAGGCACCACTGGGAGTTGAACCCAGGATCTCCTACTTACTAGGCAGGTGCTTTAGCCAACTAAGCCATGGTGCCCTCTTTGGAAGCAGCCTTAAAACTGTTCTACTTTATGGTTCCAGACACCCCCTTCCCATTCCAAAGTGCAGCCGTTCCCCATTCCCCTCCAGCTCTTGCCATGACTCAAGGCCTGCGCAGCCCAAGACATTTGATCGGCAGCTGGTACCCAAAACCTGTTTGTCAATTGTAGCACCAGGCCCCTGTGACGGCACATTGGGGGTCCCCCATCTCCTGCACCCCGAAATGGCACAAACAGACTGCACCAGCCGGTGGAATAGAGGAAGTTTATTGCCTCTCCAGGTTACAGCACAGCACAGATGTAATCTGGTCACAGAGCTGGGCTAGGATGCCTCAGGCCCCCTTGAGATGGGGGAGACTGGGCCCCTAAACTCCAGCCCCTTTCCCTAGGTTGTCTCCTCCATGCTCCCAGCCAGCCACTAACTAACTCTCTTCCAGCCCTGCCCCCCAGCGAGGGCAGCATTCCACCTTCCTTTGTTCCTCTCCTGAGCTGGCCATACTGGTTTGCATAGTGACTCAACCTGTTTTGCTGGGTCGTGGTACCCACGGCAGCCAGTGGGGGTTACCCCAGAGCAAGCAGCATAGAAACCAGCCAGGTACCCCCACTACCTCACAGTTCTCCCCCCTCCGAGAGCGAATTGAGCAGGGTCACTCCGCTCGTGACCTAGGGAAGTTTGGGTCCTCTGCGTGGGAACCCGCCCTGGGGACATGGGTGCTCCCCTTGACTCGGGCTGGCTGTGGCGAGGCCCCACATGAGCTGGCTTCCCTCTGTCCACTCGCCGCCCCGCTCCAGGGCGACTGGCACAGGCCTGTCCTCGGGGGTCACACCCACCCTTCCGCTGGCCTTGATCTCTGGCCAGGGTCTCTCGGGCCGGGGCCATGAGCCCAGCGAGCCTTCTCTGGAGAGCCAGGGCGGCTTCCACCCCCGATGCTCCATCCAGGGAGGTCTTCCCTTCCCATAGCTCTCTCAGCAAGCCCAGAGGGTTCTCTATCTGGGGTAGAGACCCCCAAGCCGCTTTCCTACTGTCTTGGGCCTTCCCGCCCCTCTGGCAGGAGTCACAGGACCGGCAGTACCGCTGCACGGCTGTAAAGATTCCCGGCCAATAGAAGTGTTGGAGCAGCCTCAGCCGGGTGCTCCGGATCCCCCGGTGGCCCCCAACGGGGACGTCGTGGGCCAAATACAGCAGCTTGAGGCAATATTTTCGGGGGATGACCAGCTGCCGCTGGACCCCCCCATGCCCTCACCTTCCTGGGGGGAAGCCATTCCCGGAACAGGAGTCCACGCTCCCGCTAGAATCTCTCCTGGCCACCTCTCCCCCATGGCTGAGCAGCACGGAGGCCAGCCTGGTCCCTCAGCCTCTGCAAGGAGGGGTCTGCCTGCACCTCAGCCTGGAATTCAGCTGCTGAGGCAGGGATCGGGACCTGTTCCCCACCTTTACCTAGGTCCGGAGTCCCAGCCTAGCTGGACCCCATGTCCACTGGGATGGGACCCTGAGGACGCTGCCAGGAGTCCTTCCCTGGACCCACGTTGTCAGCCCCCCACTGGCTCTGGCTCCGGGTAGTGACTAGAGCCCGCTGGGATTCATGGGGCCACTCCTCTAGGTCATTCCCCATCAGCACCTCGGTGGGCAAGTGCGGGTGCACCCCCACTTCCTTGAGGCCTTCCTTCGCCCCCCATTTCAGATGCACCCGGGTTACAGGCACCTTAAACGGGGACCCGTCTATGCCCTTCAGGGTCAGCTGCGCGTGGGGTAGTATCCGCTCCTGGGCCACTATATCGGATCGGGCCAGAGTCACCTCCCCCCCCCGTGTCCTAGAAGACCGTCACCTTCCTACCATCCACCTCCAGGGGTATGAGGCACTCGCTCCGCAGGGGCCATCCTGCCCCCACCCGGTACACGGAGAAATCCGCCTCCTGAGAATCAGACCTCCCAGGGGAGGTGCACTGAGCATCCTTCCCCTCTCTCTGAGCTGAGGTTTGCCGGCCAGCCCCTGCCTCTGGGGCAGCCTGCCCTTCCTCCCACCCCAGTCAGTCAACCCTGGAAAGTCCCCAGTCCTGGGACCTGGTGCACTGAGCCCTCTTGTGGCCTTTTTGCCCACAGCGATGGCAAGTTAAGCTTTGGGCTGTCTCTGTCCAGGCCCTGGCTGGTTCTCTGGGGCACAGACGACCTGTTCCTTGGTCTCGCCCCGTAGTTGACTCCCTCCGTCGCTCAGCCGAGATCCGGTCTCTGTGCGGTTCCCTTTCTCTCCGGGACTCCAGTTCACACCCGGACCGGCTCTCCGTGAACTCATCTGCCAGCCTCCCGGCCTCCTGGGGGTTCTCTGGTCTCCGGTCCTTGAGCCACAGCCTCAGTTTGGGTGGGCACGCTTCATAGAACTGCTCCATCAGGACCAGCTTGAGCAACTCCTCTGCGGTCTGGGCTCCGACTCCAGACACCCACTTGCGGCCGTATTGCGACAGGCGGGAGGCCAGATCCACATAGGTCTCCCGTGGCCCTTTTTGTACCCCCCAGAACTTCTTCCTGTACATCTCGGGGGTCAGCCCGAACTTGTGCAGCAGGGCCTCCTTGACTCGGTTGTAATCCCCTGGCTGTAGGTCCTCCAGCTGACTGAGCACTCCGGCTGCCTCCTGGCTCAGTGCGGGGACGAGCTCCTGCAGCCAGTCAGCTGGGGGAACCCGTTGCAGTCCACAGGCCCTCTCAAAGGCACTGAGGAACCCGTCTATGTCACTCATGTCCTCCAATTGGGCCACCACGAGCCTCTCCAAGCGTCTGGCAGTCCTGGGACCCTGGGGCCCATCCGCACTTGGCGCAGCCGGGGCCCCACCGGTTCTCCGCTCTGCCATGGCCAACTCATGCTGTCGCTGCCTCTCTCAGTCCTGGCGCTCCTTCTCTCGATCTTGGCGCTCCTTCTCTCGGTCCTGGCGGTCCCTCTCTCGGTCCTCTACTTCCAATTCCTTGATCCGCAGCTGGATCTCCAGCCGCTGCAGCTCCGCTGGGCTGGCCCCTGCCCTAGATGGGCTACAGCTTGCAGGCCTCCCGGGAGACACTGTCTCATCTCTCCGGTGGATTCCAGCGCTCCTCACACACTCTCATGGGGGGTCTGGCTGCTTTCCCTGGGGACAAGATCCTGGTCCTGTGGCTGGTCATTCTCTTCCAGCTGGGCAATCAGCTGGGCCTTGGTTACTTTCCGCACAGGCAAGCCCCTCTATCTGCACAGCTCCACCAGCTCTGCCTTCAAGAGTCGGGCGTAGGCCATCTGCCCGCTGGTCCCCTCGGTGCAGACTCACCAGTCTAGTGCTGCAGCGCCCCAAGATTCCCAGGAACCGCTTCGCTCTGTCTCCAGCATGCCTGGCTCCAGGGCTCTTGCTTCTACTGCGCCTTGTCGCTCGCCGCTGGGAGCTCCATCCACAGGGTGCAGTGCATCCCACCCCTGACACCAGTGTGACGGCGCGTTGGGGGTCCCCCGTCTCCTGCACCCCGAAATGGCACAAACAGACTGCACCCGCTGGTGGAATAGAGGAAGTTTATTGCCTCTCCAGGTTACAGCACAGCACAGATGTAATGTGGTCACAGTGCTGGGCTAGGATGCCTCAGGCCCCCTTGAGATGGGGGAGACTGGGCCCCTAAACTCCAGCCCCTTTCCCTAGGCTGTCTCCTCCATGCTTTCAGCCAGCCACTAACTAACTCTCTTTCAGCCCTGCCCCCCAGCCAGGGCAGCATTCCCCCTTCCTTTGTTCCTCTCCATGGGGGGTGTCTGGCCATACTGGTTTGCATAGTGACTCATCCTGTTTTGCTGGGTCGTGGTACCCATGGCAGCCAGTGGGGATTACCCCAGAGCCAGCAGCATAGAAACCAGCCAGGTACCCCCACTACGTCACACCCCAAAGGGACAGGCCCAAGGCAGCCGCCTGGTCCTAAGGCCGGGCCTGCAGCCAGGGGGAGGGCGAAGAATCTCTCCTTTCAGCTGGAGTTGAATCAGCAACATAAGGGCCCAATCCCTGGCTACTGTCTGCTCTGCCAGCTGAGCTACATAAGGGTGTCTGGGGCAGGCTGCTTTGCCCAGGTGGGGCTTTTTGATGAGTTCCAGGGCAAGATCCCCCGAAGGGAATGGCCTCTTAGGGGAGGGGCAGAGGAGGCGCTTCACCCGCAGAAGGACCTTTGAGTGATTCAGACAGAAACGCCGCGTCTCGCTCCCTGCAGCTCCCCTTGCTGCCCTGGCAGGCGCTGCCCCTTCTCCCACCGGCCTGGGCCTGGCCTCCCTCCCCGCCCGGCACCACAGAAAGCCCCTTGGCGTGAGCCTGGGCAAGCCAGAGGCCTCAGGCCTGTCCCCTCTGAGGGGCTTGTGCCTCGGCCTCCTCTGCCCTTGGTGCCGGCTCTCCCGGCTGCCCCTGAGCGCTGCTGGCCAAAGGAGGCAGCAAGGCAGGAGAGGGGGGAGGAGCAAGTCCCGCTGAGGCCGACAGCTCGGGCTCAAGCCTCCAGCCTCAGCACAAAACCTTCAGCCGGGCCCGTGTGGCTCCCTCCTGCCCCCGCACACGCTCACAGGGGGAAACGTGCCCCATGTTCCATCCCCGCGCCAGGCCTGGGCGACGGGCTCAGCCCTCCAGCAGCCCACAGGGCCTGTGAGGGACGGACTGAGAGCAGGGCCCCACTGACACCCCCCGTCCTGCCCCACTGGCCTGCGTGCGGCGCTGGCACGGGACAGGCAGGAACGGCAGCCGGGGAGAAAGCAGCTTGGACTGACGGGCGAGTCTCACTTGCTGACCAGACTCCCAGGCCCTGGGCTATGGGGCCAGCCCCCCTGTGGGTCAGAGCCCCCCGGCCACAATGCTACTCCAGGGGGCCTGGTTCCAGGGGCACTTAATCCCGGGGCTGGGGGGCTGGAGGCCTTTGCCCTGGAGTCTCAGAGCTCCCCAGTGTCGGCTGCCGCTGGCCTGAATGGTGCTGGATGCTCCTGCTCCCCTCCCAGCAGGCTGGCCCTGCGCAGGCTCTGTGCTCGCTGGAGCCTCCTCCTGCAGGTCCCCGGCCTGCTCTCTGCAAAGCCTCAGCCTGGCTCCTTTCCTGCCCTCTGCTTGCGGGGCCCCTGGCAGCAGCTCTGGGCAAATCCGTGAGCCCCAGCATTGGGTGCAGCACTGCTGGGCCCCCGGAGCCTGGGCTGCAGCCAGGAGGGGGAATCTCCTGCAGGGCTGGTGGGATGTAGAAAGCTGCTCCCTGGGAACCTTTCCCACAGCAGCGCCTCCAGCCTGGACAGCCCCTGCCCGGCCTGGCCCCCAGCCTGGCCCCCACCCCAGGGTGGGCAGCATTTGTGGGGGCAGATAGGAGAGGCCCTCCTTCCCTTCCCAGAGAGCAGACCCCCCCCCCACGGTGGCAGTGTGGGGATCTGGCCCAGGGCTGCTCTCAGCAGAGGGGGCTGTGATCCCAGCCTGGGGCCAGGAAAGCTGCTACAAGCTCGTGCGGGGCAGGGGGAGCCATCCCAGAGAGGGTGGAGAGGGGGATCAAGAGGGGTGGGGGCAGATAAGAGAGGTGAAGGGGAACAGGGACGTGTGATGTGGGGCAGGAAGGGGAGGCAGGAGGTGCTGAAGGGAGGTTGGGGGGATCATGCCAGACGTGGGGTGGCTGGGAGCAGGGGTGCAATGGAGGGAAACTTGGGGGGGTCACAGGAAGGGAAAGGGGGCAGAGGAGGTTGGGAGGAGACTGGGGGAGCAAGAGCAGCCTGGCTGGGGGAGGGGGAGACACAGGGCAGGGCTTGTACAGGAGAGGGGGGAGATACAACGGCAACTCCCCCACCCCCGTGGGGCAGGAGGGGGGGCAGAGGTGCCTGGTGGTGGCACTTGTGGGCACCAACTGCTCTGCCCCTGACAAAATTTCTGAAGTTTATAACCAGTGTGTCCCAAATGCCCCCTGCCTCTGTGGGTGCCTCTCCCTGCGCCCCTCCCTCTGCAGGCTCCAGTCCCCCCGGGGGAGGAGCTGCCCCCTCCAGCAGCCTGAGGGGAATTTCTTCTGTGAATTTTTTTAAGTGTAGATACCTGCAAACACTGATCTGTAGGGACCGGCAACAGTTTATTTCCATATTTGCATATTTGTTATTTGCATAATGGATATGCAGATATGTAAATATGTTACCGGTCTGGGAAAAGTTTGTGAATGGGTTTGGCTGTCCATGGTATAAAAAAAGGTTAGTAAACACTGGCCTGATCCATGGGGGCTGGCCAAATGCAAGGCAGGGAAAACACTAGGGCTCTGTCTAAACTCACGGATTCTTGCATGAGAAATATGCAAATGAGGCTAAGCATGGAATATCGCTGAGCCTCATTTGCATGCCTAATGAGCTGCAATTTTTGCAAAAGAGGCTCTTGCTCCAGAAGGAACTGTCTACACTGCCCCTTCTTGCACAAGGAAAACCCTCTTGTGCAATGCCGCTACGACGATTATTTTCAGGAATAGTGACATTGCACAAGAGGGGTTTTCTTGTGCAAGAAGGGGCAGTGTAGACAGCTCCTTCTAGCACAAGAGCCTCTTCTGCAAAAATGGTGGCTCGTTAAGTATGTAAATGAAGCTCCATGATATTCCACACTTAGGCTTATTTGCATATTTCTCGTGCAAGAAGCTGGGAGTGTAGACATAGCCCGGTGAAGGTGGGGGGGGGGGGATTTTCCCCACCAGGCCTTTGTCCCTTAGAATCCCTGGGGACGTTGGGTTTTGTCTCGTTTGGTTTCCCTTTTCCCTGCTTCCCTCCTCACTGGGAGGGAGGGGGCAGCTCTCTCACCCTTTCGGTGGGAAGCCCTGGCGCAGGGATGGGCCGGGAAGATGCTCTGAGAGTGAGTCCCTGGGCTATTTGGGGGAGAGAACTTGCACACGTCTAGCCTTCCACCTATCACCAGGATGGCCAAGTGGTTAAGGTGTTGGACTTAAGATCCAGTAGATGTTTGTCTGTGTGGGTTCAAACCCCACTCCTGGTAGCTTCCTGTTTTGGACAGACATCCATCTGGATGGTGATTTGCCCTGCTATGAGGGCAGAGGACTGGACTTCGTTTCTGAAGGTCCCTTTGGCTATGTTTGGCGGCATCTTGCCATGTGCTTTTGTGCAAGAGGATCCATGGCAGTGTGGATGCTCTCCTGTGCAAGAAAGCTCCGATGGCCATTTTAGCTATAGGGCAAGAAACCCTTGTCCTGCACCCACGTTACCCTCTTGCGCAAGAGGACTTACACCTGTTAGAAAAGAGCGGTGAGGAGTGGTGTGAGGGTGTTGCTAGCAGCAGTGAGTACTGGGAAATGTCCCGTCACCTGGGCTCCGTGTAGGGCTGCCAGATGGTTTCTACAAAAATATCAGAAACACTTGACATGACATCACAATCGACATTATTGTTATTATTTAGAAACTACCGGACATTTCCATTTCTATTGTCTCAGTTTGTTTCCTGATCAGAAAGCTCAAATACTGGACCGTCTAGTTCACAACTGGACACCTGGCAACCCAGCTCCATGTCAGCAGGGAAATGCAGTCCAACACCTCCCCCCATATGCTGGCCCAGCCTTCTGCCTGCTGGTGGGGCTGCCTCCCCCCACATCAGTGGGGCCTCCTGCCCGTGTGCTGCTGCAGCAACTGCCAGTCTGCCCACACAGAGGCCTGGCAGCCATGTCTTCTGGGGGCAAGAGCAGGGAGAATGGCACCTTCCTAGCGCAGCACAGCCCCCTCATCCCATCACTGAGGGAACTTTCCCCCAATGCCAGCCCCATGCTCAAGGGCTTTGGAAAAGGGCCAGGCCAAAGTAGCTCCCCCCTTGCACCTACTGAGCCTCTGCCCTGTCACCAGACAGACCCTGCTCTGCTCCAGCCCCCTGGCTCTGTCTGAGTCACTCCCAGAGTTGGTGGGACTAGACAGCTGCTGTCCTATGTGATGTGGTATTTCTTGGGGAACCATTTCTCATGGGGAAAAAAAGCAACCCAAAGCTTCCAATCAACCCTCTGAAGGTCACAGTTCTATACCCCAGGTGGGACTTGAACCAACAACCCTTGGTCCTGGAAGCCAGTGCCTTGTCCATTAGGCCACTAGGGCCAAACAAGCAACAGGGAGATGGGACATAAATTCTCTGTCCCAAAGGCGCACCCCTCACATTGGCTGGGCAGACACGTCCCTCCTCTCTACCCCAGCAGACACGTCTGCAGCCCCTGGCAGGGAGGCAGCTGGGCAGGTCGCTGCAGAGCTGAGCCCGGGCTGGCAGCAGTGCAGGCTGGTCAGGCACAGTCCTGGGAGAGCAGCAGGGGGGCTCGTCTGTGGGGCAATGGTCCCATGTGCTCTGCTGCTCACTGGCGAGCTGGCTGCCCAAGTGCCCACACAGACGCTTCTTCAATCCTCACCCCCCTCAGCCGCCCACCCCCAGCGTCATCCAGCACAGCCTGCCCCACCTCCCCCCACAGGGCTTCTACAGGGACCTCTGTCCCAGGGGGAATGGGGAGTCCCCGCCCCAGGAACCCTCCCATCCTCCTGCTACTCCCAAGAGCAGAGGATTCACCCGACACAAGTAAGTGCCTCTGTCCCCTGACCCCGGCTGCTGGGTTCCCTTTAGCAAATCAGAACGATGCGAGTCGTGAGCAACCCAGCGCCTCTGGAAATGGGAGTGGAGTAAAAAGTACAATATTGTCTAAAAAAAATAAAATAACTTGAATAAAAATCAAAGTGTGACTAAAATAAATAACTTGAGTAAAGTACAAACACCCAAAAAAGGTCTTGAGCAGTGTGATCAAGTATTTCTACTTAGTTATTTTCCACCTCTGCCTGGCAGGCAGGGGTTCCTGGCCCCTTGCTGGTCTGCAGACTGGCAGTTTGTTACCACTGACTTAGAGGAGCCCCAGGATCTGCAGTTTCAGGAAGAAACAGCAGGAGATTTTGATTGGCTGCCAGGTGCTCCACATGCTAATTAGGAGGTGTGTTTCTGTAAACAGGGACACAGAGCATATTCTAATATGCAGATTTCTAAACCTGGTGGAGTGTGTTTGAATGGGACAAGCACTTTGCTGAGATTATTTCTGTTCTTTAGTTTTCTAAGTGTTGTGTGAAAACATTCCTCATGAGGAGAAAGTGAATGCACATGAGTGTGGGTGTGTAGTGAGCAGAGACCTGCTAAGACAGTACTTTCAGAGATTGTTTTTAAAGTTGGTAACTGAAAAAATGTAGTTGAAAGTGGTTGGTCTTGCTAGCTATGAGAATGAGTCACAATGTTTTCTTCTGAGTATGAAGCAAGCAGACAGTGTTGTTTTAATGTAATTGCTGTTGATGATTGTTCCTTTTTTCCTGTTGGGAAGCTGGAGGAAGAGAGCACAGGCTGAGTGGTTGGCTACTGTCAAAAAGTTCTAAATTAGTTTTGAAGTTGAAAGGAGCAGTGATTTCACTTTATCATCCTGTCCTGGCTTTTCTTGAGTTTCTGGTTTTACGTGTGCTACTGTGGTCCTAATCCTGATGTTTTCATGCTGTTCTCTCATCTGCTTTTGGGTCTTTTGGTCTTTTTCCATGTGCTTCTTACACTGGGTTTAGCCAGCCTCTTGGATCTGCTTCATGCCTTGTCCCTCATCTGTTCCCTAGTGGCCCCGGGGGAGAGAGATACTAGCCACAGCCAGGTGTTAATTATCCCTTGGGGTAGTGTCTTTCTCCCATAACATGTAGCTAAGATATTTGTTAGTAACTGGCAGATGCTGCGGGGGCTCACCCCCAAACAGGCGCCCACAAACTCAATATTGGTGCACAAGACAAAACTCACCTGCTCCTGGAACGGGAACACTGACGAGCAGTGAGGCCCCTCCCTGGCAGCACCGAGCAGTGAGAGCTGAGTGAAGGAGGGAGGCAGGACCAGGGGGAGAAGGCTCCATGACTGTGTCAGAGGGAGGCTCTGCCCTGGCCAGTGGGGAATCGTTGCCTCTCCGAGGGGCCCAGGCCTGGTGGGTCATTTCCCCAGGTTACTGAGTGGGGGCTGGAGCCAGTTCTGGGTTGTCTCCTTTAACAACTAGCTGGGCTAGTGCTGAGTGCGCCACAGAGCTTCCTGCAGGTGGGGAGGGAGAGGCTGGGAAGGGAACTCTAAGTAACCTGTTGGGTCACAGCTGCCATAACATCTTTCAGTGATGACAGAACAATACTTGGTCGCTTTCCTGGAAAAAGTCAGAGCTCTTGCGCAAAAAGGCTTATTCCTCATAGAAAGAGGAATAACTCTTGCACAAAAAGCCCTCTCTTCTGATGAGCTGTAAATTTACTTGTGCAAAAACACACTCATAGGCTGTGTCTAGACTGGCACGATTTTCCGGAAATGCTTTTAATGGAAAAGGTTTCCATTAAAACCATTTTCGGAACAGAGCATCTAGATGGGCATGGACGCTTTTGCGCAAAAGCACTTTTTGCAGAAAAGTGTCCCTGGCCAATCTAGACGCGCTTTTGCGCAAAAAAGGCCCGATTGCCATTTTCGCGATCGGAGCTTTTTTGCAGAAAATAAATCTCATCTGTCTATACTGGCCCTTTTGCACAAAAGTAGGAAGTCAGTGCTTTTGCGGAAATTCAAGCGGCCAGTGTAGACAGCTGGCAAGTTTTTCCGGAAAAGCAGCTGATTTCCGGAATAAGTGGCCAGTCTAGACACAGCCATAGTGCAGATGCTCCAAGGCCATGTCTACACTGCAGGCTTTTTGAACAAGAACACCTGTTCTTGCCCCAAAACTTGCAGAGCATCTACACTGCATGAGCGTTCTCTCCCCTGTGGCTACGTCTACACTGGCATGATTTTCCGCAAGAACTCTTTTGTGGAAGAGTTCTTCTGCAAAAACTCTTCCAGACAAGAGCACCTACACTGGCATGTACCTTTGCACAAGAGATGTGTTTTTGCACAAGAGCATCCATGCCAGTGTAGACACTCTCTTGTGCAAGAAAGCTCTGATGGCCATTTTAATCATAGGACTTTCTTGCGCAAGAAATTCATGGTCCTTGTCTATACTGGCCTCTTGCGCAAGAACAGTTGCACAAGAGGGCTTATTTCTGAGTGGGAGCATCATAGTTCTTGTGCAAGAAGCACTGATTTCACACATTAGAACGTCAGTGTTCTTGTGCAAGAACTCCCCACCAGTGTAGACAGGCAGCAAGTGTTGTACTTAAAAGAAGTACTAGGGATCTTTTTCAGAGGGATAAGGCAACACGCCACATTTACTGAACACACATAGAATAATCAATACTTATCATATGCATATGATATATATATATATATGTGTGTCACTCCTGCACTCACACACACACAGGCTGGCTGTGTCTACGTTGGCACCCTTTTCTGGAAAAGGGATGCTAATGAGACCAGTGAATCTATGGCCCTGTCTGTACAGCAGGGACAGTAACACTCACAGGCCCATAGGAGGTGGCTGCTTTGATGCGTCACTCCATGGCCCAGCAATGAGCCCCCAGGGTCCCCCTGTTCTCAGGGTGCCAGGTTTGCTGTGTGAATTCGGTGGGGGAGGTGATGTCAGGTCTGGGCACTGGGATTAGTTACCAGTTTCCCTGGCCCTGGGGTACTGCTGACTTCATAGCTGTGATGGCCGAGTGGTTAAGGCGTTGGACTCGAAATCCAATAGGGTTTCCCTGCGCAGGTTCAAATCCTGCTCACAGCGAGGCCTGTGTTTTGACCACACCCCTAAGCAGACAACAAGCTGCACAACCCTGAGCCACTCTCCCTGTCCCCAGTCAATCCCTTTCTGCGCCTTCTGAGAGAGACACGGGGCATGGTGCCTCATTATGGGTCCCTGGGCTCTAGGAAAACTCTCAGCTCCTGCAGCCTCTGCCCCTTGCCCAGCACCCCATGGCTCAGCCGTACCCCATGGTGCTGCCCTGCTCCAGTGTGTGATAGGAGTTGAGTGAGAGGATGGAGCGTCTGGGCCTCCCCCAAAGGTCCATCCATGAAGGGCAGAAATGTTGGGGATAGGATGTGGATCACTCCTCCAGAGGCGCACAGCCCCCCCCACCCTGTGTTGGGAGCAAAGGGTCTAGAGAAGTATTGGGGGGGGGGGGTCTTGTTCCCTGCTCTTGCTCTGCCTTGGCCAAAGAATTAGTAACAGAATATTTGTCCAACTTTATGTACAGAAAAAAACTGACTTAAGCATGTTTCTGTGGGGTGGTGGTTATCGTGTTTGCTTAATGTGCAAAAGGCTCCTGGTTCAAAACCAAGCAGAAAGTGGGAACAGGGGTTTCTGCTGCTATTTGTGGCTCCCCAGGTAAACACAGCCCCTGCTGCTTGGGATAAGCCCAACTCCCAGGTTGAGTAAAGCAAGGAATAAGAGGAGCCCTGCCCTAGAAAGGGAGGGGCCAGTGTGTGTGAGTGCATGGCCCAGACAGACAGCCCCAGGGTGCAAGGGCAGAGCTGCTGGACATTTCTAGTGGTCCTGAGGCCAGGGAGTGGGCACATGGGTGTTAACAACATGCTCATGTGGTGCCATGTTCCAGCCAGGCCAACAGGGAGTGTTTCTTGTGGCGTCACCTGATTTCCCCCCAACTGTAGCCCTTGTACCTGCCCAGATAGAGACCCAGGGCCAGGGGAAAGCAGGAAGAGCCCCAGGCTGCAGCTCAGCTCCCCTTTCCTCCTGCAGAGCAGCTTGGGATGACAGCTCTAAGCAAACCTATCAACTTCAAGTTATTAGCCCCTATTAGCACCTGCCAAAGCCTGGGATGTGTAAAAGCTGTAGAAACCATTTTCATATTTAGCTAAAAGCCATCTTGTATATCAAAAACCATTTCAGCTTTTCTCTCAAGCACGTAAACCAAAGTAAACTTTCTGTCACCCCGTGAGAAGAGGCCTACAGGATGAGCTATTGGTATGTGTTAATTGGGCTGGTTGGAACAGAAAATGTACTCCCTCGCACCTGTCCGCCATCTTGTTAATAAGGCTTTGTTTTTCCAAATTTAATTAAAAATTTCTGTAATTAAATGCCCTAACGTCAAACTGTTTGGTTAAGGGTATAAAAATACTAAAATTAATTGTATTAGTAGCTTTACTGGGTCTGGCTCTGCTGTAACCACGTTTGGCTCATGCTGTGCTTTATTAATTAATAAAGCTGCTTGTTAGCTGCCTAAACACAAAGAAGCGTGTTTTTGCTTCAACAATTTGGAGGTTCTACCGAGATTCCTAACGCGCCACTTGCCCGTATGGACGGACCGGCACTCCACTTCCAAACCTCTCAGAGCGCTCAAGAGAAGGTAAAGGGGATACCTGTTACGAAATCTCCTGGTTGAGGGCTTGGGATTTGGAGTGACGGCCGGCCATCGGGGTAAGGGGAGCTACGGAATTCAATTTTGTGAAGCGGCTAACATTTTTGTCTGTCTGTGTCTGTCTTTGTCTATTAGGCCTGTCTTATGTGTCACAGTTCCAAAAGGGCACACCGGTGTCTCTAGTGAGGCAGCCATGCGCTGGACCCTCTGTGTTCGGACGCTAAAAGCTGGTGTGGTGCCATTACTCTCTCTCGGCACACGGAACTGTGGGGAAGCTTTGTTGTCTCTCTCTGTTATTTGTGGGCATAGTACTAACCTCTAAGGCTAACCCCAGGCCATAGTGCCCCATTCCGCCAGGCTGTCTCCAGGCGCCAGGACGTGGTGTTCTGCCGGGCTGGGGCAGGTGCCGAAAACCCCTGCAAGGCAGGTGAACCTTAAGTCCAGTGCTTCGCAACAAAAAGGGGGGGGACCAGTGCAAGCAGGTGAATTCTTGATTCGGTGACTCGCAGAGCGAGCAGGCGGATCCTGATTCAGTAACTCGCAAAGCGAGCAGGTGAATCCTGTTTCGGTGACTTGCAAAATATGGTGTAAGCAGGCGAACTTTGGTTCGGTGTCTTACAGAATTAAGCGCGCGCAAAAAATGGGGGTAGGTCAGTCTACAAAAATTCCAGTGCCTTTATAATAAGTGTTTTCTGGTATAGAATCCTAATAAAGTCTAATATTAAGTGCCGGGTGTCTTAGGGCAGCGTCACTTAATAGAAACCCATGGGAACTAGACAATAAATAAAAATGCAGCTAAATGTAAAAACTATAAAAAAAATGTAAAAAAGAAAAAAAAATGTGTGTAAAAAATAAGTATAAATGTAATAAGTAAAAAATAAATGCCGTTGCATAGGTCTGAAACTTAAGCTAATCCCAGCTGCACCAGGGCTCTCCCACAAGGAAGCTCTAAACGCAAGGGGGGGGGGTCAGCTGAACCTCAAAACTCAGCGGATATGTGAGGGAGTAACAACTCCCCTTATTTCATAAGCTGCTAAGGTCTAACACTCTAAACCCGGCAAACTCTTTCTTTGGAGTGTGTAAAGTTAGTTTAAGTGGGGGTTAGTCTAAACACCCCCCACTCTGCCAAAAGGCACCCCTGTGTACTACATGTACGTGCATAATGGTCCAAGAACCTGTAAGCATTTAACAAATTTAAAAAAAAAAAAAATTAAAGCTATAAGGAATAAAAGTAAAGCTCAAAAAAGCAAAAATCCACCCTGCAGTAAAATAGGTAACTTAAAAGTTGCTGCAGCACCTCTGTGCCAAAATAATACATAAAAAGTAAAAAAAAAAAAAAAAAAAATTCTCAGTTGGCACACCCATATCAACCAAGCTTAGGGGGAAAATCTGGCACAACATCACCCCTCTATCCCTCTTTATAACGCATACACAAATAAAAAAAAAACATAAAAAATAACTAAAAGGAATTAGCTCTTCCCTTTGAAAACACGGGCTCCTGTAACAAACTTGCCCAATCCAAAGCAAAACACAAAGTTTAAAATAAGTTTAATAGTTTAAAAAAAGTGTTCCTCCAAATCCTAAAGGGGAGAAAAAAAAACAAACAAACCTGCTTTAAAAAATAACTTGTTTCTTGCAGCCTCTTTTAATCATCTTAGCAATAAAACAGTCAAGTTAAACATTTAGCTACAAACACTTTGTTAAATCTTTTAAAAAAAAATAAGAAATTCTACTAAAACTTAATTGGTTAACCGCATAAAAAAATAAAATCTATACATTGTAAATTTGTAAAACCTGCACCCTAAGGGTTAAATGTGTCTTCCAAGAAACCTAATTATTGTTTAAAAAAATCCAAGCCCAGAAACTTCACAGTGTTTCTGGTCAAGGCTAAGCTAATAGCACTTTTGGCTTGCTTTCAAATCCAAGGTTGTGTGTGTCTGCAAACTGCCTGTCTGTTCTGGAAGGGGGGGGAGCACTGTCCCCCATAAGTAAGTCTGTAACATTGCATGTAATTCTTTTCAGAAAAAAAAAACCTTTTTGCTTGCTAAAATAGTAACTAGCAAGCACCTTGTTCTAAAAGTTTCTGTAGCAGTAAATAAAATAAGCCTGGTCTGCAGTACAAGAAAAAAACTAAGGCATGCCACTAATAAAAAAAGCTAGCAGCTCAAAGGTAATTCAAAAAAGTAAAAGGTCACAAGTACCAATAAAGCTCTCTTGTTCTCAAAAAGTTACAGCTCACTCACCCATAAAAGTGGTAAGGAACTAGATGTAACTAGTTCCCCTAGCAGATCTTAGGCAGTATTTTAAGTTATAATGGGCCACCCCAAAGGGGGTAAAAATGTTTTCTTTGTCTTTCAGATCATCAAAAAGCGCTAATATCATATAAAAATTAACCGAAAAAAAAAAAAAAACCATGGTTCTGTGTCATAACATAAGTTTGTGTTCTGTCCAAATTTGTCTTGTGTGTATCTTAATTGTAATATATGTATTTCAAACGTTGTGTGTACAATATTGTTGTTCTAATAAAAAAATAATTTAAGTCCCTTAAATAATCTTAACATTGTGCTTTATATAAATGGTTCTTGCCTTTATAATTTTAGTAAAGTTTTAGTAGCAGGCTATGCAGTTTGTACTGTCTAAAATGTAGTAAAATCTGCTCCTCTACCTGCTGTTTTTCCCTTCTCTCCTACCATCGCCAGCTCCTACGCCGTCTCTTTCAAAACTGGCCCTCCTGCAAAACCAAGCCCCAAAATCAAAAAAGCAAAAGTAAAGACTGGCAGGGTGCACCTTGCACCCAGACCACTTATGGTGCAGCTCTAATGGCCACATTGTTGCCCCAGTGGTCTTGCTACCTCACCTTGCCCCCGTGCTCCCTAAATTGTCGCACGTTGGCAAAAGGGGGGATGGTAGCAATCCTAAAACAAAATTGGTTTGCTCCCAAATTCTCCCAAGCAGCCAAAAATTACTGTCTGGCTTGCCCTGTCTGCCAAGCCCACAACGTGGGTAAACCTGTAAAGACAGTTCCGGCAACCAGACCTCCGCCTTTGGGACCATTTCTAAATTTACAAATAAACTTTATTCAATTGCTTAAATATCAATCTTTTAAATAATGTGCTGGTTATTGTTTGCTTGTTTTTGGGATGGGTAAAAGCTTATCCCTAAAAAAAACATAATAACATCACAGTAGCTAAAAAACTTCTAAATTATTACATCCCATCATGAAAAATACACCTTGTAATCTCCAGTAATAAAGGTACCCACTTTACTGGGCAAATTGTTAAAAAAAAAAAAACTGGAAAAGTACTACTGTACCAAACAAGCACTGCACTGTGCACGACACCTAGAAAGCGCACAAACAGTAAAAAAATAAAACAAAATTTTAAAAAACAAACTTGCTAAAATATGTAAAAACTCTGAATTAACATGGGTAAAAGCACTCCCAATTGCCCTAATAAGCATAAAAGCCACTCCTAATCAAAAAACTGAACTCAGTCCACATAAAATTGCATGTGGCCAACCTATAAAACTGTTAAGCAGCCCAAAAATTAACCTGGCTAATGCCACACTCGTTAAAAAAAGCATAGTCAAGTATTGCCAGAAACTTATAAGGTGTGTACAGTCTTATCATTCACAGGTTAAGGCCCCAACTAAGCTGTGCCTTAAACTACAACCAGAAAACTGGGTTTGCGTAAAAGTTCACCAGCGGAAGACTGCCCTAAAACCCAGGTAAAAGGATCCCTACCAAGTCCTTCTAACCACCCATACTGCTGTAAAGTGCAAAAAATTGCCCACCTGAATTCACGCATCCCACTGCAAACCCGTTCCAGTCCCTACAGAGGTTGTCCCCAACAAAAAGCACCGCAGACCTGGTACTGGAGACCCAGGTCCAAAAGCAAATGAAAATCACCACAAACCTGGTACCAAAAACCCAGGTCCAAAAGTAAACAAGAATCAGCACAGGCTTGGTACCGGCAATCCAGGCCCAAAAGCAAACAAGCCTGAGAGACCAAGGCTAAGGTACCAGCTAAGAACCTGCCAGCAATAGGTAAAGCAAACTACAAAGTTCTAAAAAACAGCCAGCATAAGGCTGAACAAACAATTCATGTTAAGCTTATGCTTAATCTTATTTTTAATATTTAGTAGTTATAACCTATATGGTTCAAATGTGTTTATGCTTTTAATAAACCAAGTTTCCCAAAAATTTAATTCTACAGGTTGCTGAATATGTGCTCACAGTCCGGTATATTCAAAAAAAGGCATCCCAATAATTCCAGTCCCACTAAACAACACTCAAATAAACGGCACACTGTTTAGTAAACTAAGCCAAATAATACTTGGCAGAATAAAGGGTTTACTAACCCAGGGTATATCCGCCTAGCCTTAACCCCAATTGAAAAGTACTGCTAAACATGTAACGGTTCAGAAGCCAGGGTGAGAAAAAGCCAAACCAAATGGCCCTAAACTATGTCCTAGCTAGTAAAAGCGGGGTTTGTGCCTTAGTAAAAAAAAAATGCTGTGGGTATATTTCTAACACCAGCAAAAAAGTAAAAAAAAATGCCTCAAAAATTAAAAAAACTGTAAAACGCCTAAGGCAGGGGAAAAACTAAACCCTCTAAAATTGGTTAAAAGGCTGGTTTAAACATGTAAAAACTTAAATTTTGCAAAAAGTAGTTTTAGTATTGGCTATATTCTTTTGTGCTTATTGCTGTTTCTTGTTAATCAAATGCTGTATTTCTTGTATTCTAAAAAACACAAAATAAACCCTTACCAAAGGAAATGTAAAACTCATAATGTTAAAATAAAATAAGCAAAAAAAGAAACAAAAAATGTACATAAATACTTTAATAAAAAATAAAGGTATAAAATGGTTTCAAGGTTAGCCTTTAAAAGGCTAAAAGGGGGGAGTTGTAAAAGCTGTAGAAACCATTTTCATATTTAGCTAAAAGCCATCTTGTATATCAAAAACCATTTCAGCTTTTCTCTCAAGCACGTAAACCAAAGTAAACTTTCTGTCACCCCGTGAGAAGAGGCCTACAGGATGGGCTATTGGTATGTGTTAATTGGGCTGGTTGGAACAGAAAATGTACTCCCTCGCACCTGTCCGCCATCTTGTTAATAAGGCTTTGTTTTTCCAAATTTAATTAAAAATTTCTGTAATTAAATGCCCTAACGTCAAACTGTTTGGTTAAGGGTATAAAAATACTAAAATTAATTGTATTAGTAGCTTTACTCGGTCTGGCTCTGCTGTAACCACGTTTGGCTCATGCTGTGCTTTATTAATTAATAAAGCTGCTTGTTAGCTGCCTAAACACAAAGAAGCGTGTTTTTGCTTCAACAGATGGTTCCAGGGAACCTTTAGAGCTTCAGTCTAACGCTCTCCCCACTGAGCTACTTTGGCTGTTGCAAAAGGCTTCTCTGGCCTGTAATTCTCTGTCTGGGATGTTTGGCAGCCGGGCCGCATGTCGTCATGCCCTGCCCAGGAAGGCGAGACTGGCCTTTCCACAGCGCCCCTCCCCCACAGCCAGAGCCAAGGTTCCCTCTAAGCCAGGCCTGGGCAATACAGGCCAGCGGGCTGGATCCAGCCCATGAAGCCACCCAACATGGCAGCAAGAAGCCTCAGGCAGATTCCCTGCTCGCCCTGCCCCCACGCACAGCTGAGAGAAGGGGCTGCTGGGCCCTTTGTGTCTCTCAGCTGCAGAGGAAAAGGCTTCAGGCCTGGTCCCTGCTCCAGGCTTGTTTGTGGCCAATGGGAGCTGCCTGCTTGAAGCCCTGGCCAGTCCCCACAAGCTCTTATTCACCCAGGCGTGTGACCTGTACCCCCTGCGCAGGGAAGGGGCTGCCTGAGAAATGTGCTTGGCTGCTGGGAGTGTCTCCCAGCCAGAGCCTGCCTCTGGCACCCCAGCCCCTCCCTTCCCTCAGCCACTGGCCCTCCTGTGATGGAAAAGGGCAAAGACTTGGCAGATTTCATGAGTAGAGATGAGGCTGGTTTCCCTGACTGGGAATTGAACCCAGGTCTCAGCAGTGAAAGTGTTGAATCCTAACCACTAGACCATCAGGGACACATAAATCACCGTCTTTCCTTACCTGCACTAGCCTTTCACAGGCCATTTTCTGTCTCCTTCAGGACACGGGTCCATTTTCCATTGTCCAGAGGGGACAAGAACAGAAACCAAACAGAACATCAGAACAGCCAGACGGGGCCATGCCAGTTGCCCAACTAGCCCAGGATCCTGTCTCACAACAGCAGCCAATTTCATTGCCCAGTGGGAATCCTCAGGACAGACAATTGTTAAGTGACCCCTCCTATCGCCCATTCCCAGCTTCTGGAATACACCAGCTAGGGACACCTGCCCTGTCCATCCTGGTTAAATGCCATTGATTGACCTTCCCTGCATTAAATGATCCAGTTCTGTTTTGGATCAAATGTCTTGGGCTGCGCAGGCCTTGAGTCATGGCAAGAGCTGGAGGGGAATGGGGAACGGCTGCACTTTGGAATGGGAAGGGGGTGTCTGGGACCATAAAGTAGAACAGTTTCAAAGCGCTTTTCAAGGAGGGCACTATGGCTTAGCTGGGTAAAGCACCTGCCTTATAAACAAGAGATCCTGGGTTCAACTCCCAGTAGTGACTTATTGTAGCCTTTGCTCACATTTACTTATGCCCTTCTGGGGCACAGAAGAGGCCTCCCCTGGCCACCCATGGAACTGCTGGTTCAGGAAAAGGCTGATTGGGGAGGAGTGTTGGGAAGACGGAAACCACAAGTGAGAAGCACCTGATGCCCACAGACCCTGACTCTCCATGGCTGCAGGAGCTGCAGTGGTTGCTCCCTCAGGCTCTCTAGGCCCTGACCTGACCCCTTGAGGGAATCACAAGGGCTTGTGGTGCTGGCTCTCCTGGCCCAGCAATTGCAGTCAGAGCCCTGCCTTGCCAGCGCCAGCAGCTTCTGCAGGGGCTCCAGGCTTCTGGTTTCCTTCTTCCCAATACCCCTCCCCAATCAGCCTTTTCCTGAACCAGCAGTTCCATGGGTGGCCAGGGGAGGCCTCTTCTGTGTCCCAGAAGGGCATAAGTAAATGTGAGCAAAGGTTACAAGAAGGCACCACTGGGACTTGAACGCAGGATCCCCTGTTTATGAGGCAGGTGCTTTACCCAGCTAAGCCATGGTGCCCTCCTCTGAAGTGTCTTTAAAATGGCTCTTTATGTTTCCACACAACACTTTTGACTCCCAAAGTGCACCCATTCCCCACTTCCCTCCAGCCATCGAGCCCAGGCGGTGTCTGGCCCCCTGGGCACAGAAAGCTACAGCTCAGTGGGCGGGGGACTTTGGCTTCCTTGCCCATGGGATGCTGTTGCAGGAAGGGCTGCTCAGCAGGGACGGGGTTCACCTGTCGAAGAAGGGAAGAGTATTTGGGTGCCGATTGGCTAACCTAGTGAGGAGGCTTTAAAGAAGGTTTGATGGGGGCAGGTGACCAAAGCCCAGAGGTAAGTGAACAACATGGACACCTGGGGGATGGGCCAGAAATGGGAGAGAGCAGGGGCTGTAACTGCAGAGATAAAGGAGGGACAAGGGACCACTGGGAAGCAAAATCTAATCTGTGTCTTAGATGCTGGTACAGACACACAGGACTATGGGTAATAAGCAGGAAGAAGTTGGTATCACAGGGACGTGGTGGGATAATACACTTTATTGGTATATTGGCACAGAAGGGTAGAGCTTGCTCGGGAAGGACTGGCAGGAAAAAGGGAGGAGGAGTTTCCTTAGATATGAAACATGCGAACACTTGGCCTGAGGCAGAGATGGACACAGGAGACTTGTCAGGAGATTCTGGGTGAGGTTAAAGGGGTAAAACCCCAGGGTGATGTCACACTAGGCGTCTATTACAGACACCTCCCCAGGCAGAAGAGTTGCCTGAGGCTTTTTAAACAATTAACAAAATCATCCAAAGCGCAGCTGGTTTCACACACACTCAGCCTCACCCACAGCTGGGAGGCAGTTTGCAGGGAGCTGAAAAGAAACAGAAGAGGGGAAACTGGAGCCTGGCAGAACCAAGTCTTGGGATTCTTTTGTGTCCAGATGTGCAAACAGCTGGCAGCCAAGTGCTGGTCTGTTCCTGCCCTCCCCAGGCAAGTGAATCCCCTCCTCTGGGTGTTACAGGCAGGACTTTGCCTGTCTGGCTTTTAGCCAGGGAACTTTTCTATGCCCGGCAAACGTGACACCCACTGCACTGCAGAAACCAGTCCCCTGCCTTTTGCAAAGAGGCCCCTAGAAGCACTTAGCCCCCTTGTTGTCTCTGCCTGTAAAACAAGGAAAAAGCAAATATCTATCACTGGAGAATGTGGGTGTTGATCCCACTGCCTCTCACATGCAAAGCAAGCGCTCTACCACTTGAGCTAATTCCCCCACCTTTTACAGAAAAGGGATGAAATCTAGACACAGCCATTGTGTAGACACGGCCTTGGGGTGTCACTAAACTAGCCCCAAGACACATTCCTTGCTTGGACCAGTCACAGTCCTACCTGAGACGTGTGTGACTCAAAAGCCTCCTGTTCCCTGCCCAGTTCCCAACACTGGCTGCAGACCCAGCGATATTTGGTGCCTTGGCTGCTGTCCCTGCTGGCAGGGAGCTGTCCCGCACCTGCAGTTCATCCGCCTCCTGGAGAGGCAGCAGCTCTGTGAGGGGGAGAAGCCGCGGCATTTCCCTGCATGTATAAAAACCATCACTGCCGGCCCGGGCTGGGCCAGTGCGCTGGCATCCCTCATGTCTGGAGCATCCACCAGGGAAAAACTGAAACTGTATCCTGCCAGGCGGGACTCTGACCCGCTATAGGGCTTGGGGTCCCTCCAACCCTCCCCAGTAGGAAATACCAGACCAGGGGTCCCTCCACCCCTCCCCAGGAGGAGCTATGGGACCAGGGGACCCTCCACCCCTCAGCAGGAGCCAATGGGTGCCAGGGGGGCTCACAAACAAACAGGTGCACACACCCTTAATATTGGTGCCCAGGGCAAAACTCAGTCTGTTCCTGGAACAGTGACAAAGACAGAAACTGTGCAGCATCCTTGCTAACTGTTTCAGAGAGCAGAGGAGAGTAAACTCTTTGTCAGTGAGAGAAACGGTCACCCCAGTTGGGACTTGAACCCACAATCCCTGGCTTAGGAGGCCAGTGCCTTGTCCATTAGGCCACTGGGGCACACAGAAAACTCTGCCAGGGAAAGAAATTCACCCTTCTAAATGTCCCTTCTTCAACTTTTAGCTCCTAATGAAGCCCCTTTGAAGAAGCCAGGGTATGTCTATACTACCCCGCTAGTTCAAACTAGCAGGGTAATGTAGACATACCGCAATTGCAAATGAAGCCCGGGATTTGAATTTTATTTGCATAAGCGGGGCGCCGCCATTTTTAAATCCCCGCTCGTTCGAACCCCGTTCCTAGTTCGAACTACCGTTGCTCTTCGTGGGTATCTGTAGCTGGCTCCAAATCATGGGCCTTGACATCTTGTCTCCCTCCCGAAACCAGGGAAGTATCTCCCACCGCTGCAGCTTCCTGAGGCTCTATGGCCGTGTCTATACAGCAGGGACAGCAACACTCGCAGCCCCACAGGAGGGCCCCTGGCCTAGCAATGTGGCCCCCTGAGCAGCCTCTGATGTTCCCTGCTTCAGCCCCAGAACCAGCCCTGAGTGAGGGGGGCAGGGAGAGCAGCTCACACATGCCATGGGGCTGGCCAGGGGCAGGACATGAGCCTGCAAGGCAGCAGTGACATCACAAGGAACTTTTACAGCACCTCAGCTCATTGGCTGGGAGGCAGTGACCTCACAGAGCAACCTCAGAGACCCCCATGGCCTGGCTGCCTGGAATCTCCTTTGTGAGGTTTCCCCTTGAACTCACCTTTAAGCCAGATCCCTGGTCAATTTACCCTCTGGATCTTACCCACAAATCACGCTGAGCCAATCCTTTAGCATCTACCATCTAAAGGTTTATTACTACAATAATACAATATAGGACACAGGACACATGCTTCTTTGCTCACCTGCACTAGCCTTTCGCAGGATGAGGGTCCCTTCTCCCTTGCCCAGAGGGGACAAGAACAGAAACCAAACAGAACATCAGAACAGCCAGACTGGGCCATGCCAGTTGTCCAACTAGCCCAGGATCCTGTCTCACAACAGCAGCCAATTTCATTGTCCCGAGGGAATCCTCAGGACAGACAGTTATTAAATGATCCCTCCCGTCGCCCATTCCCAGCTACTGGAATACACCAGCTAGGGACACCTGCCCTGTCCATCCTGGTTAAATGCCTTTGATTATGGCTGCCAGGGATCCCAGTGTTGAGTAGCTCTGCATTAAGGGTTCTTATTAATGTCAAGAACCTCAAGCAATGTAAAGCCAGAGTGTGATGGAACTGGAAAGGAAAATGTTTACACTAGAAGGAATTTTTTCCAAGGGGGCACTTGGAGTTGAGATAAGGACCAGTTGATCTGCAGTCAAAGACTCTATCACTGAGCTACACCCCCATGGAAGTTAGCATTAGCAGCCAATGTTGGGAACTGGGCAGGGAACAAGAGGCTTTTGTGTAACACACAACCCAGGTGCTACCCTTGGGCTTGGTCTGCACACTGAGCAGACGGGTGGGAGGGATCTGATGCTGTCACATATGCAAGGCAAGTCACTCACCTGGCCCCCAGGGAAGGCGGGGGATTTCTATATTTTAGGAAGGGTCCTGAGTCCTGGCTCCCAACCACACACCTTGGCAGAAGGACCAATGGCCCCTGCACAAAATGCATTGTGGGAATAAGAGTTGGGGCAGCAGGAAAGGGGCCGGCCCCTCAGCACTAGGGCACAGGCAGGAGAAGATGGGAGTGAATCCTGCTACCTCTGCCATAGCCTGCCCCAGGAGGGCTGGAGTCCACCTGGCCACTGTCATGGACTCTCTGTGAGGTCACCACCTCCCAACCTCCTTTAGCCAATAAGCTGAGGGGCTGCGAAAGGCCCTTGTGATGTCACTGCCACACCCACCCCTGCCCTCCAGGGCTAATGTCCTGCCCCAGGCAGCCCCTTTGCATGGCTGAGCTGCTCCCAGGGGTGAAAGTGACACATTTCTTACAGGGAGTCCTCGGAGATGAAGCAGCTGGAGGGAGCCAGGAGAGCAGAGGCCAGCCTGAGAGCTGAGAGTCAGAGGTGCCCACTGCACTTTCACCCCATAGGTCCTATGGTGTAAGGGGCAGCACTCAGGACTCTGAATCCAGCAATGTGCGTTCAACTCTCAGAGTGGGACCTACTAAGACTCAGCTGCTTGTTACAAGGTTCAGGTGCTTCAGCTTCCATGCCCTGAGGCTCAATGAAGAGAGTTTTGTTCCTCTTGCTGGGTGTCTGAGGCCACTGGAGCTCCATCTCCAGACGGAGCAGGCCGGCGGGAAGGGCCTGATGCCATCACAGCTGCAGGGCAGGTCACCCACCTGGCTCCTGAGCTCAGCCCATGCTGGAGGCAGCCAGACAGTGTGAGCAGGTCAGAGGGGGGATTGGGGGAAGGGTCCTGAGTCCTGGCTCCCAGCCACGCACCTTGGCAGAAAGACCAATGGCCCCTGCACAAAGTGCATTGTGGGAAAAAGAGTTGGGGCAGCAGGAAAGGGGCCGGCCCCTCAGTACCAGGGCACAGGCAGGAGAAGATGGGAGTGAATCCTGCTACCTCTGCCATGGCCTGGCCCAGGAGGGCTGGGGTCTAGCAGCTTTTCACCCCAGCTTTGTGGGATGCCAAGTAGGAAGGGGCCTCTGGAGGCTCATAGCCCCCTGGTCTGCTGTGTCTGTGGAAAGGGGGGAGAGGACACATACCTCTCACTGGGGAACAGGGCGCATGGATCCCACTCGTTCCTGCAGAAAATGAAACAGGCTGAGCATTTTGCAGAGAACAGGCCAGAGCCCTTCTCCTGTCCCTGGAGAGATGGAAATGGGGCCGTTCCTTGTGGGGAAAGAAGTGGGTGTGTTGGGAGTGGGGTTCGAGTTCAAACCTCTCCACAGACCAGAACCCCACATTAGGGGCAAGAAAGAGCCTTGAGTCAGGCAGTGGAGAACACTTGGCTCCTGAGATGGGATAGTAGGAAACTTTTTGCACACAGCCTGGCTAGCTCAGTTGGTAGAGCATGTGACTCTTAATCTCAGGGTCATGGGTTCAAGCCCCATGCTGGGTGGTGCTCTTCCTTAACTCACATTCTCAGCCTGTGAGCAATTAGCTCTCACTTTTCATCAGGGTTTTAGAAAGAAAAAGTCTAGTCCTGGGGTCCAGCTTTAGTAGAACCAAAGAGAGAATAAAGAGTCTACACAGCAATTCCGTTAGTTTGAAATAATTCTGAAGTAACAGGTGGCTTATTCTGACTTCTGCAAACCTCATTCTACGAAGAATAACACCTGTTCCAAATTAGCTATTTCAAAATAAGGCCTGTGTAGATGCGCCACTGCTGCTAGTTTGAACTAGCCTCTCCCCGGGGCCAGTCTGAGTTATTCTTCCCAGGGCTCTAAATCGAGGTAGCTCGTGTACACTGAGGAGCCTGCCACAGACTATTCTGAGGTTTCCCTGCAGTGTAGATGTGCTAGTTCGAAATAAGCTATTTTGGAATCACTATTCGAGACCAGCTTATTCCAAAATCAATGTGCCGTGTAGTCGTAGCCAGAGGGAGGAAGCAGCAGGAGGGAAGCCAGGAGTGCAGAGGCCAGCTGGAAAACTGAATATCCCAGGTCCCCACAGCCACTGAGCATTATTGGTCCCATGGTGTAAGGGGCAGCACTCAGGACTTTGAATCCTGCAAGCTATGTTCAAACCTCCATGGGACCTCCTGGGGTGGGCTTGCTGTTGTGAGGTTTTTCACACTGCACACCTATGGTCTCTGCAGTGGGCTTTTTGCACAAGACTGGACGTTCTTGTGCAAAAACTAGCGGAGTGTTTACCCTGCATGTGCATTCTTGCACAAGAAAATGTGCAGTAAACCATTGGAAAAGAGGGCTTCTTGTGCAAGAATTATTCCTCTCCCCATAACAAATAAGCTCTCTTGCACAAGAAGGCAGTGTGCACAGGCAAGAGGGATTTTTTGCGCCAGAAACCCCTATGGCTAAAATAGCCATTAGAGCTTTCTTGCACAAGAGAGTGTCTATGCATGCTCTTTATAAGGAGATAAACCACCTCATAGAGCTGGAAGGAGCCTTGAGAAGTCAGCTAATTCTGTCTTTGTGCTCATGGAAGCTCCAAGAGCCATCCCTGACAGATTTGCCCCAGATCCCTAAATGGTTACCTCAAGGATTGAGCTCATAACCCTGGGTTTAGCAAACTAGCATTCAAATAACTGAGCTACCCTGCCCTCTTGTACCAAAGCACACAGCCGTGTGGATGTGCTCTTACACAAGAACTCTGGCCCAAAACAGTTCTCGGGCAAGAATCCTGCAGTGCAGATGGAGCCTAAAGTTTTTCATATTTTTTGTTTTAAAAATATTTCAAACAATTGTTCAATGGGCCCCAGGCCTGGAATTGTGCTGCAGCCGCCTCCCTCGCTACGGTCGCTGGCTCCATGTGCACTGGCCTTCTGTCTGGGTGCTGGCAGGGGGGTGAGACGTGGCAGGTACCGATGGGTAACAGGTGCCAAGGCGCATACAGAGACGCCAGCGCCTGCACCTCTGCAAGTGACCTCACTGTGCACACCTCAGCTTTTAGGAAACACTCTCCTCCTGTCTGCACCTAACACCAGTGTCACTGTCTGCTCCTGAGGGGTCCTGCCTGGGGGAAATGGCAGTTCCAGGGGACACTTGCCCAGTGTTGAAACATCTCACAGGTAACATGGCAAAGAGGAAGCCAAAGAGACTCTACACCTACCAGGAAACATCACAACTGTCAACCCAGATGGGACTTGAATCCACAATCCCTGGTTTAAGAAGCCATTGCTTTGTCCATTAAGCTGCTGGGGCACACTAAAGATAACAGAGACAGAAATTCCCTCTTCCAAATGCACATTCCTCAATTTTTAGGTGCCAGATTCAAGCCGTTGGAAGGAGCCAGAAACACGGGGGAGGGGAGGGGCTGATCACACCCCTCTGAAAACCAGCTCTCAGAAGGCACCTCCAGCTGCCCCAAAGGGTGAAACTCAGCACCTTGACATCTCATCTCCCTCCCAAAGCCAGGGGCTTGTTCCCACAGCCACAGCCTCAGCAGGGAGCCGTGCTGGCACTCACTGCTCGTGGGGAAGGGAGTAGGTCCCACAAGATCTGGGGCTGGCGGGGAATGGGCAGTTGTCACTGAAGGGGAAGGATAAAACGCAGCCACGTTGCTGAGGGCAGGGACAGCGGCCTGGGGCTGGGCTGGTGGTGCCGTGGGACGTCCCTGGGGGAGCTCTGCAATGTGACCCTGGCTCCCAAGGCAGCAAGTGCAGAATCCCCCTTGGCGAGCGCAGGAGGCTCCGACCGGCCTGGTTTAAATCCGTCTGATGGGCTGGACGACCCCGATGCTGGAGTGTCAGAGCCCCTGTCAACCAGCCTGTGTTTGTCCCCTCCCCCACCAGGCAGGGCAGGGCCCACGCTCCCAGCAGGGAGTTACAGGCACGTCTCTCGCACTCAGAGCACTGGGATGACCATGGAGAAGGACTCACTGGCCCATGTGTGGTACCCAGGGACTTACAGTGGGAGTCAGAGCCCTGCCTGGCCAGTGCTAGTCATCTCTGCACCTGCTCCAGGTTTCTGGTTTCCTTCTCCCTAATGAGCCTCCCCAATCAGCCTTTCCTGAACCAGCAGTTCCATGGGTGGCCAGGGGGAGGCCTCTTCTATGTCCCAGAAGGACATAGGAAAATGTGAACAAAGGCCACAGCAAGGCACCACTGGGAGTTGAACCCAGGATCTCCTGTTTACGAGACAGGTGCTTTAGCCAACTGAGCCATGGTGCCCTCTGCAGGCCAGCACCTAAAACTGTTCTATTCTATGGTCCCAGACAACACCTTTGACTCCCAAAGTGCAGCCAATCCCCATTTCCCTCCCGCCCTGGCAGTGTCTGGCTCCCTGGGCACAGAAGGCTACAGCTCAGTGGGCAGAGGCTCTAACATGCACATCTCCCCCAGCCACTGGGACTGTGGAGTTGGCCTTGAGATTTAGAATTGCTGGGGGAAGGGATAAGTGCAGCAAACACTGATCATCTGGACTGTAAGTCCTTGGGTCTCACAGTTTGGGTTGGAGACCCCAGGTGGGGGCCCAGCCTCCTTGGGTCGGTCCCTTCCTGAGGGCACAGAATTAAGAGAGAATTCCTTTGTCCTGTAGCAATCCGAATTGGCCAACGAGCAAGTCACAAATTTTTTGTTCACATATAAGTACAGGAGAATGGTCTCTTACAGTAATGATGGCCAAGTGGTTAAGGAGTTGGCTTAAAAATCCAAAAGTTTTTCCCTGTGCAGGGTTGAATCTTGCTCACACTGAGGCCTGTGTTTTGGTCATACCCCTAACAAGGGTAACAAGCTTGACTGCCAGCTGTTTGCACATCTGGTCCCAGAAATATACTGAGCCTTGGTTCTGTTAGCCAGTTTCTTTTCAGCTCACTGCAAACTGCCTCCCAGCTGTAGGTGAGGCTGAGTGTGCATGAAACCAGCGGTGCCTGACCAATGTGCCTGCTTTTCCTACTATCCCTCCATCTGTACCTGGAGTCGGCTTCCTTCAGTTGAACTTTGCCTTGTCCCCACAGCAGGAAGCCAAAGGGAGCAAAGAGCAGAAGTGCAGGATGCTGGTGGGGTGCCCTCTGGGTTTGATTTAGTGAGTCTTAGTTTGACTGGCTGAATCAAGTTCCAGAAGATTGATCACGGCAATTCCTCTCCAGCTGGACGTGGTTCTTGTTCTTCTGTACAGAACAGCCAATGGGCATTCAGATCTCAGCCTTGCTCAGTTGATGGGAATAGAAACCAGACACCCAGCAGGTTTGAACTGGTTTCAGTTGAGGGACCCGTCTGCCTGGTTTACATGCATTGGCACAAGAACACACGAGGGGTTTGCTGACATTTTAAGAATCTCTGTACAATAGGAATCCATGACTGACACACCTGGAGGTGCAAATGTTTCACTTAGGATAATCAACTTTTTAAAGGGGCATTTGACATTGAACCTGACACACCTGGAAAAGACCCTGGGAGGGGGAGGAGGCTGGGAGGAAGGGCTAAGGCTGGCACCTTCCTCTGGTGGTCCCACTGCCTCATGTCAGGGGCCTCAGCAGCACTGGGGGGTGGCTAAAGGGAGAGAAGCTGGTTCAGGGAACTTGAGCTGCTGGGCCACTGAAGCAGGCCCCCAGCAGCCTCTGTGCAGGGCACACACAGTCCAGGCCTCCCAGTCATACTGACTCTCCCCGTGTGGCTTGGGCTCCAGAGCCTGCCCCCCACCTGGTGCCTTGAGGTAGCCACTGCAGCAGCAAGAATTTGGGCATCAGGTCCCCTGCTTTTGGGGACAGGAAGCCAGGCCAAGGCCCTTTTAGCCACTGGGGCTGTGCAGGCTGGAGCCTCCCCCTACCAGATCTCTGCCCTGCTTCCTGCAAAGCTCTCAGCCTTTCGCTTGTTTCTGCTTCCTTGACCCTAGCAGGCAGCCAAAGAAAGGGAAGTCACCAAACCAAACACCCCTGTGGCCAGCATGGGGCTTGAACCCATGACCTTGGCGTTATTAGCATCATGCTCTAACCAGCTGAGCTAGCCGGCCTACAAAAATGCAGCTCACCAGTGGCCCTTTCAAGAAAGGCGCCTCAGGCAGCAGCAGGGACGTCTCTGCAGCTGCCAAGGGCTCTTCTCTGACAGGGCCACTAGCGACTCACTGTGACGAGGGCTGGCTAGTCCAGCTGGTTTGAGGGTTGGTCAAGGTGGCTGGCGGCCGGCAGACCCAGGGCAAAGAGGCAGCCAGAATCTCTTGCTGCCAGCACCTTGCCTCCCAGCTTCTTCCCTGCCAGCAGCAGCAGAGTCCTGAGCGCTGCCCTTGACACCATGGGACCAATCTCCCCTCACTCAACTGGACCAAGCTGGTGCCCAGCTCATGCCCTCTGGGACCTGCTTTACTTGGGTTCCTTCCACCCAGAGCCCCCTTCTTCTCCTGGGCTGCGAGGAGCATCACTGGGATCCTTTCTCATATCCCAGCACAGGGCCATCTCTCCAGTGACAGGAGATGGGGCTGGTTTCAGGATTTCTTTTAGTCCAGCAGCAAGGGGAGATGCAGGAAAATCAACCCCAATTGCAAGCTTTGTGTGACAGGAGGGGTGTGAGCTGGGGAGCCTGCCCCCCCAGAAGGGGCATTTGGTTGCACCCAGGGACAGCAACAATTCAGGCCCTCAGGCGAGTGCATTGGAGACACTGTGTGAACTCTTGCATGAGCATTTTCTCCTCCCACTGGGGAAGGCAGCTGGGCAGGACCAGCCTGCAGCCCACGTCCCTTTCAGCCCCAGGTGAAGGAGGTAACAGAGAGGGAGGAAAGTCCATGGCCAGAGCCTCCTCCCAGCAGGCTGGCCCTGCGCAGAGACTGTGCATGATGGCGCCTTTCCCAGCAGGGCGATGGCCTGTTCTCTGCAAAGTGCTCAGCCTGTTTCATTTTCTGCAGGAACGAGTGGGATCCATGCGCCCTGTTCCCCAGTGACAAGTGTGTGTCCTCTTTCCCCTTTCCACACACACAGCAGGCCAGAGGGCTAAGCACCTCCAGTGGCCCCTTCCTATTTGACCTCCTATGAAGTTGTGATGAAAAGCTACTGGGCCCCAGCCCTCCTGGGCCAGGCTGTGGCAGAAGCACTGACTGGAGACAGGCTGCAGGTGGAGCAGAATTAGCTCAACTGGAAAAGTGCAGCTGACCCAGTGGCTGAAAGGGGCTGCGGCTGCTGTTGACAGGGAAGAAGCTGGGAGGCGAGGTGCTGGCAGCAAGAGATTCCGGTTGCCTCTTTGCCCTGGGTCTCAGTGCGCCATGCCGGCCACCAGCCACCTTGACCTCTGTCCTGCCCCACCTCTGAGACAGAAAATGTATTTTGTTAAAAGGAACAACGTGAAGTGTGAATGCAACTGACTGAACGTGACCTTGCGTTGTGTGTGAGAGATAGTGAACCTACTAAAACCAGCCTGATCTAGCTTTTCTGCTGCAAGGATGAGACTAGCACCCATGTAACTAAGTTTATCTCTGCATATTGAGATAAAAGTAGCTTTGAGCTTTAAGCCAATTGTAACGCTGTCACTAGCTTATGTAATGTCTATTCTATTTTGTGTGCAACCATGAATGTATATACGGTTACCACGTGTTGCATAAATTGCTGGTTTCGTCCCCTTGGAGGCTAGTCTGATTTACCCCAAGAAGAGAGTCACACTTTCAGGCTGGGTCCAACTCAAGTTTATTGGTTGCAACCAAGGTACGGCTAAGGAACTCAATGTTCAAATCAGAGCCGACGACCAACATCTCATAGGCAGGGGTTTTTATAGGGTTCACATCTTTCCTGGTTTAGGTGCCTTAACATGATAGGTTACTTCATCTTTGACATTTAGCATTCCTATAGGTCAGGTTAATTTTCCAAATGAGGTTAAATACAGTGCCTACTTGCTGAACAATGGGCAAGCCATACTTCCCTTTTTCCTTTCCTGCTTGAGCCGGTCACAAGTTTAAAGGATGTGGAATCTATCCATATCTCTACTTAACAGAAGACTGGTTTCACTTCCCCTCGTCTCCTTATTATAAGTTATTACCTGTGACAGGCCTTGACCTTTGTCATGTCTTACTCCTATACAAATAGCAAATATATCTAAGCATTAGCAATGTATGTATATTGTACGTGCCCCTCATAGGGGAATCAATGGCTCCGGGGGATTTGACTTCCCTTTTACACATCACCACGGACATTTGATTTTGGAAGCCCAAGAATCCCTGCAGGGGGCAGGTTCCTCCAGCCAAGCCACAGAGGGAGGCTCCATATGTCCAAGAGGCCTAGAGCATGTGCCCGGCCCACAGAGCTGCTGCCAACCACCTGGTCACCTGCGTCAGCAGCCCTGTGTGGCCGTGTTCTTGAGCAAGAAGCCACCAGTGCAGACAGAGCCTTCATGTGCAGAGCCGTTCCGCTGCTTATTGTCACGGGGGTTTCTTGTGCATGAAGGAGCAGTGTGATAGTCCACGCTTAGCCTCATTGGCATATTGCTTGCTCAAGAACCCGTCAGTGTAAACATGGCCCCTCTGCTTTCTGTCTAAGCTTAAAAAATTTTGTGTGAAGCAGGGAGATTCTAGAACCTTCCTCAGCAAGTGAGTCTGAATCCTGCACCACGACCTCAGTGGGACCCGCTGGTGAGATGTTGGTTTGCTGCAAATCCTTGGTAATGCCAGTGTTTGGCTTCCTTGGCTGTGACTACGCTGCGCATTGCTGAGCAATAAGATATGCAAATGAATATTGCTGCACATCATTTGCATACCTAATGAGCCATCATTTTTGCAGCACAGGCTTTTGCACAAGAAGGAGCTGTCTACACTGCTCCTTCTTGCACAAAAAAACCCTCTTGTGCAGAGCCGTTCTGCTGCTTATTGTCAGGAACCCTCGTGCCACTTGGCAGGAAAATCCAGTTCTGACCAGTCTCTGAGCAGCCAGTGCCTGAGCTGATCCAACATGGATCCCTAGGTCACGGGTCACAGGCACCATTTAGTGGCCCCAGTTACTGACCTAAACACCATCATAACATGACTGCTACGTCTACACTGCAACCTTCTTGTGCAAGAACTGTTTGCGCAAGAGTTCTTTTGCAAAAGATCTTCCACAAGAGCATGTCCACACTGCCAAGTGCTTTGCACAAGAGATGTGCTTTTGTGAAAGAGCGTCCATGGCAGTGTGGTTGCTCTCTTGTGCAAGAAAACTCTGATGGGCATTTTAGCCATACGGGTTTATTGCACAAGAAATTCATGTTGCCTGTCTGCACTGCCCTCTTGTGGAAGAGGGCTTATTCCTTCTGGGGGGAGGAATATCTCTTCTGGAAGAAGCCCTGTTTTCCAATGCTGTAGTGCAAATTTACTTATGCAAGAACACTTGTGCTGTGCTCTTCACATTTTTGTGCAAGAACATTGAGCAAAGACCCTGCTACGTAGCCTACAGGTTTGTGTTGATTCAAAGAGTTCACCTACAATGGAAATGTGTTTATTAAATAGACACTTTTGCAGGGGACACTTGGATTTGAACCAAGAACCATGTGATCTGCAGTCAAACCCTCAACCACTGAACTACACCCCCATACAAAACCCCTTCTCTGCAGCCAGTATTGAGAAGTAGGTGGGGAACAGGAGGCTTTTGTAGAACACACATCTCAGGTGGGACGGACCCTCACTGACCCCAGATTGTGACTGGTCCTAACATGGAGTTTGTCTAGAAAGCATCAGAACTGGGGCAGGACAGAGGTTCTGTCCACACAGAAAAGTTATTTTGAAACAATGGCCGTTATTCCAAAATAACAATGCAAGAGTCTACACAGCAATTCCGTTATTTTGAAGTAACTCTGAAATAACGGATGGCTAATTCCAACTTCTGTAGACCTCACAGTACGCAGAAAAATGCCTATTCTGAAATAGCTATTTCAAAATGAGGCGTGTGTACATGCTCCACTTCTGCTATTTCAAAATATCCCCTTCCCAGGGCCATTCTAAGTTATTCCCCCTGGGGCTCTAAATCAAGGTAACACGTCTACTTTAGGGAAGCCTCCTCAGACTCATTTTGAGGTTTCCCTGCAGTGTAGACGTGTTATTTTGAAATAACTGTTCCAGAAGAGCTTATTCCAAAATAAACGTGTCGTGTAGAGAGTCCTGAGAGATGAAGCAGCCGGAGGGAAGCCAGGAGAGCAGAGGCCAGTCTGAGAACTGAGTGTCCCAGGTGTCTACCCCAGGCCTTCTGTCTAGGTCCCAGGTGTAAGGGGCAGCACTAATGACTCTGAATCCTCCAATCTGAGTTTAAATCTCAGTGGGACGGGCTGGGGTGGTTGCTGGGAGGTCCTTGTGCTCCAGGCTTTTTGGCTTCCTTGCCCTGAGGTTCACTAAGGGGGGTTTTGCTTGTCTGAGGCCCATTAGAGCTTCGTGAGCAGACTTGTGCTCAGGTGCCTGATGCCATCACAGCGTCAGGGCAGTTCGCCCATCTCACCCCTGAGCTCAGCCCATGCTGGAGGCAGCCAGAGAGTGTGAGCAGAACGGGGGTGGAGGAGTTGTATACTTTGGGAAGGGTCCTGGCTCCCAGCCACATGCCTTGACCATGACCATCGGTCCCTGCACAAAGTGCATTGTGGGAATGAGAGTTGAGGCAGCAGGAAAGGGGCCGGCCCCTCAGCACCAGCGAGCAGGTGGGAGAAGATGGGAGTGAATCCTGCTACCTCTCACGTGCAAAGGGAGCACTAACCCACGTGCAACTCATCTCTCGTGCTCTGGCCTCCAGCAGCTTTGTGCCCCACTAGGGTGGGTTATTTCAGAGACCAGAGAGGAAGAGGGAGGGGTCTCTGGATGTGCGGAGTCCCCCGGCTCTGCCTGTGAAAAGAAAGAACAAGGGCTCAGCAGAAACTTCAATTCCACTTTGTGCGTCTTGACTTTTTCAATCTAAGGACTTTGAAGAAGTACTGCAAATATCTGCTCCAGTGGCGCAATGGGTCAGCGCACAGTACTTATAAGGCAGTACTTGTCAGAGATGTGCTGAGGTTGTGAGTGCAAACCTCACCTGGAGCACTCACTTTTAGTCCCTGCTGGGTTGTCCCCTTGCAGTGGTTCCCAAACTTGCCCCCTGGCAGAACAGAGCCCCAGGTTGCAGCTCAGCTTTTCTCCTACAGGGCAGCTTGTGATGACAGCTCTAAGCAAACCCCTGAACTTGAAGTTATTAGCCACTATTAGCACCCACCAAAGTCTGGGATTAAACCAAGAACCCTCAGATCTTCAGTCAAACACTCTCCCAAATGAGCTACTTTGGCTGTGATAAGTGGCTTGTCTGGCCTGTAATTCTCTGTCCAGGATGTTTGGCAGTGGGGCTGCATGTCGTTAAAGCACTTCCGGAAAATCATGCCAATCTAGACGCAGCCTGAGTGAAGGGTGGGGAGATTTTCCCCACCAGGTCTTTGTCCCTCGGAATCCCTGGGGACGCTGGGTTTTGTCTTGTTTGGTTTCCCTTTTTCCCTCCTCACTGGGGGGAGCGGGCGACTCTCTCGCCCTCGCAGCAGGAAGTCCTGGCACAGAGATGGGACGGGCAGATGCTCTGAGAGTGAGTCCCTGGGCTGTCTGGGGAGAGAACTTTTACCCTTCCAGCTTCTCAATTATCACCAGGATGGCCGAGTGGTTAAGGTGTTGGACTTAAGCTCTAATAGATGGTTGTCTGTGTAGGTTCAAACCCTGCTCCTGGTAGTTTCCTGTTTTGGAGAGACATCCATCTGGATGGTGCTTTGTCCTGCTGTGAGGCAGGGGGCTGGACTTCATCTCTGAAGGTCCCTTTGGCTGTGTCTGCACTGGCGGTATCTTGCGCAAGGGTTCTTATGCAAGAACACATCCACCCTGCCATGTGTGAGATGTGCTTTTGAGCAAGAACATCCATGGCAGTGTGGACGCTCACTTGTGCAAGAAAGCTCTGATGGCCATTTTAGCCATTGGGCTTTCTTGCACAGGAAACACCTGTCCCATCTCCACACTGCCCTCTTATGCAAGAAGCCCTCTCTTACCACGCTTTACTGTAAAACTTCTTGGCTACGTCTAGACTACATCCCTTTTTCAGAAAAGGGATGTAAATGAGATGTATCGCAATTGCTAATGAAGCGGGGATTTAAATCTCCTGTGCTTCATTAGCATAAAAATGGCTGCCACTTTTTTTGTCGGAGAAAAGCGCCAGTCTAGACGCTGACCTTTTGAAAAATAAAGCCTTTCCCAAAAGATCCCTTATCCCTCTTGAAATGAGGCACTTCCAGGGTGGGCCCTGGACTGTGAGGCTGCAATGACCTGATGCCAGGCAAGGTACCACTGAGAAGTCTCAGCCCCAGCCCTGCCTCCTCCAGTCTCATCCTAACCTGTTTAGCTGTCTCTTTCTGCACCAGAGAGCAGGGCATAGAAACTGCTTTGGGGAATATCAAAGGGAACTGCAATAAGAGAAGACCCACTGTTTCTGAACCAGAGACCTTTCACAGGTTGGGCAAATGTGATAACCACTACACCACAGAAATGCACATCACAGTGTCTTCTGCTGCTGCACTTAACCTTGGGCAAATATTCGGTTGCTAACCCTTTGGCCAACAGAGATTGCTGCAGGGCAAAGGAATTCTCTGCTGTCAGGAAGGGACCAAACTGAAGGAGGCCAGGCCCCCACCTGGGGACTCCAACCTAACCCCTGAGGGGCTGCTGTGCCTGGCACTGGCAAGGCAGGGCTCTGACTGCAATTGCTGGGACAGGGGAGCCAGCGCCAAGTGCCTTTGTGATTCCCTGGGGGTGTCAGTGCCCAGAGACCCTGCGAGTGCCACCTCTGCAGCTCCTGCCACCGTGGAGAGTGACTCTCGTCCCCCCTCCCTTGGGATGGGCAATGGCAACAGGTGGAGGAGCTGGGAGAGAAGTCCCAGAGAGCAGCCCCATGACTAAGCTGGCCAAGCAGCTGCTGGGTGTGGGGGAGGCAAAGGAGGCAGCCCCCAGTGGTGCCTGGCCAACGTGTCTGCTCTCCCTGCCATCCCTCCCTACGTAGCTGGAGTTGGCCATGTCCCCACAGCAGGAAGCCGAAAGGGGGCAAAGAGCAGAAGTGCTGGAAGCTGGTGGGGGTGGCCTCTGGGTTTGATTCAGTGAGTCTTAGTTGGACTTGCTAAATCAAACACTGTAAGATCGATTGTGGCCATTCATCCCCAGCTGGACATGGTCCTTGTTTTTCTGCAGGACAGGGCCAAAGGAGAGTAAGGACGAGCCAATGGGCATCCAGATCAGATCACACCCTTGTTGAATGGATGGAAACAGAAACCAGACACACACACAGAGCCGGTTTGAATTGGTTCCAGCTGAGGGACGGGTTTGTCTGGTTTATGTGCATTGGCACTAGAGCATGTTAGGGGTTTGTGGCCATTTGAAGAATCCCTGGTCAATAGAAATCCAAAGTGTGACACACCTGCAGATGTAAAAGTTTCATTTCAATTGATGAGCTTTTTAAGGGGGCACTTGTTACACCCCCATAGCAACCATGTGTTTGCATCCAGCATTGGGAACGGAGCAGGAAACGAGGCTTTTGTGTGACTCACAGCTCAGGTGGGAGGGGCCCTCACTGACCCCAGAGTGTGACTGGTCCTAACAAGGGATTTGCCCTGAAAGCAGCAGAGCTGGGGCAGGACAGAGAGTCCTGGGAGATGAAGCAGCTGGAGGGAGCCAGGAGAGCAGAGGCCAGCCTGAGAGCTGAGAGTCAGAGGTGCCCACTGCACTTTCACCCCACAGGTCCCATGGTGTAAGGGGCAGCACTCAGTACTCTGAATCCTGCAATCTGAGTTCAAATCTCAGTGGGACCTACTAAGACTCAGCTGGTTTTTACAAGTTCAGGTGCTTCAGCTTCCATGCACTGAGGTTCAACAAAGAGAGTTTTGTTCCTCTCGCTGGGTGTCTGAGGCCACTGGAGCTCCATCTCCAGACTGAGCAGGTGGGTGGGAAGGGCCTGATGCCATCACAGCTGCAGGGCAGGTCACCCACCTGGCCCCTGGGCTCAGCCTGTGCTGGAGGCAGCCAGAAAGTGTGAGTGGATTAGATGGGGGGAAGGGTCCTGAGTCCTGGTTCCCAGCCACGCACCTTGGCACAAAGACCAATGGTCCCTGCACAAAGTGCATTGTGGGAATAAGAGTTGGGGCAGCAGGAAAGGGGCCGGCCCCTCAGTACCAGGGCACAGGCAAGAGAAGATGGGAGTGAATCCTGCTACCTCTGCCATGGCTTAGCCCGGGAGGGCTGGGGTCTAGCAATTTTTCACCCCAGCTTTGTGGGAAGCCAAGTAGGAAGGGGCCACTGCAGGTGCACAACCCCCTGGCCTGCTGTGTCTGTGGGAAGGGTTCAAGCCCCTTGCTGGGTGAAGCCCTTCTTTAACTCACATTCTCAATTTGCAAACAATTCACCTTCAGCTTTCACCAGGGTTTTAGAAAGAAAAAGTCTAGTCCTGGGGTCCAGCTTTAGTAGAAGCAGAGAGAGAACCAACTGCAATTTCCATCTTCTGAGGAGAAGGGAAGAGGATTTTCTTCTCCTCAGTTCTAGCCACATCAGCCCAGGGAGGAGAAAAAATAACCCTCCGCCTGCTGATTGTCCCCTGTCAGCTTCTGTAGCTTCACCTCCTGCCACAGCAGCTCCAGCTTTGAGCTACAAATCTCAAGGGGCTGGTGAGGAAATGAGGAGCTGGCAGCTCGGGTGAGTCGCTTCCATGAGAACAAGAGGTGGAGTGTTCACAAGGTGCAGGGCAGGGTGCTAGAAAGTTTTGAAATTTGCGTAGCTTTTTGCAGAAGAACAGTGCAGCGTAGACATAGCCTGAGTGTTGCTCAGCACTAGTAGGAGACAGGGAGGAACAAAACGATCTAACTGCATCTGCAGCCTTTCAGAACGACCCCCAAACCCAACCCCAAGAACCAGCCCTTCCCTCCACCCTCAGTGGGGTCTGCTGGGAACTGTCTGGACTCAAACCTACCCCAGTTTCATGCTAAGAATTCCCTGGTCTGTAAAAGCTGTGTCCTGGAAATGAGAAAGCAGCTGAAGTGACACTCATGGGACTTGAACCCACAAACTTTGAATGGTTAGCTGGGCTCACATGAATTGCTGCAGCTTAAAAGTCCAACATGCTTTCCAGTGCACCACAGAGCCAAGTATCACCACTCTCTGCTTTGCAGCATGGCAATTGCTGGGGAAAAAGAAAGGGGAGCCAGGTCTGCCTCTTTTGGGAGAGCAGGTAGGAAGGGGGCCACTGAGCCCCTGACAGTGAAAGTAAGAGATGAGAACAAAGGTACAGTTGGAGAATGGGGGCATTGATCCCACTGCCTCTCACATGCTAAGCGAGCGCTCTACCACTTGAGCTAATTCTGCTGCCCATGAAAGATTCTGCTACCTCACCTACCTTGTTCCAGAGCCCGTAACGTCCCTGCAGCAAAAAAACTTCAGGACCAGACTTCAAAGAGAATCTGCTGAGCTACACTTCATCTTCAAGTTTGACACAATCAACTCTGGATTAAACAAAGACTGGGAATGGCTCGCTAACTAGAAAAGCAGCTTCTCCTCTCTTGGAATTCACACCTCCAGATCAGCTTCTAGAAGAGGCCTCATCCTCCCTGATTGGATCCACCTCGTCATCTCCAGCCTGATTCTGGCCTGCATATTTATACCTGCCTCTGGATATTTCCACTACATGCATCGGACGAAGTGGGTCTTTGCCCACGAAAGCTTATGCTCCTACACTTCAGTTAGTCTACAAGGTGCCACAGGACTCCTCCCCGCTATAACGTCCCTGCGGCTGCCTAAGGCTTCTTTCTGAAAGGGCCACTTGTGAGACTGACACCTGTGGGCCGGCAAGGTCGGAGGTTTAGGACGTGGTGCTCATATCACACAGACGCGTCTTAAGAGCAAGCCCCTTATTTCAAACCATAACGGGCTCGCTGTTCCGACGTCCCTGCAAACCTCATGGTGCAAGGAGTGAGGAGTGAGGGATCGGAATTGTGATTTATTTGGAACTAAGTGCTGTGTAGCCAGTGCCAAAATACAAAATAAGCTATTTCAAAATTGACTTGAAATAAGCTACCCAATTGCATCGCTTATTCTGAGCTATGGGATGCACCCTAGTGAGTTAGAGCCCAGCTCTGCCCCCAGCTTCCTGCCCACCCACAATGAGCTGAGGTGCTGCAAAAATTCCTTGTAAGGGGGATTTTTCCCATCAGTGGAGAATGTGGGTATCGATCCCACTGCTGCTCACATGCTAAGCAAGTGCTCTGCCACTTGAGCTAATTCCCCTGCTGTAGCAACAGGGCCCCTCTTGGAGGCTCTTCCCTTCTCCACGGGGACGTCTGTCTTCTAGGTCAGTTAGTCAAGGGAAAGGAGAAAACTCCAAGGAGGCTCCTCCTCACACTCGTGCTTGTGACCCTCATTCTCTCTCTAGCCTCAAGGGCAGATCTCCAGAAGGAGACTCCCTGCAGCAAAGCCATGGGGGGCTCTGAGTCTCCCTGCAGCAAAGTCTCCCCTGCAGCCTGTCCCACCTGGCCATTGTCATGGACTCTCTGTGAGGTCATCACCTCCCAACCTCCATTAGCCAATAAGCTGAGGGGCTGCAAAAGGCCCTTGCGATGTCACTGCCACACCCACCCCTGCCCTCCAGGGCTAATGTCCTGCCCTAGGCAGCCCCTTTGCATGGCTGAGCTGCTCCCAGGGGTGAAAGTGACACATTTCTTACAGGGACTGTTCTATTGGGCACCACCCGTTGGACTGGGGGAGGCTCAAGGCAGGAAGTTGGGGGAGTGGTTGTGATAGGACAGAAAGTACCTTATAGTACCTGTAAGAAATGACAGTGTGGGAGGCTCAAGGCAGGAATTTGGGGATTGTGTGTTGGGGATGGGGCTCAGGACAGGGGTGAGGATGTGGAAGGGTAGAGAAGTCAGGGCACAGAATGAGGGATGTGGGGGAGGCTTGGGGCTGGGACTGTGTGTGTGTGTTGAGGGGATCAATGGGACTAGATTCCCAGCTCCCTCTGCTCTGGGCTCCCTGAGGCCCTTTAACACACAAGGGCTTTCTCTGCAGTGCACTGAGGAGAGGAACCCCTGAGCCAGTGATGCCACTTTGCCCAGGTTGGCAGGGACAGGAAGCAGGCTGGGTGCCCAGTAACCCCAGACAGATGTGCACATCTGCATGTAAGCAGCAGCTGTTGTGGGACTCTAGAAATCTCCCCCTAGATCTAATTCCACACGTGCCAGGCACCAGTCAAAGCCAGGGCTCCGGAGCCTCAAGCAGAGCACTGCGGGGGGTGAATACGTGTCTATTTGAGGCAGGTTCCTCACTCCCACGTCCCAGACACGTACTGTGGCACAAAGACCAATGGTCCCTGCACAAAGTGTGTCCCAGGGATAAGCGTTAGCCCCGGGAACAAGCCTCACCCTGCAGAAGAGACACCCCTGGTCTGGAGCCAACAAGCCCAGGAGCCGCCCAGCTCAGGATCCCTAAGGGCACTGACGCAGACTCCCTGGCACAGGAGAATCCCAAGCCTCAGTTCTGCCAGCCGGCAGTTTCCCCTCTTCCGCTTCTTGTCAGCTCCCTGCAAAACACCTCGTGAGGGTGACTGTGGATAAACCCAGCTGTGCTGTACAGCGGCTGTTTAGTGGGGAAAGAGAGGTGCTCCCTCGGCCTCCCCGAGCAACTCACACATGTAAGAAAACTGCATTTGAGGTGTTTGCATGAGTGTCAGGATGGCCGAGTGGTCTAAAGTGCCAAACTCAAGGTTCTATCTTTCCCTTAGTTGGGTGTTCTGGTCTCCAAATGGAGCTGTGGGTTCCAATCCCACTCCTGACACATCATCTGTTTTATATCTAGCGAGGTGACCTCATTTCCCCATCTCCCCTGCCATTGTAGGAGCCCTTGCTCAGCATTTCTCTTAGGCTGCATCTACACAGCAGCGTTCCTTGGCAATAACCGTCATTATTCTGAAATAACAATGGGAGCGTCTACACAGCAATTCCATTATTCCGGCGTCTGTAACGCTCCATCCCGACCAGTGGTCTGAGGAGCCAGGAGGTTTCCAGGCTGCAGACAGCCAAGCCCACAGGCAAAGACAAAGCAAAGTCCCAGCCACTTCCTGCTCAGCCCAGCGGGGTCTCTGTGTGGCCCCCAGACCTTTTGTTTGCCATTGCCCAGGCGCAGGGGCCCAGATTCAGCAACACTCACAGGCCCCACAGCAGGGGGCTGGTTTGATGCTTCACCCCACAGCCCAGCAACTAGCCCCCCAACTCCCCTTGTGCTCTGAGAGCCCCCCCCCCCCCCGCCTCAGACTCTGTTTGCTTGAGACCCCAGAGCCCTCCCTTGGGCTGCCTGGCATGTGGGGACTCAGGTCTAGTGGTGGATTTGCAGAGTCCCACAACAGCTGCTGCCAGCGTGCGGATGTGCACGTCTGTCTGGGGTTACTGGGCACCGGCCTGATTGGGTGAGTCCCTGATTCTGTTCCTGCCAGGATGGACAAAGCAGCAGGGAGAGAGGAGCTTCAATAGCTGAGCTGGCAGAGCCAGGGGAGTGGGGACAGAGTTCTGTGGCTGGGGAGTGGGGGTTGGGGAGTGGGATGCCAGTGGAGGCAGAGAGTCCCTTGCATCTCCCTCCTCCCAGGATTCTCCCCCCCCCCCCGCCAGGGAAACCAGTGTGTGCCTGCCCTGGGGCTGACGCCCTCCCTGCGCAAGGAAACCCCATGCGCACATGCCTGCCCCAGGGCCAACCCCCCCCCCCCCATGCAGGGAAGCCCTGCGTGCACACCTGCCCCGGGACCAACCACCCTACGCACTCTGGGACCGCCCTGCGTGCCTCCCGCGGGGCTGACTCACCCCTCCTGTGCGGTGCAGGGAGCCGATGCTCCCTCCCGCAGTAAACCCGGCAGAGCAGCTAGTGCTACTTCTGGAATCACCGGAAGTGGCACTAAGCTGCAGGACTTCTGTCCATCCCCAGGAAGCCCACACTACCTCCATTTTCACTTGAGGTAAGTAGTGGGGAGCTTCTCGGGGGTGGGAGGGAAATGGGGGTGGGGCAGACAGGACGCCTCACGAGCGACTGGTCGAGGCCTTGCGAGCGACCAGTAGATCGCGATCGACCTGTTGGTGACCACAGAACTAGATGGAGTGTGCTTGTGTGTGTGAGAGTGCATGAATGTGATGTGTCATATGCATATGATAAACATTGATTAATCTATGTATGTCCAATATGTTCAATAAATGTGGTGTGTTGCCTTATCCCTCTGAAAAAGATCCCGAGAGCTTTTTTTAAGCATAACACAACCACAGTTAAGTTGCAGCCCTTGGCATGTGGGCATGTGCTGTGGGAATCATTCATACTCATAGACTTTAAGGTCAGAAGGGACCATTATGATCATCTAGTCTGACCCCCTGCACAGCGCAGGCCACAGAATCTCACCCACCCCATCACTGTGCCTCCTGTGAGAGCAGAACAGAGGATTGGGGGTGGGGGGATTAGTATATTTTGGGAAAGGGTTCTGAGTCCTGGCTCCCAGCCAGGCGCCTTGGCTCCTGGCCCCTGCACAAAGTGCATGGTGGGAATACGAGTTGGGGCAGCAGGAAAGGGGCCAGCCCAGCAAGCAGGTGGGAGAAAATCCTGCTTCCTCTATGCACAGGGGCAGCGCCTTTCCAGTGGAGCTAATTCTGCCCCACCTGCAGCCTGTCTCCAGTAGCTCTCTGCCCCAGCATGGCTGGCTTTTGGGGAGAGTAAGTAGGAAGTGGGGCTGGCTCTGCCAGTGAAGAGTGGCCTGTCCCCACCACTGGAAAATGTGGGCATCAATCCCACTACCTCTCGCATGCAAAGCAAGCACTCTACCAACTGAGCTAATTCCCCTGCTGTATAAAGTGAAGCCTTCTTGGAGACTCTTCCCTTCTCCACAGCGACGTCTGTCTTCTAGGTCAGTTAGTCCTGGGAAAGGAGAAGGCTCCAAAAATGCCTCAAGGGCAACTCTCAAGGAGACTCCCTGCAGCAAAGCCATGGGGGGGCTCTGAGATGGCCCCTGCCCTGCAGCCTGTCCCACCTGGCCATTGTCATGGACTCTCTGTGAGGTCATCACCTCCCAACCTCCATTAGCCAATAAGCTGAGGGGCTGCGAAAGGCCCTTGTGATGTCACTGCCACACCCACCCCTGCCCTCCAGGGCTAATGTCCTGCCCCAGGCAACCCCTTTCATGGCTGAGCTGCTCCCAGGGGTGAAAGTGACACATTTCTTACAGGGCCTGTTCTATTGGGCACCACCCCTTGGGCCAGGGAGGAGGTTCAAGGCAGGAAGTTGGGGGGAGGGGTTGTGATAGGACAGTACCTGTAAGAAATTAAAATGTGGGCAACTCAAGGTGGGGATTTGGGGAGTGTGTAATAGTGGTGGGGGGCTCAGGGCAGGGGTGAGGACGTGGAAGGGTGGAGAAGTCAGGGCACAGGATTAGGGATGGGGGAGGGTTGGGGCTGGGACTATGTGTGTGTGTTGACGGGATCAATGAGACTAGAATCCCAGCTCCCTCTGCTCTGGGCTCCCTGAGGCCCTTTAACACACAAGGGCTTTCTCTGCAGTGCGCTGGGGAGAGAAACCCCTGAGCCAGGGACCTTTAAATATTTCATCTTAGGCTCCCCACACTGAGCTACTGACAAACCCATCTGGCTCATTTTTAACTGTCCGGGATGTCTGGCAGCCGTGTCACTAACATGATGCCGTCGTGCCCGGCCCAGGAAGGCGCGACTGGTGTTTCCTGCCACCTGCAGTTTGACTGGCTCCTTCCCCCCATTCCTGCCTTAGCTCCCGGGCTGACCTGGCAGATGAAGTGGTCGGGGGCCCAGCAGCCTGGGCAGGGAGTCAGGTGGCCAGACCCTGGTGGCAAGAGTCTTGGTGCTACTTGTTTCCCTGCCCCCTCTGGTGCCCTCACTCCCCACCCGCAGCCCCTGCTGCCTGCCTGGGTCCCTGTGCTGTGTCAGACGCTCAATGAACCCTCCTGTTTCACACAGGCTGGGAGTGGCTCTGGGCTAGGGCACAGGGCTGTGTCATTCCCTGCGGGAGCGGGAGGCCCCCAGAGCCCAGGGAGAGTGGACTCCCCAAGGGGCGCACGGTGAGAGACAGGGGGCTGGCGGCTCAGGGAGGGGCGGTCCCAGGAGGCAGAGGGCATCTGTGACTCTCGGCTGGCAGCTGACACTCTGATCCTTGCTTCTCTTCCGCTGCTTCACCTCTCAGGGCTTCTTTCTCCTTCCCTGTCCATAGCAGGCAGCTACACAAAGGCAAGTCACCAAACCAGACACCCCTGTGGCCAGCATGGCCTCTCAGGGCGCCCCCGCCTGCCCCATGCTGAGAGCCAGGCCCAAGGAGGAAAGAGGTGGGTGGGCCCTCTTGACACCAGGGTCTCACCACCCATCTTCTTCCTGCCATCAGCAGCCACAGTCCCTGTCAGCCACTGGGTCAGCACAGGAAGGGGGGCAAGAAATGGCCAAGTAGCGAGTTAGGGTGTGAGGGGCAGGCAAAGCTCATCTTGCCTTGCAGGGCCACCAGCAACAGCATCTCTGTTGTGCACGGCTGTGGAGTAAAGCATCTCTGAGGGAGAAGTGGGGATGTGAGAGCAGCCCCTGAAGTAGCTTAGTGGGGGGTGCATTAATGTGAAGCGTTAAGGGCCCCCTTGTTCAATCCCAGTCCTTGGTGGAAATCTTAGCTCCTGTGGCTGAGCCCTTATGTGGGTGTGTCTACACTGGGGTCTTATTTCTAGCAAAGTAGACACTCCAGAGTTGCACATGAAGCAGGGATTTAAATAGCAAGTGCTTCATTTGCATACGCTCACCCATGTGCTGTTTTGAAAGTGAAAGTGCACTCTGGGGCTGCTGCATTAGTTCAAACCAAGCCCCTTGGTTCTAACCCGGGGCCCTACACGGCCCTGCGTGCACGCCAGTTGCGACGGCTGGGCCGTACTGGGCCGAGCTTGAGCTGTGCACCCTAGGGGCAGGCCCTCGGTTGCACTCCAGCAGCCGTGGCTGGGCCATGCATGCACCGTGCACCCCAGGGCCGGGTCCCAGGCTACACGCCAGCAGCTGTAACCGGGCTGCGCATGAGCTGTGCACCCTGGGGGCAGGCCTATGCACCGTAGGGATGCAGGCCCTCTCCCCATGGGTGGGCCCATGCATGCGCCATGCGCCCGGGAGCAGCGCCACGTACCCGTGCCCAGGGCAACAGAATACCTGAAGCCGGCCCTGGCTCTAACTAACATTGCTCCTCATTTTGTTTCCTCTGTGCCTTCACCCCCCCAACACACACCAATCCCCCCAACACATACCAACACACCCCCTTCCCACTTTCCTCTCCCCCTTCCCCTGCTGGTAACACAAACAGGACTTTTCCCTGTTGAAAGAACAAACTCTCTGGTTGGGGAATGTAGAACTGGGGAGGGCCTGGGGAAAGGACCTGGGAGGGGGAGGAGGCTGGGAGGAAGGCCTCAGGCTGGCACCTTCCTCTGGTGGTCCCACTGTCTCATGTTAGGGGGCCTCAGCCACTCTGGAGTGCAGGGCCAGCCCTTTTGGCACCCTGGGCCCGGGCACGTGGCACATGAGCGGGCCTGCCCCCTCAGGGAGCATGGGCTCACCCCCAGGGTGCACAGCACATGTGTGGGCCAGCCGTGGCCGCTGGCGTGCAGCCTGGGGCCCGCCCCCGGGGCACACAGTGCATACGCTGTGCAGCCCGGCCTGGCCAGCACTGATGGCCCGCATGCTGGGCCATGCAGGGCCCCACAGCCATGGGGGTAAGGGCACTTACAGCTGCCATCAGGTGCCTCCCATTGGTTGGCGCCCTGGGCAGCTGCCTGGCTCGCCAATGCCTCCGTCTGGCCCTGCTGGGGTGGTTCCATGGGGAGAAGCTGGTTCAGGGGAACTTGAGCTGCTGGGCCACTGAAGCAGGCCACCAGCAGCAGCCTCTGTGCAGGGCTCTCACGCTCCAGGCCTCCCGGTCATATTGAGTCTCCCTGTGTGGCTTGGGCTCCAGAGCCTGCCCCCAGCTGGTGCCTTGATGCCGCCACTGCAGCAGCAGGAATTTGGGCATCAGTTCCCCTGCTTTTGGGGACAGGAAGCCAGGCTCAGGCCCTTTCAGCCACTGGGGCTGTGCAGACTGGTGCCTCCCCCTACCAGATCTCTGCCCTGCTTCCTGCAAAGCTCTCAGCCTTTTGCTTGTTTCTGCTTCCCTGTCCATAGCAGGCAACTAAAGAAAGGGAAGTCACCAAACCAAACAGCCCTATGGCCAGCATGGGGCTTGAACCCATGACCTTAGTGTTATTAGCACCATGCTCTAACCAACTGAGCTAGCCGGCCTACAGAAGTACAGCTCACTAGTGGCCCTTTCAAGAGAGGCGCCTCAGGCAGCTGCAGCAACATCTCTGAAGCTGCCAAGGGCTCTTCTCTGACAGGGCCACTAGCGACTCACTGTGACGTGGGCTGGCTAGTCCAGCTGGTTTGAGGGTTGGTCAAGGTGGCTGGCGGCCGGCAGACCCAGGGCAAAGAGGCACTTGATCTTAGAGCCAATCTGCTTGTGTCTTTCAGTGCTAACCCCACCTTGGAGTCTCCTCGCCGTTGTGAAGCATGTCTCCAGTGGAGGCCACGTTCAAAGGATCCCACCCATGGGCTGCCTGTTGAGTCCTGTGGAAACCCAAACTGCATGCAGCCCACATGTTGAGTAGCCCTGATCTAAATCATGTCTCTCCATGACAGCAGGAACCAGGGGCAGGGTTTGAACCCAAACAGACAGACTTAAGCCCAACACTTTAGCCAGCAGCAAAAGGGCAGAAGCATGAAAGGTCTCGCCCCAGTTGTCCCAGGGACTTGCTCTCAGGGCATCTGACCATCCCACCTCTGTAACAGGGCTTCCCACCACGAGGGTAAGAAAGCCGCCCCCTCCCCACCAGTGAGGAGGGAAACAGGGGAAAGGAAAATCAGAAAAGAAAAACCCAACATTCCCAGAGATTGCAAGGGACAAAGCTCTAAGTGTGTGTGTGTGTGGGGGGGGGGGGAATCCCCCCCTTAACCTAGTGTTTCCCCTGGCTTATATTTAGCCAGACCCAGCTGGATTAGGCCAGTGTTCCCCAGCCTTTTGAACACCGTGGACCAGCAAACCCATTCACAAACTTTTGGCAGATCAGTAACATTTTATTTGCATATTTGCACCTGCACCCCCACTCTATCCCACACATTCCGCAACCCGCTCTCCTGAGTGTCCCCCTTATCCAACCTTTTCCCCTCCCTCCCCCCCCGCCCATCTGGGCAGGAACAGCAACCCATGAGCTCCTTACCTGCATGAGCAGGGCACCAACAGTGGACTTCCCACCCCAAATTGGTTGGTCACTGAGCAGTAGCTGTCTGGGGTGGCCAGCTTCCAGAGGGTGATTGTAATCCACTTCTGCAGGGGGATGGTGGACCCCTGGTGGGTGTTGTGTCTCTGGAGGGTCGGTGCGAGACAGGCACAGAACTCTAGGAAGGTGATCTTGCACATTCAAATGTTCTGCAGCCACTACTGGTCATCCCACCACTCCATGACCAGCCAGTCCCACAAGTCCAAGCTAGTATCCAGCCTCCAGAACCTTCTGGCTACAGCTACATTGTGCTTTCTTGCACAAGAACGTATGCAAATAAGGCATGGGAATATTCATCACCACGCCTCTAGGGTTAACAGATGGGTTTCAAAACAAAAACGGACACACATGATCTCAGAACAGGAGGAGGGGGGACCGGTCAGGAGGGGAGCAGGGCTGGCTGGAAGAGGGTTGGAGAAGAACTAAGGGTGCTCCATGGTATTAGCAGGTTGAAAACAAACAAAAGGAAGTATTTCTTCACACAACGCACAGTCAACCTGTGGAACTCCTTGCCAGAGGATGTTGTGAAGACCAGGACTATAAGGGCATGTCTATACTTGGAAACTATTTTGAAATTGCTTCAATCAACTTAATAACTTACAGTCTAAGAAAATAGAAATTGTGTCCTCAGTATAGGGAAGCCTCAGAATTAATCCGAGGCAGGCTCTGTTAATGTTCCTTCCTGGGGGCATGGAATTAAAAATAGAGATGCAAGGCTGGGAGCAGCTGAAGCCAAGAGCTCTGTTCTCCTGTGTCAACAACCTCTGAGGTGGCATGAAATCCCCTCTCCTGTTTCTAACCCTGAAATATCATCATCTTTATGATGTAATTCCAGGCCTCTTGGTTCAGCTTTTGAACTCTGACTGCCGACATTTGCTTACCAGAGATGGAGAGATGCCAAAACAGACTAAGCCATATTGGCAAAGGCTTTTGCCAAAGCCAGGGACCGAACCAGGGACCTTTAGATCTTCAGTCTAATGCTCTCCCAAATGAGCTACTTCGGCAATTTCCCAATAGAGCAGAGCTTTCTTGCAGACGAGAGTGCCTACACTGCCATGGGCGCTCTTGCACAAAAGCACAGCATGCACATGGCAGTATGGACGTTTTCTTGCGCAAGACTTTTTGCACAAGAACCCTTGCGCAAGATGTTCTTGCGCAAGAAGCCTCAAGTGTAGACATAGCTCAGGAGTGGGAGAAACTAACCATCTGCTTTATTTGCAAAGGAGAAACAAATACAAACTTTTGTCCCCATCCCCACCCCACTTAGCCTGGCACTTGCACCTCCAGCCAGGGCCAGATTAATGCATGGGCACCAACCTATGGAGGCACCTGATTGAAGGGGTAAGGGACGCGGCATCAGGTGCCCCCCATAGGTTGCCACCCTGGGGCAGAGGCGTGCATGCAACACGTGCCCGCTGCTCAGGGTGCAAGAATGACTCAGGTTGGCCCTGCCCCCAGCCCAACTCTCCCAGGCACCCCCAGAGAGCAGCACTCACACATGGGGAGCTGGAAAGTGGAGAGACTCCCTGAGACACCAACTCAAAAGGAATCGCTCTGGGTAGGTCTGCACTGAGATAGCAGCCCAGTGGCCAGGCTGTAGCTGGCCCAGCTCAGCTGTACCTGGCCTGGAGGGTTTTTGTTGGGAGTTTAGAAACCTGAAGACAGGGGCATCTCTGGGGGGTAGGGGGGTGGATGTCACAGTGTCAGGGCAGCTGTCATGCCCCCCCCCCATCTTCCTTTGCTCCAGCTCCACTGCTGAGACATACTGACCACTGTCATTGCTTAAACTGCACACAGAGCTTGTGGCAAAGGCTAGCATATGGTTAAAATACAATGAACATTCTGGTAAGTTATCAGAGGGGTAGCCGTGTTAGTCTGAATCTGCAAAAGCGGCGAGGAGTCCTGTGGCACCTTATAGACTAACTGAAGTGTTGGAGCATAAGCTTTCGTGGGCAAAGACCCACTTCCTCAGATGCATTTGTTACCTTTGAGTTTGTAATCTGCTTTGCTCTGCCTGTTCTCACTTATCACCACTTAAATCCTACAGCTTGTACTTAATAAAACCACTTTTACTTATTATCAAGCAAAGTGTAAACAATTACTACCTATGGGAGCAATCGGTGTGCACATTCCCCTTTCACTGCTAAATGGGGCTTACCCCATTCTTTGGGGTTTGATCCCATTTGGGGAGTGCTATCCCAGGAAGCTGGGCCTTAAACTGCTCTCTCCTCAGACCTGAAGAGGTTCAGCGTCTGTACCAGTGCTCAGAGGCAGGGGTGGGGGCGGGAATCTCAGCTCGGGGCCTTGGCCAGGGGAGACTAAAGAGCTGCCCCAGCAGGACCGGGTGGTGAGAAGCCCCAGAGAGCAGAAAGGTGAGTGGCAGTGGACAGATCAGTACCCCAGGAGGCCCTCCCCAAGGGGTCTTCTGGGACCACAGCCACCTGGCCAGGCAGCTTAAAGGGAACTCAGGTTATACTTTTTCCCCTCTGTGGGTCCTACAAAGGCTAAGATGATTTGAGCTCTGACTGAAGCTTTCCCCACAGTAAAAATAACTCAATGACTTTCTCCCCTCTTAAAGTCTGACCTATGTTTGAAGCCTTTTCTGCAATCAGAGCTTCTATAAGGCAACACTCTTGTATGTATTCTGATGACTAGTAATGCAGGAGCACTGACTGAAGCTTTTCCCACAGTCAGAACAACTGAAAAGTTTCTTTCCTGTGTGGGTCCTCTTATGGTTTAAAAGGCTTGTGCGGTGACTGAAGCTTTTCCTACAGTCAGAGCAATTGAAAGGTTTCTCTCCTGTGTGGATCCTCCTATGGGTAACAAGGTATGAGCCTCTAGTGAAGCTTTTCCCACAGTCAGAGCAATAGAAGGGTTTCTCTCCTGTGTGGATCCTCCTATGGGTAACAAGGTGTGAGCCTCTAGTGAAGCTTTTCCCACAGTCAGAGCAATAGAAGGGTTTCTCTCCTGTGTGGGTCATCCTATGTCTAACAAGGTGTGAAATCTGAGTGAAGCTTTTCTCGCAGTCAGAGCAATTGAAAGGTTTCTCCCCTGTGTGGCTCCTCCTATGGGTAACAAGGTATGAGCTACTACTGAAGTTTTTCCCGCAGTCAGAGCAATTGAAGGGTTTCTCTCCTGTGTGGGTCCTCCTATGGGTAACAAGGTTTGACTTCTGACTGAAGCTTTTCCCACACGCAGAGCAATTAAAAGGCTTCTCCCCTGTGTGAGCCATCCTATGGATAACAAATTGTGAGTTTTTAATGAAATTTTTCCCACAGTCAGAGCAGTTATGGGGTGTGTCTCTTGTATGTATTTTCGGATGGTTTGTAAAGTGTGAGTGCTCACTGAAGCTTTTCCCAGAGTCAGAGCACTTGAAGGGCTTCTCTCCCATATGGACCCTTTGATGTTCAGTAAGAGTTTCACAGTCACTACACGTGCAGGGTGACTGTTGATGGGTGATTTCCTGTTGAACGGTTTCTGTGTTTCTTTTCTCCCCTGTGCTCCTGCTACTGGAGTTACCCTGTCCCTCTCCTAGATGATTTCCCTGCTGCTTTTTTGGGCTATGCTGACTCTCACAGCTCGCTCCTTGCTCACGTATCTGGAAAACATGTCCTTCAGATAGTCTCAATAATAGTCCACATGGAGACACTTGCTCCAGTCCTTCCTGCTGAAGACTCTTTTCATGGTTCTCAGTCAGTGTCCCGTCACCTGTTGGAACAGAGGAATGATCCAGACAGGAGTTATTCTCCACGATTAACTGCAAGGAAACTCTAAAAAAGGAATAGAAAAGGGGATACACGCTCAAATAATGGTCAAATTATCATTAGCTGAGTTCGTTGTCCTCCTTCACAACCCTTCCACAGAGAAGAGAACTCAGCCTTTCCTCGCCCACCACACTCTGACTGGAGTTGAAGACAAGCTGAACAGTCAGTCAGACTTCATGAAAACACACAAGTTACATCTGCTATAAGGAGACAGAAATTGGTTTCTGAGTCAGTTTAACTGATTGCCCATCTGTCTGGGTGTTGCTGACCTCCTCTTCCTCACAGCTCAGAGGATCTGGGACCCACAACTCCTCCTCTCTCTCCACCCAGGAGATCACATGAGTTTCGAAGACTGGAAATTGTGTTTGGAGAGCAAAAAACAAAGTGCTGATCTTGTTCATTAAGGTCTTTCCCATTACTGCTTCCAGAGCTGGGATCTGAATCACCCACCCAGAGAGGCTCCTTTCCCCACCTAGCAGAGACTGGGCTCTGGCTGGTACAAGACTCCAGGACACACTCACCTGCAGTAAAGATGCATCACTCCCCCACCTTGGGAATGGCCCAGCTCATTCCCCAGGGCAGCTAAGCGCTCTGTTGCACTCTAGATATTCCATTAACAGCGTACGGGAGTTAGATCCCAAATCCATATTCATTTCTCTCCGTACCTGGCTTGAGTTACAAGATTACTGTGTCTGCAACAATGGGATCCAGTTCTCTGCACCCAGTGTTTCTGATAACAAGCCACATATTCACCTGCCTGAACATGGACATAGGTTAAATGCAGGCTGCTGTATTTAAAATCCTTAGTCTTCATTCACAGATTTGCAGCACAAACTGTTCTCATCTCACAGAGATGTTATAAACCCATTCCACAACTGAGAGTCAGTGACTTTAAGCATCTGAATGGTGGTGTTATTATTAAATACGTGTGCTTATTATTAAACACTTGTGCTGAGTGTTTGCAGGATGACATCTTAAGATTCATGGGATCAGAATATATCCTCAGTCATGCAGTCTGACCCCCTCAGTGGCACAAGCCATTACATTTAGTCCGGTTACCCAGGCACAAAGCTGTTTCCCCCACAGTATATTTTCTACAAAGTCCCCCAGTGATTTGAAGACATCAAGAGATGGGAGAATCCACCAGTTCTTTGTTCATTTGTTTCAGCAGCTAATCCGCTTCCCTATCAAACATTTGTGCCTCTTCTCTAGCCTGAAATAGTCTGGCATCAGCTTTCAATTATTGGCTCTCACTGAGCCGTATCCATTCGAAGAGGAGGGCCAAATTTTCATGGGGGGGCCAAATAGAAAGTGGCTGAGAGCTGCACTTCTCCATGACATAAATGCAGGAAATGGAGGAACCGGGATGGGCACTGGGAGAAGGAGGATGCTTGAGGTAACGGTTTGGGATACAGGACAGATAGAGGGGTCTAGGAGGGAGTTTGGGTAAAGGAGCCTTTCAGCCTATTTATTGTTTGAAACCAACCCCATATTGAAACTGACTGAGCAGTGAAATCTGAGCCTGAAGGTGCTGTCCATTTTGTGCTTCAACTTCACCCCTTTAGCATCACAAACCTATCGAACAGTGTTTCTCCAAATGTCCACAGGTCCCCATGCAGCATCCCTGGGGCTCCTCACTGATCACTGGGAGATTTAGGGCTGTGTGCACCGTGGTCGCTGGGTTTGGTTAGTAACTTCAATGACAATCCCATGAAGATGTTTTCACAGGAATTCTCACATCACTTAAAGAATTTCCACCAGCAAACTCACCTTGTCTGAAAGCTCCAAGGGACTTTCCTCTTGCTCTCTCCAGTGCAGAGGGCAGAGTGTCTAGTGGGGGAAGGGATAAGAGAGGTGAGATTCCAGGCTCTCCTATTTATAATAATGTCCTCATGATGAACTCTGCGTTTCAATTCTATTAGAGACCAGACAGACTCACACTCAGGTATTTAGTATGAAAGAGTCTGAAACTTTCATTTCCTCTCTCACTCGGGCACCTCCCAGCAATGCAGCCAATATCCCTGCAGCCTCACACCTGTCCCAAGAGAGACAAGCTGTAAATAAGATTTACTCTTCCCTCCTCACCTCCTCCCACTTGTTTTCTCATTCACTTACTGCCTCTTATCATAACCTGGAGCTGTGGTGGTGGGACACGTTGCCATGACAATAACTTTAGCCATTTTGATCTCTGAATGGGAGGTGTCACGCTACTGGATTTTGAGGGGAGCAGCGAGATCACTGCTGCACCCATGGGAGGATGTTGGCCCCAGAGGTGGCACAAAGGGGGGGGGGGCATGTGAGGTGTCAAATAGAAGCCTACTTTCTTCTGATTTCATATATGCTCTTCATGTGATTGTATAATGTTGGGAACTGAGGCAGGGGAAGGTTGGCTTCAGAGGCCAGATTCAATAGTCTCAGATACTTGAACTGCTTTCCCCTCATCCATCCCTTCCAGGTACCTTTGAACTCCATCAGAGTCTCCGACAGAGCAATCGTTTTCTGGGAGAAACCTCTGACTTGTTCTTCTAGTTCAGGGGAAATCTCTTCCGGCAGCTGGAATTGCCCCGTCTCACACCTGGACAGACACAATTCCATGTGATTGTATGTCGTTTACTGCTGATATGTTCTGGCTAGTAAGTCTCAGCTCTAACAGGCCTGGAGTTAGAATTCCTCCAATTTTCCCAGCCTGAGAGCAGGGGCAACACATCCCATGGCCATGCAACCTTCCCCTCAAAGATCCCATTTCAGTTCTTCACTTCTGGCCTGGGGATACTGGCTGGGGGAGTAAATGGGAATAGAGTCTCCATGGCCAACTCACTCCTTGGCCTCCAGATGCTGAGGGACAGGAGGTTCCCATGTGAAGGGCTGAAGGAATCTGTCCACTAGGGATTAGACTGTGATACCAGCTCCTCTCAACCCAGCTCCTTCCACACAGGTCTCCAAACAGCCCTCCAGTGGGACAGACTCTTGATCCCTGCTGTCCTGGGCTGAATGTGCTCAGTGCCCAGCAGTGACAGGCCCATGTTCCACCCCACAGTCCTGCGGCAACCAATCCCCAAGGAGGAGACAGCTCTAAGCAACACTTGGTCAGATTGTGCCCTGAATGGGGAATTCCAGAGTCTCAAGTGCGAGGATGAGACCCTCAGAATTAAATGCATCAGAGATATTCATGTCTAACATCTGGCTGTAGAGCTCTAGGGAGATGTGGTGCTAACTTCTACTCCAAGCCTTTTCCCTGGTCTGTGCACTGTGAGGGGAGTGAGAGCCACGTACCTACTCAGGGTGCTTCTGACGTCCTAGAAAAAAAGACACAAAAAAGAATCTCAGCCCCACTGGACACACACAGGGGACCTCTGAGAAGGGATTTTGCAAACCTGGGAAGAGAGGCCCTGCTTTGGCCCCAGGAACATGGATCCCCTGAGTGAATGGGGCTTTGCCATCTCTAATAGATCTGTGCCTGTAACTCTACAAAGCACAAGAGTCATTCACATGGCAGCAATGCACAAAGTGTTACACTGAGATCTGACAACTGGGACCGAGCACTTCTGATTCAGGAGCCTCTCTTCGCTGTGTGAGGAGCTGGCATGTTTGTCCCTCAGTCTCACCTGCAGGAATTCACTTCCTGGCTTCTGACATGTCCCCTCCAGTTCCCCAATCCTCTCGCTGATATGGGAAATCTGCACAGAGAGGTTCCTGACAGTGTCAATCTGGAACCTCCCAATTTCCTCATCTAATTTCTCCAGCTGGGCTAGGAGTTGCTGCGTTTGTTCCTCCAGAAACTGCTGCAGCTGCTGAAACTCAGCCACAATCATCTGCCTCTTGGCTTGGGTCCATTTCTGTGTGAAAACAGGGAAAGGGCTGGTCAGGGGCATGGATGGCGCCCACGGCCCTTTCACAGGGAGCTGAGTGCGCAGTAGGGAGAATTTCTTGGAAAACTCTAAAGTTTGCCTCTTTGTGATTACTAGGCAGATGTGTCTCTCCCAGCATCTCCTTTGCCCCATGTCCCTCTGAAAGGGATGTTCCCATGTCTGTCATGGGCAGCATCTTTTGTTATTCATGGGTACTGGGAATTCATATCCAGAGCACCAGGAGGCAGGACTCAGCACCAGCCTGACAGAGATACCCAGGGAGGGAAAAGAAGCAAACATATAAATGCACCAAGTGAGCAGACAGTCCTACAGGGGCACATTCAGCTCACCTGGGGAGGATGTCTGGGAAAGCCACAAAGGATGGACATTAACTCATGCACAGAAACGGATGCTCAAGGCCTTTCTACACATGGATCTCAGCCAGCAATTCATGATCCAGGAGAAACACAAACAAGCCCAACCTCACCAAGGCCACACAGGAGTCTGCCTCCTAACACAGCCCTCCCACTGCCAGTCCCTGCTGGTCCATAGCCACAAGCACTTACCAGATACTCCTGGCTTTTCCCTTCTGCTGTTGTTTTCCTTCTCAGCAGCTTTTCTCTTTCCTCCCTCAGAGTCTTCAAATGAGTCTCCAATTTTTCCTGAAGAAACAGATATAAGCACGAGGGCAAACCACATTAGATGTTGGGAGCCCATTTATCTGCCTTTAAGAGTATCCCAGTTTTGAGGAACTCTGCCCTTCTCCAGCAGGGACTCAGCCCTGGACATGGCTTTGTCCATAGCAAAATACACAGGAAGAGACTGCGGATGCAGCAGGACACCTACGAGCCTAGGGACAGATCGGTGGTGGCACCTTCATAAAGAATGATGCAGGTGGTTAATAATACTAATCACGTAACCAATTACAATTTTACCAGTGACAGTATTTTTTAACCTGCTGACAGGCAGGGTTGGTAGCGGAAATGGGCTCTCTTGGAGCTAGGGAGCTCTTGAGAGGTCTGCCAGGGTGGCCACAACAACTGCTGGCCAATGGGAACGCCCAGCAGCTGCAGACTGACGTTAGCTGCCAGAGGCAAGTGGGCACGTCAGGGGCAGTGGGGAGTTTAAGTGGTAATTGGCACCAATAAACGTTAGCTCATCAGTTAACCAGTTTGAACTCTTGCTATAATCCAGTTGAATCCCAGTTCTTCCTGGCATAGACCTGTGCTTCCTGAAACCCTGCTATGGGTGGAGTGAAGGTGATTGGGGCCCCATACAGCATCCAGCCCAGCAACCTCATCTAGTGCCAGCTGCTGCATCAGAGTTTAACCACTCACGGAGCAGCCCTGAAGTTCAGCATCCCAGTGGGAAACCTCTTCTCCCTGCTGAGCCCAGGACTTTACAAGGCATCTTTCTCTCCTAACAGCCACACTTCATCACTGTTCAGTGATGCTGAGGGACAGGGAGCAGTGTAGTCTAACAACTGGACCAGGGTTCAGGACCGAACTCTATCCCTGATGTGTTTGGCGACTATGAGCAACTTGCTGCCCCACCTTCCCTTTCCACAGTTTGTCTAACTGGACTGTGACCTGCTCAGAGCAGGGACTTTCCCGTGCTGGGTATTGTGCAGGGTCACTGTGCACATAAGGCAAATAACAGCTTATTATTCCTGTTCATTCTATCAGTAACAGCTTGTAACCTCCTCTTCTCTAGTCCCAAGGCAGCTCACTGACAGAGTGGCCTGTAGCTCCTGTAATCTAAACCTCTCTGATTATTCACACCTTCCATTGTGCAAACACCCCTCCTGCCACCAGTGAGGGCTGCGTTTCAGGATTTAGAGCCTCAGAGAAACATTTCCCACATCAGGTATCTGTAAAGACTTGACATAAGTTGCCACGAAGCCAGAACATTTACTTTTTACAGCATCTCTTCAATCATGAAGGCTTTACAGAAGTGGTCACCAACCAGTAGATCGGGATGTACAGGTAGATCTTGGAGCCTCTGACAGGTGATCTTGACTGGTTTGGCTAAGAGGCTATCAAGTGCAGCACTTCAGCTGCCCCCTCTCCCTACTGCTGCACATCTCCTGCCCTTTGCCTTGGAGCTGTTTCCTTCTCCCACCCTGCATTCTATCTCCACAAACAGAGGGAGTCTGTAGGCTGCTTTTGAAAGTGGTGCAGGTGTGAGCCTTCCTTAGCCCCACTGCACCACCACAGAGGAGCCACCTGTGGTGAGCAGTGTTCAGCTGCAGCCTGTATCCTGAATCCCTGTTCCAGTCATGTACCTCTCCTGCACCCCAAGCCTCTTCTCAAACCCTGAGCCCCCTGAGCTCAAACTGCCTTACAGAGCATGAACCCCCTCCTGCATCCCATCCCTCTGCCCCTGCCTGATGAAAGGGACAAAGGATCGGGGAGGGAGAAGGGATGCAGTGAGCAGAGGCGGGGCCTCGGAAAAGGGTCACAAAGGAGGTGGGGCAAGGGTATTTGGGTTTGAGGTAGATCCTGGGTTGCACTTAAATTCAAAAAGTGATACTTTCAAAGGCTGGAGACCACTGCTTTACACTGGTTGGTTCACATCTGTGGCTGGTAACAGTCAGTGAAATTAGCCTGTAATTAAAACCCAATGTTATTTCCCATCACACTGGACAGCCGCTCTGTACCTTGTACTCCTGGGCAGCTTCCTGTTTGGGCACCACCATGTGAGCCTGGGATCTGTCACACACCACACAGATGGGAGTTTGATTCTCTTCACAGAACAGCGTCAGAGCCTCCTGGTGCTCCCCGCACACCCCGTCCCATCTTGCTCTCTTTGCTGCCTGGAAACTCAGCGGCTTGGCTAGTTCCACCACGTTTGCCAGCTGCCGGTTGGGCCGGAGGGGTCCCTGCTGCTCAGTGTCTCTGCCCTGAGGGCTGAGGGGGGCCTGGCAGGAATTGTGCCCACACTGCAGAGCGACAGGGGCTGTGAAATCCTCCAGGCAGACGGGACGCGGCGCTTCCTCCCGGACACTTTCCACGGGGCTCTCTGCAGCCATGGCTGCCGCTGGGCTGGGGACCGGGGCCGGGTCACTGTCCTGAGCTCAGCAGTGGGGGGGCAGGTCCGGGGGCGGGGGCAGGTCCGGGGGGAGGGAGGGGCAGGTCCGGGGGGGGGGGGAGGGGAGGGGGGGCGGGGTTGAGGCACCAGCTCTGAGGACAAAAAACCCATCAAAATTAAAAACCGAAAAAGCCCCAAAAGCTTCGCTCCCCCTGCAGGGTCCATTGGGCCTCCCCCGCTAACCGCCCCGGCCAGAACCGCCCCCCATCGCTGCGCCCCTCAGGCCAGGGCCCCTCCCCACAGCTCTGGTTCCTGCCCCCCACTCTGCAGCCCCCTCACAGCCCCGCTCTGCCCCGCCCCCGCCAGGCCAGCGCGAGCATCAGGGGCGACCGCAGCAGCGGGGGGGCGGCCCGATACCCAGCGCCGGACCCACCAGCAGCGAGTAACGGCCCCAACGGCCCCTCACAACGGCTCCCGGCTCAAGGAGCGCGGCGCATGCGCAGTAACCGCGGCGCAGTCTGGTCCCTTTCCCTGCCCGCGCGCGGAGCGATGGGCGGGACCCGCCGAAAACCCGACCGCGGCGGAGTAGAACGGGGCGGCCCGTCAGACCGCGCATGCGCAGCAGCTCCGTGACTCCCAGCAGACTCCAGCGCCAGGGCTTAGCTCAGACCGGGCGCTGCTTGGCCCCGCCCCCCCGGCCAGAGGCTACTTCCGCTTCTCGGAGCCCGGGCCGGCTCGCAGGTGGGGCGGGGCTTTTGCAGCGCGTGGAGCGACCCGGGGGATTCCCTCCTCGCCGGGCTGGGAGCGGGGGCGTGTCCCGAGGTGGGCGGGGCCGGCGCGCGCTGCTGGGGTTGAAGGGTTCGCTCTGGTCCCCACGGGCGGGGGGGAGGGGGCTGCGGCGGGTGCGCGCGCGGGGCGCTGGGACCGGCCCTTTGTTGCGGGGGCGGGGCCGAGAGATGCCCACGTGGGCCAGTCCCGGCTTCTGCCCAGCGCGTCTGGTGGGTCCCGGGGCGGCGCGCGGAGGGGGGCGGGGGATCCTCACCTGAGAGGCGGTGCCACTGCGGGCTCCTGCCCGGGCACTGCGCATGCGCAGCGGTTCTGGCGCCGCCCTGGCCTGTCTCTGCCCGCGCGCTGCGAGTGTCCCGAGGGGACGCGGCTCCACGTGGACTCAGGTCTGGTGGGGGGAGGGGCGAGCGGAGACTCGGGGAGGGGCACTGGAAGGGGGAAGGGGCAGAGGGAGGGGCTTGTGCTGAGGGGAGGGGGAGGGGGATGCAGGGAGAGGAGGGGGGAGGGGGAGGTGCTGGAAGGAGGGCGGGGATGGAGCCACGTGTGTGAGGGCAGAGGGGCATGAGGGGAAGGGGGGCAGAGGGTGGTGGGGGGGGCATCAGGGAAAAGAGGGCAAAGGGGGCGGGGCAGTGAGGGAAGGGGGAGGCACCGGGAGGGGCAGGGCTAAGGGAAGGTGAAGGTGCCAGGGGATTCTGGGGGTGACGCAGAAGGGGAGGGACCAGCACCAGGAGGAGAGAGGCAGGGCAGGTTTGTAGAGGGAGGTGTTAGCTCCCCCTCCTCATCCCCTCTCCTAACATGATCAGCGTGGGGCTACTGGAGGAGTGGGCACAGGGGGACACACCCCTTTTTCTGGTTTTTCTCCAAATGGGGGAGGGGGGAGAGGCCACAATATTGTGCTGCCCTGAGCCCTGCAAAACTCTCATCCGCTCCTGGTGGTTAAAGCAGTTTCCCCAGTGGGGATGAGACATGAGTCAGAGAGTGGCTTAAACATTTATTGTAATCCTATATGCAACTCAGAGGGGCTGAGCAGGCTAAGGAGGGCTGCAGAGACCCCCCTGCACTTCGCCCTGCCCACTCTAGCTGTATGTTTGTTCTCACTGCATTTTAAAGGTGTTTAAAATGTAAAAAGAACACTATAGACAAGACAGAGTCTCATAACTTTTCTCTTATCTTATTCCTGGGACTCTCAGAATTGCTTTCCCAAAACATTTCTGAATGGTGCACTGAAGTCCATCTACCAGGGGCATCAAGAGGGCATCTTGTTCCTTTGCAGTTTTGAAACCATCAAGTATAATTTAAACTTAAAAAACAACAAATGGTCTGGTAGCACTTGATAGACAACAAAATATACGGATGGTATCATGAGTTTTCGTGGGCACAGCCCACTACTTCAGGTGACCGGAGTTTTGAGTTTAGGCTGTACAGATGTATTTATTTTGGCTCTGCACAGCCTAAACTCAAAACTCCAGTCATCTGAAGAAGTGGGCTGTGCCCACGAAAGCTCGTGATACCACATATATGTTTTGTTAATCTATAAAGTGCTACCAGACTGTTAGTCTGTACAGGATAAACTGAAAAAAAATTCTCTGCTACCCCCTGAAGCTGGTATAATTTATGCAGCTGCACTCCATTCCATTAGTGTACTTATCTGTGCTTGGATAATATTTAGTGCTTTCACCAATGGGCCCATAACCATGGCATATTCTGCCAATAAAACCAGCTCTGCTCGATTCAGCCTTTTGACCAGCCAATACATAATGTTAATAAAAATACAGACTGATCAGCGGGGGGGGGGGGTTGACAAAAAGAAAAGCATAACACAAAGAACTGCTTCTTGCATACTGAATGTGGAGACCTGGGAACCCATTTCTCACGGATCTTTCTTGTTCATTCCGTATGCACCGAATTCTCTCCACAGCCATGAACACAGAGTTCCGTCCTTTCTGGCATGGCCGAATGAACTGTGGCTTGCGTTCTGCTTCCACCAGTTGTGCTCCAATTGCTGAGTGTTCAGTTTTAATTTATAGTGCTTAGCATCTGGCAAAAGTGGGCCTGGCCATCTTTTTTTAGAGGTCATTTGATTCTTCTTGTACCACATCTATAAATGAAACTAGATTCTGCAAGTGGCAGGCTCAATGTTGGTGTTTTAGAACAATTTATTCATGGTTGTTATCGCTGTCAGGGACGTCTTCAGTTTTCTGAAATTTAGCTTATCAACATGGAACCCTATTGTTGAAAACACAGTTGAAAGACATCTCCTCCCCCCCCCCCCCAAAAAAAACCCCCAAGCCACATTAATATGTCCCCCAATTGATATACCATGCTGGGAACAATACATTGAGGAGATCCTAGGGGAAGCTGTGACTCCATCCCCGAGCCAGACATCCTCTGGTCCATCCCTCTCTCCTGCCCCCTGCACTCCAGGCCCCCCATCCAGACCCCAGCTGCTCTCCACACCTGAGGATTCCCCTGCTCTTGGCAGCATGACTGCACCATGCCAAGCAGCAGGGCTGGCAGTGGGGCAGCCGTTCCAGCCAGGCACTGGAGGAACTGGGTGCGAGGGGGGGGCAGAAGGGAAGGGGCTTGGATTAAAGTTAGGGAGCCTGGTCAGTGGCCAACCCTGTTCACCATGCTGCCCAAGAGTGGTTCTTGTTCTGCCCTGGCCCAGCTGATCCCCCCCCCAGTTGCTCCAATGCTAAGAGCTGGATATGCCGACTCAGGGACTTCTCCGTGGGCTGCCCAGGGGCTGGTAGGGAGCTTGTGGAACCGCAAACTAGGTGTTCGACAGCCTGGGCCAGTGGCTTTCCCTGGCATCTCCAGGAGCCTGTTGGGCCAGGGGCTTTCAGTCCCAAACTGGACACCTGTCTCCCTCAACCCTCCCCCTCTCGCCCTGTCCCCATCCCCTCACAGCTCCCCTCTCCCACCCCTCATAATTTCTGCTCCTCAGCTAGGGAGACCCACTATGCAGGCACAAGTGCTGGGGTCCAGACATCCGATCTGGGTGTAACTCGGCGTGTGCATTGCTGCCATGTGAGTGACTGTTGTGCTTTGCAGTCACAGGCACAGAGCTATTCGAGATGGCACAGCCCCATTAGCTCACGGAATCTATGGCCCTGGGGCCAGGTCAGGGCATCTCTTCCCCATATTTGCAAATTGCCTTCCCCGTGTGGGCTGTTTGGAGACCTGTGTGGAAGGAGCAGGGGAGGGAGGAGCTGGTGTCTCAGTCTGGTTCCTTGTGGGCAGATTCCTGCAGCCCTTCACCTGGGAACATCCTGTCCCTCTGCGCTTGGAGGCCAAAGAGAGAATTAGCCATTGAGACTCAATTCCACTTTTGTCCCCAGCTGGTCTCTCCGGGCCAGAGGTGAAGAACAGCAGTGGGACCTTTCAGGGGAAGGTTGCATATCCATGGACTGTGTTGCCCTTGCTCTCAGGCTGGGGGAATTCAAGGAATTCTAACTCCAGGCCTGTTAGAGCTGAGACTCACTAGCCAAATCTTATCATCTGTAAATGAAATAGAATCACATTGAATTGTTTCTGTCCAGGTGTGAGACAGGGCAGTTCCAGCTGCCTGAAGAGATTTCCCCTGAACTGGAAGAACAAGTCAATGCTTTCTCCCAGAAAACGATTGCGCTGTCGGAGACTCTGAGGGAATTCAAAGGTACCTAGAAGGGATGGAGTAGGGGAAAGTTGTTTAACTATTAGAAACTGTTGAATCTGGCCTCTGAAGCCAACCATCCCTGCCTCAGTTCCCACATGGAGAATGACGGCCCCATCATGCTGCTCTCCTTAGAGGCACTGAGCAAACAGAGTCAACTGCTTGCAAATAGAGCCAGGGGCTTGCAAACTCTGAGCCGCCTGTTGGTGTCAAGGGATCCAAATAGGTAAAGTTAATGTCATGGCAACGTCTTCCCCCAGCGCAGCTCTAGGTTATGACAAGCGGTGGTAAGTGACCAGGTGGGAGGGGATGAGGAGGGAAAAGTAAATCTCACTTTCAGTTTGTGTCTCCTTGGGCGGGAATGAGGCTGCAGAGATGTTGGCTCCATTGCTGGGAGGTGCCCAAGCGAGAGAGGACACGGAAAGTTTCAGACCTTTTCATATTAAACATTTGTGTGTGTCTGTCTGGTCTCTGATACAAGTGAAATGCAGAGTTCAGCGTGGGGACATTATAATAAAGAGGAGAGCCTGGAATCTCACCTCTCTTATCCTTTCCCCCACCAGACACTCTGCCCTCTGCACTGGAGAGAGCAAGAAGAAAATCCCTGGGAGCTTTCAGACAAGGTGAATTTGCTGGTGGAAATTCTTTAAATGATGAGAAAATTCTTGTGAAAACATCTTCATGGGATTGTCATTGAAGTTACCAACCAAACCCAGTGACCACGGTGCACACAGCCCTAAATCACCCAGGGTATGTCTACACTACAGAGTTAGTTCGAACTAACTTTCATAGGCACTACACTAGCACTTCGCTAGTTTGAACTTAATTCGAACTAGCGGAGCGCTTAGTTCGAACTAGGAAAACCTCATTTTACGAGGATTAAGCCTAGTTCGAACTAGCTAGTTCGAATTAAGGGGTGTGTAGCCCCTTAATTCGAACTAGTGGGAGGCTAGCCCTCCCCAGCTTTCCCTGGTGGCCACTCTGGCCAACACCAGGGAAACTCTATTGCCCCCCTCCCGGCCCCGGACCCCTTAAAGGGGCACGGGCTGGCTACGGTGCCCGTGCCAGGTGCAAGCCTGCCAGCACCCAGCCAGCAGACCCTGCACCTGGCACGGCGCGAGCCAGCCACCCGATGCCCCCCAGCCCTCCCTCTCTTCCAGGGACCAGGCTGGCGGCTCCCGGGAGCTTGCCCGGGATCGCAAGAGGTGGGCACCCGCCTCGGCTAGTGCGGACATCGTGGACCTCGTCCACGATCTCCGCACTAGGCACAGGAAAGTGGCCGTCTAGGGCAGGAGAGCTGCCAGCCTGGCCACCCAGGAGCAGGTGTGCATGAAAATCAAGGGGGTCCACTGAGACCCCTGACTCTGAGCTTACAATGGCCGTCCTGGGTCAGACCAAAGGCCCATCTAGCCCAGTAGCCTGTCTGCCGACAGCGGCCAACCCTAGGGACCTTGGAGGGGATGGACCGAAGACAGTGACCAAGCCATTTGTCTCGTGCCATCCCTCTCCAGCCTTCCACAAACCTTGGGCAGGGACACCACTCCTACCCCCTGGCTAATAGCAGTCCATGGACCCAACCTCCATGACTTGATCTCACGTCCCTTTAAACTCTGTTCCAGTTCTAGCCTTCACAGCCTCCTGCAGCAAGGAGTTCCACAGGTTGACTCTTTGCTTTGTGAAGAACAACTTTCTGTTACTAGTTTGAAGCCTGCTACCCATTCCTTTCCTTTGGTGTCCTCTAGTCCTTCTTTATGGGAACTAATGAAGAACTTTTCTGTATGCACCCTCTCCACCCAACTCTTGCTTTTAGAGACCTCTATCCTGTCCCCCCTCCGTCTCCTCTTTTCTAAGCTGAAAAGTGCCAGTCTCTTTAGCCTCTCTTCATATGGGACCTGTTCCCAACCCCTGATCATTGTAGTTGCCCTCCCCTCTCCCACCCTCTCTCTTCCCCTCTCCCACCTCCTTTTCCCAGTCTCCCCCAGTTTTGTTCAATAAAGACAGATTCCATTTTTGAACACAATTGTCCTTTATTTTGTACATCAAGAAAAGAGGCTAGGGAAGGGTAAATGGAAGGAGGTGAGGGAGGAATGGGGTACGAGCCCTCGATGGGGAGGACTGGGCTGGTTCTGCAGGCTTCTGGGGGTGGAAGCTCTCCTGCAGCTCCCCAATTGCCCCCTCTCCCCAGATGGCAGCCTGCGGCAAGTGCACCCGGTCTGATGGCCAAGTGCTGTGTTGTGCCCAGTGTGGGCACTCCGGGCACTCCAAGCCAGGACTGGTTTGCAAGCAGGGCACCCCTGAGAACTGTCTGTCCGGGGTGGGGGTCGGGTCCCTTTAAGCGCAGCCCTCGGCTAGCCTGAGACAGCATCTCCACACTCTAAGTCTTCCTCTGATGCCCTGCCGGCACTGCTTCCGGCCATCCTTAAGCCCGGTTCAGGGTCCACTTAATGTGGACATGCTAGTTCGAATTAGCAAAACGCTAATTCGAACTAGTTTTTAGTTCTAGACGCGTTAGTTCGAATTAGTTTAGTGTAGTGAGGACGTACCCCCAGTGATCAGTGAGGAGCCCCAGGGGCACTGCATGGGGACCTGCAGACACTTTGAGAAACACTGATCTACAAGGTGTGATGCTAAAGGGGTGAAGTTAAAGCACACAACGGACGGCACCTTCAGGCTCAGATTTCACTGCTCAGTCAGTTTCAATATGGGGTTGGTTTCAAACAATAAATAGGCTGAGAGCTGACTGGCTTCCACGGTATCAGTTTGTTTATGGCGAGAAACTTCTGGATACACAAGGGCTCTTCGGTCTAGTGCAGGCCTGGGCAAAATACAGCCTATCTAGCTCGCCAGGCCATCAGATGCAGCCCACTGATGCTTAGCGAGCTATGGGCTAGTTCCATGCTTGCCACTTCCCACCTGCAAGCCACTCAAAGCGAAGGTGAGCCCAGAGGTGAAGAGGGAAGGCTACAGGCACTGCTTCCATCCCCAGGACAATCTCATTGGCTGGTTTCTGGCCAGAAAGGAAGCACTGTGCCCCCTCCGCTCCAGCTCATAGTTATTCACACACCCACATGGCCCCGCAGCCGGTGTGAGGGTTGAGCAGGCTCCCTGCCTGCCTCAGAGAGGTGCTTGGCTGCTGGTCAGGAGTCACTCAGGTAAGTCTCCTGGCCAAAGCTTGCCTCTGGCACCCCAACCTCTTTCTTCCCCATCTAGTTCTCTGCCCCCCCCCCCCCACTCCTGCCTCCTACTTCACATACCCAAACTCTTTGTTCTTTTCCTGCATCCAAGTAACCCTCATCCCCTTATTTGTCCACTTAGCTGCTTCTCTAAATTAACTTTATTTTAAATATCTCATGAGTAGTTGGCTAATCCAGCGCCCCAGATCACACCTGCCTCCTTCACTCAAACTCCTTCCCGGAACCCTCTTTCACTCCTGCATCCCAACCCCTTACCCAAAGCTCCCTTCTTCTCCCAATGTCCATCCCATACACTGTATTTCCTACTTAATGTCTTGGAAGAGTGCAGCTCTCAACCACTTTCCAAAATCTTGGAGTCTCTCTCCCTCCTCCCCAAACAAAATGAATTGCCCACCCCTGGTCTAGTGGATACAGTTCAGTGAGAGTCAATAACTGAAAGCTGCAGTCAGAGAATTTCAGGCTAGAGAAGAGGCACAAATATTTGATGGGTAAGAGGATTAGCTGCTGAAAGAAATGAGCAAAGAACTGATGGGTTCTCCATCTCTTGATGTCTTCATATCAACACTGGGCGACTTTCTACAAAATATGCTGTGAGGAAACAGAGCTTTGTGCATGGGAAGCTGGGCTAGGTGTAATGGCATGTGCCGCAGAGTGGACAGACTGCATGGCTAAGGATATCTTCTGATGCCATTAATCCATGAATTTTAAGGTCTTAAATTTTAAGGTCCTGTAAACATTCAGCACACGTGTTTAATAATATGTATACGAATACTCATATTAACTTCACTTCCTCTCTGTTGTGGAGAGAGTTTATAAAGTTTGTGTCAGATGAGAGAACCAAAGTTTGGGCTGCAAATCAATGTAGGAAGATGAAGGATTATAAATACTGCAGCCCAAATTAAATTAAATCTATGTCCATGTCCAGGCAGATGAATATGTGGCTTGTTTAGCAGAAACACTGGGTGCTGAGAACTGAATCCCATTGTTGCAGGCAAAGTAATGTAACTCAAGCCAGGTATTGTGAGAAATAAATACGGCTTTCGGATCTAACTTGTGTGTGGTGTTTATGGAATATCTAGACTCAGCATAGAGTCCAGCATGTTTTCCACCAGGGACAGAGTCTGGGCAGAATTGGGTGTGGAAAGAAATAAAACCCTTTTTTAAATGTCTTCAATTCCCCTTCTCCCCCTGACAGGCTGCAGAACACCCATATCTGACTCTAGCTCAGTCCCTGGCCTGCAGAGCCAGGGACAGGAAATGGCCGTGGTGGAGCCAGTGAGCTTCGAGGAGGTGGCTGTGTATTTCTCTGAGGAGGAATGGGCTCTGCTGGACACGGGCCAGAGAGCCTTCTACAGGGATGTGATGCAGGAGAATTACGAGGCTGTGAGCTGGCTGGGTGAGGATTCCTGTTCACTTGTGTAACAAAAGCTAGGTGGGCTCTGGAGTAGCTGGGTTGGGTTTGGTTCAGGGTCCTTTATTGCCCAAACCCCCAATGTCTGCAGTATCTGCCCCAGTAATTCTGGCTCCTGCGTGAGAAGTGACTCAGTGACATAATAGTGGTGCTGCTCTTCCCACAGCCAAGGTCTCATTGTGGTTCCAACCATCTTGCCCATGTTGTGCCTTGGCCGGAGGTGTTAGTGGAAGGGCCCAGGCAGGTACCAGAGTTGTGGGGCTGGGTGCAGCTGCTCTTAGCGTCTGCAGGGTCCCCTTGTGCTATTGTGCTGAGCCCCTGGAAGGAAGGCGCCAACTCAGAGTCCTTCCCTTCCTCTGGTAGATTCTGTGTAAGCCAGAGGGGCACCAAATGGCAGGCTCGACTGGCCGCAAGAGGAGGGCTGCTGCTTCTGGCAGAGTCGAACCAAGGCTGCAGAAGGGGAGCTGAGCTGCAGGAGCATCTACGAGTGGCAGAGAAGGAGCCCAGCCTGTCTGCACCTTGGCTGGCCACAGGAACAGGCCGGCACTGTCCTGGCTGTCTGCAGGACTGACTGCTGTTGTGGGCAGCTGACAGGGCCCACCATGGCACAATCAGTCAGGATCAGGAGTGTGGACCATAGGCAGGGCTTGAAGTGGCCAGCCAAGGATTCATTTTCCTGATCAGACAATTCCCCTGCCTCCTTCTGGCTCAAGTAGAGCATCTGAGCCCAAGAGCAGGGCAATTCCATCCCCCAGCCAAGAGCTTTGTGGGCAGAGCCCACAGGGCTCTAGAGCTCTGCTGGATCCTTTCCCTCCCAGCCCTAGAAACCTGACATGTGTCAGCTCAAATATGAGTCCTGGCTAGGGGCGTCTGTCAGTCCTGAAAGTCCTAGAGCTCTACCCTTATGAGCAGTGTATTCCTGTCCTGCCCCAGTATGGAACAGGCCCTAAAGGAGATTGAGTTCTATCCTGTAAGAGTGCAGCAAAGCGCTCAGTTCCCCATGGGAGTCAGCTGGGCTATTCCCAACATGGTAGTTGTACAGGGGGAGTATGGAATTAGTGTATCCTGGGATCTTGTACCAGCCAGAGACCAGTCTCTAGAAGGTGGGGAAGGAGCCTGTCTGGGTAGGAGACTCAGATCCTGGCTTTGGAAGCAGGAATGGCACAGACCTTAATGAACAAGATCAGCACTTGGTTTATTGCTCCCCGAATAGGATTTCCTATTTCCAAAGCTCATGTGCTCTCCTGGGTGGAGCAAGGGGAAGAGCTGCAGATCCCTGATCTCCAAGGCTGTGAGGAAGGGGAGATCATCAGTGACACCCACACAGGTGAGAAATCAGCTAAACTGCCTCTAACCAATGTCTGTGTTCTCATAGCAGATGTTGGTTGTGTGTTTTCATCAAGTCTGAATGGCCCTTCAGCCTGTCTTCAACTCCAGTCTGAGAGTTCTGGGTGGGGAAAGAGTTATGCAGGGTGAACTCAGCTCATGATTATTGTATCTTTCCAGCCATCCTTTGGGTTTCTCCTGCATTTTCTATTCACCATTCAGAATTTTTATTTCAGCTCAACACAGGGAATGACTCCTGTGTGGTTTCTCTCTCTATCCCAGCAGGTGATGGGATGCTGAATGAGAAGAGTGAGAGGAGTTTTCAGGAGGAAGGACGTGAGCGAATGGCTCCATGTGGGGTGTTAGTGGAAAGATGTGAAGGGCATGTTTCTCAGAGTCCTGAGCAAGGAGAGACTCATGAGAGTCAGCGTAGTCTACAAAGGCAGCAGGGAAACCATCCAGAAGCAGGACAGGATAAATCCAGTCAGAGGAGCAGAAGGTTGAAAACAAAGAAAGAAACTGTTCAAAAGAAAATCCCCCATCAACATTCACCTTGTGCTTGCAGTGACTGTGTAACTCCTATTAAACATGAAAGAGCCCAAACAGGAGAGAAACCCTTCAGCTGCTCTGACTGTGGGAAAAGCTTCTGTCAGAGGTCACACCTTGTTATCCATAGGAGAGCCCACACAGGGGAGAAACCTTTCAGCTGCTCTGACTGTGGGAAAAGCTTCAGTCGGAGGTCACACCTTGTTGTCCATAGGAGAGCCCACACAGGAGAGAAACCCTTCAGCTGCTCTGACTGTGGGAAAAGCTTCTGTCAGAGGTCACACGTTGTTATCCATAGGAGAGTTCACACAGGAGAGAAACCCTTCAGCTGCTCTGACTGTAGGAAAAGATTCAATGACCGGTCACAGCTTGTTGTCCATAGGAGAGCCCACACAGGAGAGAAACCCTTCAGCTGCTCTGACTGTGGGAAAAGCTTCTGTCAGAGGTCACACCTTGTTATCCATAGGAGAGTTCACACGTGAGAGAAACCCTTCAGCTGCTCTGATTGTGGGAAAAGCTTCCGTCAGACCTCAACCCTTGTAAGACATAGGAAAACCCATACGGAAGAAGTTATTCACCTGCTTTCACTGTAGGAAATGTTTCAGTCAGAGGTCACACTTTGTTATCCATGAGAACTCTCACAGGAGAGAAATCCTTTAACTGCTTTGTCTTTGGGATATGCTATAGCGAGAGTTCAAGGCTTGTTGCATATATTTGATCCCACACAGGTGAGAAACCCTGTAGTGGGGGTGAGCAAAATTTTCTCAGTTGGCAGGATCCAGCCTTCCTAAGACTTTGATCCTGTCCACAAGGCAGTGCCAGGCCCCACCTCAAAATGAGCATGTGCTGAGGGTGAAGGAGCTTAGCCCTATCCCCTCTTCGTGCTTTGTAACCACTAGAGAGGAGGCAGCACTAGGCTGAGTCTTTGCCACACAACCTGAGCCCGGCACTAGAGGCACTGCTGCCACTGCACTGCTGGCCTCCAGGACCACATGGCCATGTCAGGGGTACCTCTGGGGCTGTTCCTGAGCTGCATGGCTGCAGCAGCAACACCTCCAGCCCTGGACAGAATGGGTGCAGTAGTGGTCCCTCTGGTTTCTGGGGCTGGTCCTACTCTGTGTGGCTGCTGCTGCAGCAGTGGAGCCTCCCTCTGGGGTGACCAAGACAGTGTGACTGGAGATGTTGCTGCAAGGGGGCCCAAAGCCAGGTAATATTTGCTGTCCTTCCCAGACACTCCCTCCCAATCACCTCAGTTCCCTTCCCCCCAGCAGCCAGCACCCCCAGCTTGTACTGACACCCTCCTTTTTTCTTGCACCCTCTCTCCTGGCCACACATTGCATCTTCCCCCTGCCCAGACACCTGCCTGCTTCTGCATCCTAGATCCTTCCTCAAGACCCCAACCCTTTCTTGAGGCCCCGTCACGTTATTGGATTTTAAGGTGAGCATACAGATAACTGCTGTGATCATGGGGAACTGTTTGCCCCAAATTTGGTACAAAGTGGGCCGTGTGAGGTGTCAAACAAAAGCTGATACTGTGCTGATTCTGTGTATGGTATTTGTGTACTTTTTTGGAGTTTGTATGGGGAGTTCTGACTATGGGCTCTGCTGATGCTGTGTATGGACTGCCTGTCATGAGGACGGAATGTCTTATGAGTGACTATGCTAGTCAGTATATCTCCAAGGACAATAGTTCTCAAGGTGGCCAATACACACCTGAAGAATGCGTGTGGAAAGCTGCAAAGCAGCCAGAGCACAATGGCTGCTGGCATATGAAACAGGTCACTTGACCATGTAACTAGCTCTAGCTTGGGAGGCACCAGAAATGAATATCAAATGCCATGAGGGGGGCTCCATCTTGTCTTCAGTCTTGCTACTTATCCCAGATGCAGCCTTGCTAAGGACAGACATGGGAAGGATTGCTGACCCATCCTGACACGATGTACCCCAAAGACTTATGCTAGCAGTTTGTAACATCTCCACTAAGATCCTGCATTAAGAACTTGCTGATTGATGTATATAATGTATTCTCCTAACAGCCTTAGTCTCAACCTTTTGTCTTTTATTAATAAATGTTTAGATTCTAAAGGCTTGGTCCACTGTGATCTGGTGGGTAAGATCTAAAGTATAAACTGTCCAGGGATTCATGGCTTTTTCTTTTGAACTGGGTGGATCAGTTTTGGGTTTGAGAGATTGGGCTATATAACCCCTCACCTGTGTGTAAGCCCAGGGCTGATTGTGGCATAGAAAGAGCTGGGGGTATCTGAGGGGTTTTGCTCATGAGGCTTCCTGCAGGCTGTATTGGCAGCTGAAGTGCTCAGTGTGACTGGTTTGTGGCCTATTTTGGAAAGGTCTCCAGTCAAGGGCTGTCAGCAGTCCTGGTTTTGAGCAATTTGCCTTGAGCGGATTCTCTCGGCAGTGTTCAGGCCCGGCCCGGCCAATCACAGCCCTGCCCTCTCCAAACCTGTAGATTACTGTTGCTAATGGAAACGCACTGTTAATTACATAATTAGTCAAGCCATTTTGCTAGGGATGCATCTGGGCAGTTGCATTTGAATTATTACAGAGATTAAACCTTTTAACTTTCTCATGTTAGTTGATCAAACTTTATTTTAAATTAAGTAAAATATTTATGTCCAGTACATACTGTGGAGGTAGGCCTCACTAGCCTGGCCAAAGACTGAACTGTACACAGTGTATCCTGCGTCAGAAGTGAGCTTCCTAAGCAAGTTGAGCAAGAAACCACAATGCTGTTAAACAAACAAACAAAAAATCGCACTGCTTGCTGTTTTATCGCGTCAAGCAGATGTTACCATCTAAGAGTAAAGTGCCTTACTTCCTCTTTTCTCTGTAAATTTCCACTGTGACTTTGTAAGAAGGTATAAATATCTCAGACGTTTGAGTGTGAGGAGAGGCTTGTATCGGTAAGGGGTAACTCCCTTCCATCTGCAACACCACCCCCCCCAGCTGGGTTATTAAAATGGTTTTGTCTGACTTGAACCCTAAACCTAGTGTGTGTTTATTCCACGACAATTCTGGTGCCGTGACTCAGATCCACACATCCTGCTTTTCGTTCGGGAAAAACCATGGGCCACTCCCTACCTAACTCCAGGCACCACAAGCAAGGTGAGGAGCCTTTTAAATCCCTACTTTCAGAATCAGTAGAGGGCTTCCGGTTGGCTTCAGGTGGTTGGTGGAATTGCTGGATCTGAACCTTTAAACTCAGGTCAGTTCAAAACCAGTGTGCCTGCTTAAAAAAACCCCACAGTTCTGTCAGGAATTTGGAAATAAGAACATTCTGGAGGGAGAGTCTGGTATATAAGTCCGGTTGTTAAATCATGCGTTTGTTGAGTGTGTGAATGTATCTGACTGAATGCATGATTCCTGAGAAATGAGCATTGAGTCTTGTCACCTCCCTAGGATAGACTCCTGGGGCATCCGTCAGCCACCCTGGCTGCCCGCTGCAAAGGAGCAACCAGCTCTAGCAGTTAAAGTCTCGGATGGTATGAGGTCTCAGTGGTGACTAACCCCATTTACCCCTCTCTGTCTCTACTACATCCTGTTACCGGGGGGTCAGGATCACCTCGGTGACAGAAATCGTGAGATGATGCCTGGGTAGTGATGGGTCAGGATCACCTCGGAGACAGAAATCGCGGGATGATGCCTGGACAGTGCAAACTTCCCCACTAGTGTACCTGTGTTTCCCTGTGTAAATGAGGTAATAGGTACTGGACAGTCAAAGGAGATTCCCGTTCCCCCTTAAGCGGACTCCAGCATACTATATGTATGTGCATTGCTCTCCTAAAACTTGCAAGTTTCTGGATCAGTGGGATGAGTACACATAAAATGATTCATCTAGACAGTTTCTGGTGAAAGGTACTTTTAATATAGGTAAAATAGTGCACTTGAAGGGTGCCTTGGAATCCAGAAGATCTAAGATACCCCAGGTTCAATGGGATGCCTTTTTCAATTAGTATGAGGTGGTGTCTAAAAGGAAAACTGAATTTCAAATTAGGAGTCTAAAAGACTTGCAAAAAAACAAAAATAAAAAAAATCTTAAATTACATTTAAAACAAATCAAGAAAAATTGGCTATTCCTTGAAATCCGATCTGCAGTGGTATAAGAAAACGTCCAAGCGCTTAAATAAATCCCGGGTAAGGAGTCTAAAGGACTCCCCCAAAAAATTATAAAGTCAATTGAAATCTTTTAAAACAATCAAATAAACATTTGGCTACAGACACTTTGTTAAATCTACTAAAAAAAAGAGATAAATTCTATTAACTGGTTAACTGCATAAAAGAATGGAATGTATACATTGTAAATTTATTGTAAAAGCTGCACCCTTAAAGGTTAAATTTGCTCTCTAAGAAAACAAATCATACACTGTTGGCTTGCTTTCAGATCCAAGGTTGTATGTGTCAGTCCCCGTAATACACGAGGTTCGAAGGGATGCCGGAAAGGATGAGATCACAACTGGGGGTTTCAAAAAGTACAAACTGATTTTATTTTGATGACGCCAGACAATCATCAGAACAAAAATTAAACAGATTGCCAGACAACACAAAACAATTCCCTGAGGCTTTTCTAAATCACAATAATTCCCAATAACTGCCCAGGGCTTAGGAACAGTTGAATTAACACTGGTATTGTCCATAGGGCTAATTATTTACACAACTTTATACAAGGAAACAGTAAAAAACCTAAACCACAACTATTTATAAACTAACTTAGTAACTTTTTAGCCACTGTCACTTGACAAGCAATAAGGACAACTAAAAAATCAATTAGGATAGGGATGATGGCGGGGGGGGGGGGGGGTTATACCAGTTCTGGAGACAGCAGGAACACAAGTACCGGTCGCATGCTCATAAACTGTCTCCACTCGGGTCGACCAACTCGGAGTACGCTCAGTAAGACTCGAGAGCGGGGGGTGCAAGGCGTCTGGGTGATCAGGCCAGGCGTTCACTCGATGTGAATCCCCAGTGAGAGAGGGGCTGCCTGCCTGTTTTATTGCCTGTGAACTTATCACCCCATAGGTTGGTTTTTGCTGCAGTGGGTGGAGTAGCAGGCCTGAGCACAAGTCAGCCCATTGGCTGATCTTTTACTGCAATGGGTGGAGCGAGCAGGGGAAGATTATTAATTTACATGCCCTTATATGGAAAACACTCCACCTTACAGACAGAGCCCCCTATACCAGCCTCAGAGGTATTACAGGCTATGGCTCCCTGTGACGGGCAGCCATTTCTGATGTTCTGTTTCGGACATGCCCCCGTGGCTGTCCGGAGCAAGTGGTAAGGGAGTTGCCTAAGGTGAGAGCGCACGTAAGGGTAATTAGCAAGAAGCCAATTGGGTAAATTGAGGTTCTGGTGAGCTGCTGTCTTCAGAAAGGGGGGAAAAGGAAGAATAAGTAACAGTAACAGGGAATGCGGAAACAACTCTGTGGATAAGAGCTTTTGCAACAGCAATGCTCACTAAAAAGGCTAGTAACACAAGAGCACATACAATCAACCACTGCTTAATGGTGGATGCCCAAGTACTCAGTCCCCAAGAGGAAAGTTTTGTTTGCCACCAGTCCCATTCTTCCCGCTGTTCACGAATCCGAACTGCAAGTGAGGTCAGCTGTTGGGTGACGGTTGAAACGTTGTTCTACCCGGGCTTGAAACGCAAACAGTATTGGTCCTTAAACCTGGGGTCAAGGTCCTCGAGTGCCATACAAAAGTCCTTCTGCAATATAACCTGTATCATTAGACGATTCTGTTAGGCATAATGAGCTAGTACAGTGAGAGCCAAATCGACTTGTTGAAACCCTTCAGCGGTCAAATTAGTGAGGGCTTCGAGACTGCGGGACATTTGGTCAATCTGACCTAAAATAAGGGCATAAGAAAGAGGGTTAAATTGAACATATCCCCAAACTAACGATTCAGTGGCAGACTTAAATTTTTTTCCATCTTGATGGTTCTCGTCGGCTCCTGAAGTTAAACAGCCGGTGGGGATGGTGGTATATTCCACTACCTTGTAGAGATTGTTCAGCCAGTGATGGGCTCGACTGGGTTGGTACCTGAAAAACAAAAAGGGGAAAAACAACGCCCTCAAGGCGGGCTAATTAAGATCGAAGAGAAAGCCAATTGTGATGGACTAACGTAGGTTGTTTGTTGTTTTCGATTTGGACATGATAGGTGTTAGGAAACTGACCGGAATTAAGAATGGCACCTGGGACTGGGTTACGAGATCCTTTGGCATTGGGAATGGTTACCCAGACAAGTTGAGAGTTTGCAAACTGCGGCTTCCATGGTGGCCGGGGCTTAGCTTTAACTTCCGGCCATCTAGAATACGCCTCGTTCAAGGAAATGAGGACTTGGGATAGGACTCTACTCCATCCTTTAAAGTCAGGAGTTCCCAATGCAGCCCGTAGCTGGTTTTTTAACATGCCGATACGTCGTTCCACAACCCCATTGCTTTGTGGGTGATATGGGAGATGGACATGAAGATATATCCCCCACTGAGACATAGCTTGGGCTAGATGTTGGCTGGTAAAAGGTGGTCCTCCATCGGACTGAATTTCCGTGGGTGGACCCCAGGCGGCTATGGCTTGCATGAGTGCTGTGATAACCGCAGGGGCAGTAGTTTTACGTAGGGGGTAGCACAAAAGCTGCCGAGTTCCTAGGTCCACTATTACAAGACCTTTTGGGAACTGTTTGGCTCCTGGGAGGGGACCAATAAGATCGACTTGCCATACTTCCCCTGGAGAGAAATACTGAGGATCATATGTCCCCGTAGTTATTTTATTTCGATTAAGGGCTCGCGCTTGTTGGCAATTGAAGCATTGGTGAACTGCTTCAGTGCATTGCTGTCGGGTAACCTCGGCTTTCTGATTGGACTGCATTGACACCACGGAATGTAAGGCGCGACCAGGTAAGTGACCCCACTGTTCATGTAACCACTGAGTAAAGGGATCAACATCACTAGGTTCTGCATAAAAAACATCACAATGGTCCTTACCTGAACCCTCAAAACTATGGCTTCTAAGTAAAGTATCCAGGTGGGAATGGAGGGGATTACTATCTACACGATGGGAGGGGCAATGAACTACGAACCATGGCTGTTTGGTTTGGGTAGCTAACTCAAATACCTTTTCCCAGATCTCTTCATGGGCTATAGGAGTCCCTTCTCCAGTTAAAATTGAGATGCAGTAACTGGAGTCTAGGCCCAAAACTACTTGACGAGTCAGGTGGATGACTGGGAGATGGGTGGCAGTTAGCAAAACTCCTTGAGCCTCGGCCTTCTGGGCGGAATCATTCAGGGGTAGAGACTCGGGATAAAAGTAGTCACATACAGAGCATAACATTCCAGCTCGTGGGGTAGGGGAGCTTCCCCCATCGGCCACAATCCATGGCTGATAGCCAGCTACTTCAGCTAAAGCTTCGCTACCAGTTCTTTCAGATCCCTGAGTTTGAAATCGCCAAAGACCTAGGCTTTGTTGGACACCGTACACAAGGCGTTGCCAGGTACTGGCGTTGCCTTGAAAATCAGGAGCTGGAGTAAGTGTAAGCCATGGGATTAACTCTGCATGGGGGCCTTTGAGTAGGCTAGGCTGAGCCATTTCACCCCAGGGTAAAGCTAACTGAGCTGCTAGCAAAGCTTTACCCACTGCACCATATCGCTGCTCTGGTCCAGACAGCTTCTTTGCTTGGTGGTATACAGGCCGTTCATTTTGGGACACAGAAATGGCTACATGTGTGGCCGTAACTGCAAAAGTTATTACGACTGGAATTGAAGGATTCCATCGATATAGGGTGGGGGCTAATGTCCAACGGGATAATGTAGCTACTGCCTCATCTGCCTCTGTAGTCCATGGCCTGCGAGTGTTTTTCGCATAAGCCTGAACTATAGCCAGAGAGCCTAGAAGGTCTGTGGGGAGAAATTGGCGATGGTAATTTACAACCCCTAATAGCTGCTGTACCTTCTTTTTAATGGGAACAGATCCTACTTCTGTTGGACTAGTTAGTGGATGATACACGAGATGTTGGAGACAACCACTTTCAATTTTAAATCCTAAAAACCGAAATGTTTGAGAGGGTGTGGTAGAACTTTTCTGGTGATTAATGTCCCATCCATCAAAGCTAAGGGCTTCTAAGACACTGTTTGTGACCCGTTGGACATCAAGGGGATGTGACCCACATATCAAAACATCATCAACATAATGAACTGTACGAACTTTAGGGAGAGTTAAAATGGTCTCTAAAGTTTTTGCTAGGGCCGTTGTAGCACATGCTGGGGAGTTACGGTACCCTTGTGGGCAAACGTTCCACTGGTACAGGCCTCCTTCAAAAGCAAAATTTAAAATTCCCTCTGGGTCATGCAGGGGAATTTGAAAGAACATGTCTTTCAAATCTAAAGTGCAGCCCCATTGGTAGTTGTTATTTACCAAAATCTGCTCTATAGAGGGGATGTCCCACTGAGCCGCAAAGGCTAAAGGCTGGATGTGACGATTGGCGGCCCAATAATCAATGACCATTCGATACTCATTGGGATTATGAGGTTTTGGGACTCCCCATGCAGGTGACAAATATTTACTGATAGGGATTTGCTGGACTTTGCCCTGGCTTAAAAGGTGGTTCAATAATGTCCTAATACTCGATTGACCTCTTTCAGGTGTGGGGATGGGAGAGAATCGCCATGGGGTAGCATTTAGCAGCACAAGTTGGTGGGGTCGATTGCCTTCTGCAATCACAACAGGCAACGCCTCGACCACCCGCTGTGCCAGTCAGAAGCGGCGTATCTCCCCCACTCCCAAAAGGGGGGTGTTTCCCAGGAGACCAGTAAAGGTAACAGCCTTCCCGTTAAGATGGGCCCGGACTTTAACTTCCGGACGAGCTTCAACGCTATTTAATCCCTGTACAAAGACTATCTTTCCAGTGGGGGTGTGGGGCATATCGGGGGGGATGATGGATACCTGTGCCCCTGTGTCTAACAAAAAGGGGATAATTGTCTCGTTTTCGGTAGTCAGGTTTTGATAGGGTCGAGGGTCATTTAAATCGGGCCGAGTGACCGCTAGGCACTCGGCCTCTCCCCGTTTTTTGGCTGTGGGGGAATAGGGCGATCTTCCCACCCCAGTTTCACAGCCAAGTCTTTCTGTTGATCACTATTCATTTTCCTAATAGCTTCCTTGGCGAGTCCCTTACCCAATAAAAATCCAAAAATCTTACGCTCGATGAACGAACGCTCAGGGTATTTGGGTTTGGGCGCCATTTTGGACCCTTTCACCAGAGTAGAGGGGGTTGCAAGTAGGGCGGCCTTTAGTGTTGCCCACTTCACCCTCTCTACAGTGTCGTATAGTCGGCCAATAGGTTGTCCTGTGTATCCCCTTAGCCACAGAAGAGCCCCTGTGTCTAGATTAGGGCTGTTGTCCACGGCTAGGGTAACAGCCGCATCTTCTATGGGAATCTGAGTGGGATCATCAACAAAACGAAATGGGTTTTGTGCTACCGTCTGAACGTTAGTTAAGTTGAGGGGATGTGCGGTGGGATCCCAGAGCAGAATAGAACTCCCAGCGATCGCATACATAAGGGTAGTGGAGTTATTCACACAATCAGGTGGCATCTGTACTGCGCGAAATCCCCCTTGTATTTGGAGGTGCGCGGCAGCTGCGGCCATTACAGGCCAATGATTATTCGCTGCCAATACTCCCCCCATAAGGCCCCGCGACCAACTCCCGGTACGGGTTAACGTTAAGACTTCCTCCCAGTCAACCCAGTCACTCCCCTGTTCCAAGGCTAATCTCCCTACCCAGATTATAGGAGGCTCATCCGGACGTCGGGCAGTATCCATGATGAACTCCTTCATTTCCGCCTTGGTTCAGGGGCGGGTCTCAGTTACCTGAGAGGTATTCCCCTGACCATCCATTTTTAATCGGGTTACGGTCACAGGAAGGGCCTCCGGTACAATCAGGTCGGGAGCTGTGGGTATGGTTGAACTCAGGGTAGTCAAGCCAGGGTAAATGTTTGGTGGGTCATGAGAGCCTTGGTATGGGGGAGGAAGTTGTGTCTCTAAAGGAGGTGTCTTTGGCGCCTGAGGGGAAAACTCCGGTTCTCCCTCCGACTGCGAGTGCGCCACCCCACGGGCGCAATTTGTAACGGCCCCATGGTAGACGGTAACTTTATCAAGGGCCGCTGCTAGGGTATTGCAGATGGCAGCCAGAACATCCTCTGATTTATAAGAATCAGGGCGTAGTTTTTTAACCTTTTTTATCCCATCTAACCTTTGGACCAATCCTATTAACAGGTGGTGTGTAGATGATCCATGTGGGGCTCTTGGTTCGGGGGCCAAGATGGAGGGGGCTACCCCACAGAGTTTAATTACCCTGTTCACCTCTTTCCAGAGGCTAAGAGGGTTTGAATTAGGGGCTGTCTCACCCACTTGAGTGAGACACGGTTGAAGGCTATTATTGGCCGGGGTGGCCCTGAAGGTGGGATGGCAAGTTAGCAAGCAGCCCACATCGCTCAACCCCAAGGGAATGGTGTAGGTCCTACAATCGTGGCTGTGTCCTATGATACAGACCCAGTCAAAGGTGTTAGGGACCCCTTCGCGCTGTCGAGTACAGAGGAGGTGGTATTGCAAATGATTAAACTGATCCTCCTCAGAACCTGGGGTCTCAGTTTTAGCCTAGGGGCAACTGTCAGAGTTGTCATGGTCTCCGGGGTTCCGGCATCTTGTTCGTGACGCCATGTCAGTCCCCGTAATACACGAGGTTCGAAGGGATGCCGGAAAGGATGAGACCACAACTGGGGGTTTCAAAAAGCACAAACTGATTTTATTTTGATGACGCCAGACAATCATCAGAACAAAAATTAAACAGATTGCCAGACAACACAAAGCAATTCCCTGAGGCTTTTCTAAATCACAATAATTCCCAATAACTGCCCAGGGGTTAGGAACAGTTTAATTAACACTGGTATTGTCCATAGGGCTGATTATTTACACAACTTTATACAAGGAAACAGTAAAAAACCTAAACCACAACTATTTATGAACTAACTTAGTAACTTTTTAGCCACTGTCACTTGACAAGCAATAAGGACAACTAAAAAATCAATTAGGATAGGGATGATGGCGGGGGGGGGGGGGGGTTATACCAGTTTTGGAGACAGCAGGAACACAAGTACCGGTCGCATGCTCATAAACTGTCTCCACTCGGGTCGACCAACTCGGAGTACGCTCAGTAAGACTCGAGAGCGGGGGGTGCAAGGCGTCTGGGTGATCAGGCCAGGCGTTCACTCAATGCAAATCCCCAGGGAGAGAGGGGCTGCCTGCCTGTTTTATTGCCTGTGAACTTATCACCCCATAGGTTGGTTTTTGCTGCAGTGGGTGGAGTAGCAGGCCTGAGCACCCATTGGCTGATCTGTTACTGCAATGGGTGGAGTGAGCAGGGGAAGATTATTAATTTACATGCCCTTATTTGGAAAACACTCCACCTCACAGACAGAGCCCCCTATACCAGCCTCAGAGGTATTACAGGCTATGGCTCCCTGCGACGGGCAGCCATTTCTGATGTTCTGTCTCGGACAGTGCTGTGTAGTCATAGCCAGAGGGATGAAGCAGCAGGAGGAAAGCCAGGAGTGCAGAGGCCAGCCAGAAAACTGAGTGTCCCCAATGCCCATGAAGAGGTCAGGGGGTAGGTCCCATGGTGTAAGGGGCAGCACTCAGGACTTTGAATCCTGCAATCTGAGTTCAAGTCTCAGTGGGACCTGCTGGTTTGAGCTTGTTATTGTGAGGTTTTTTTCACACTGCACAGCTATGTCTATGCTGCAGGCTTTTTGTGCAAGAATGGCCATTCTTGTGCAAAAACTAGCGGAGTGTTTACCCTGCATGTGCATTCTTGTGCAAGAAAATGTACAGTAAACCATTGGAAAAGAGGGCTTCTTGCACAAGAAGGCAGTGTGCACAGGCAAGAGGGATTTCTTGTGCCTAAAACAGCCATTAGAACTTTCTTGCACAAGAGAGTGTCCACAGATGCTCTTTATAAGGAGATACACCATTTCATAGAGCTGGAGAGAACTTTGAGAGGTCATCTAGTCCACTCCCCATGCTCATGGTAGGGCCAATAGCCATCCCTGACAGATTTGCCTCAGACGTCTCTAAATGGCTCCTTCAAGAATTAAACTCATAACCCTGGAATGGCAGTTCCAGGGGACACTCCTCCAGTGTTCAAACATCTAACAGATAATATGGCAAAGAGGAAGCCAAAGAGAATTGCACTTACTAGGAAACATCACAAACTATCACCTCAGATGGGACTTGAACCCACAATTCCAAGATTAGGAGACCAATGCTTTGTCCACTAGGCCACACTAGTGACACTAAAAAGACAGAAATTCCCTCTTCCCAATACACATTCCTCAACTTTTAGATGATAGAATCGAGCTGTTGGAAGGAACCAGAAACACAGGAAGGGCTGAAAATCAGCTCTCAGGAGGCACCTCCAGCTGCCCCCCAAGTGTGGGTCACCCCACACTAGACATGGGCGAAACTTAACACCTTGACATCATGTCTCCCTTCCAAAGCCAAGGGCTAGTCTCCCACAGCCGCAGCCTCAGCAGGGCACTGCACTGGTGCTCACGCTGCTCCTGGGGAAAGGAATGGGTGCTACAGGGGCTGGGGCTGGCGGGGAATGGGCAGTTGTCACTGAAGGGGAAGGATAAAATGCAGCCACATTGCTGAGGGCAGAGAGAGCAGCTGGTGCTGGGCTGGTGGCACCGTGGGACATCCCTGGGGGAGCTCTGCAATGTGACCCTGGCTCCCAAAGCAGCAAGTCCAGAATCCCCCTCGATGAGCACGAGAGACTCTGACCGGTCTGGTCTGAATCTGGCCGAAGGGCTCAAGTGCCCCAGTGCTGGAGTGTCAGAGGCCAGAAAGACATAGGAAAAAGTAAACAAAGCCCACCACAAGGCACCACTGGGAGTTGAACCCAGGATCTCCTGTTTACTAGACAGGTGCTTTAGCCAACTAAGCCATGGTGCCTTCCTGCACGATCCTGGTGAAACTGTTCTACTCTATGGTACCAGATAACACCTTTGCCTCCCAAAGTGCAGCCATTCCCCATTTCCCTCCAGCCCTGGCAGTGTCTGGCTCCCTGGGCACAGAAGGCTACAGCTCAGTGGGCAGAGGCTCTGACATGCACATCTCCACCAGCTGCTTGGCCTGGGGAGTTGGCCTTGAGCTTTAGCATCACTGAGGGGAGGGAGAAGTGCAGCAAACATTGATTGTCTGGATTGTAAACACCCTCTCTCCTGGCCACACACGGCACTTCTTGGTGTGTCTCAAGCCAGGCCCTGCAAGGAGCCACCGGGGCAGGAACCAGCCCTTGGAGCTCGGCTTGCACCGGAACCGGCAGTTTCCCACCACCTCTCACTTGAGAAGAGGTGACTTGTTCCCCTTCCTCTCACCTCACGTCTCCCTTGTCTCTGTTCCCTTCAAAGGTCTCCGCTGCCTCAGGACCTGCCTCCTCAGGGCACTGCCCCTCTGCCACTGGGCTGGGAGCGGGAGACTCCACGGTCTCTGCACTTGGGCTGAGAAGCCTCACGGGGACTCGTCTGTTGATGGGTTAGTCAGCCCGATGGCCAGCCGGATCCATTCCGTAGAGCTGCCCAAGAGGGAGCTTTCCCAGTCTCCACTGGTATTTCCTGGGGCTTTGTGTAGGGGATTGGGCTTGGCATCTTCTCTGCTGGAAATGCCTCTTCTTTGGAAAGCAGCTCCCAGGAGTTCATGGAACTTCTTCTTCTCAGCTTGGGACAAGCTTGGGGCAAGGACAAGCAAGGGGCGACGGGACAGGGGTTTATGTGATGATGACAGGGGTGCAGAAAGCAAATAAGAAATTATTTTTTCGCCTACTTAAGAACCAGGGTGTCAGAATGAAACTGGTAAGTAACCAAGTTAAAAAAGAACCATTTTTGCACCCAGGGGAACTCCTTGCCAGAGGATGTTGTGAAGGTGAAATCTACAAGAAGGTCCAAAAAAGAACTGGATAATTTAATGCAGGAAAGGTCAATCAATGGCATTTAACCAGGATGGACAGGGCAGGTGTCCCTAGCTGGTGTATTCTAGAAGCTGGGAATGGAGGGATCACTAAATAACTGTCTGTGCTGAGGATTCCCTCCGGACAATGAAATTGGCTGCTGTTGTGAGACAGTATCCTGGGCTAGTTGGACAACTGGCATGGCCCAGTCTGGCTGCTTTGATGTTCTGTTTGGCTGATCTTGTCCCCTCTGCCCCCCCCCCCCCCCCATCCTGAAGTGGACAGAAAATGGCCTGCGAAAGGCTAGTGTAGGTGACTTGCTTTATGTGTCCCTGATGGTCTAGTGGTTAGGATCCAGCACTCTCACTGCTGTGGCCTGGGTTCAATTCCCAGTCAGGGAAACCAGCTGTAACTTTCCTAAAACATGTCCCTAGTCAATCTTCTTCCCACAGGTTACAGCAGCTGAGACCTAGCATGGGGCTAACACTAACCCCTCCCCCTTGGCTGGGCACTGCCTGGACTCAGGCCTCCCCAGTACCAGCGTAAGGGCTCTGGAGAGGACAGGGCAGCTCCAGGGGCAGAGTCCTTTCTTTGCAGTAGTTCAAACCCAGCCCCTTGGTTTCAACTAACTAACATTACTCCTCATTTTTTGCCCTCTGTGCCTCCCTCCCAACCTCAACATACCCCAGCACATCCCCTTCCCTCTCCCTCTCCCCCTCCCCCTCCCCCTGCTGGTAACACAATCAGGACTTTTCCCTGTTGAAAGAACAAACTCTCTGGTGTTTATGTGGGGAATGTAGAACTGGGGAGGGGCTGGGGAAAGACCCTGGGAGGGGGAGGAGGCTGGGAGGAAGGGCTAAGGCTGGCACCTTCCTCTGATGGTCCCACTGCCTCATGTCAGGGGCCTCAGCAGCGCTGGGGGGTGGCTCCAGGGGGAGAAGCTGGTTCAGGGGAACTTGAGCTGCTGGGCCACTGAAGCAGGCCCCCAGCAGCAGCCTCTGTGCAGGGCTCACACGCTCCAGGCCTCCCGGTCATATTGAGTCTCCCCGTGTGGCTTGGGCTCCAGACCCTGCCCCCCAGCTGGTGCCTTGAGGTAGCCACTGCAGCAGCACGAATTTGGGCATCAGGTCCCCTGCTTTTGGGGACAGGAAGCCAGGCCAAGGCCCTTTCAGCCACTGGGGCTGTGCAGGCTGGAGCCTCCCCCTACCAGATCTCTGCCCTACTTCCTGCAAAGCTCTCAGCCTTTTGCTTGTTTCTGCTTCCCTGTCCATAGCAGGCAGCTAAAGGAAGGGAAGTCACTGAACCAAACACCCCTGTGGCCAGCATGGGGCTTGAACCCATGACCTTGGTGTTATTAGCACCATGCTCTAACCAGCTGAGCTAGCCGGGCTACAAAAATGCAGCTCACCAGTGGCCCTTTCAAGAAAGGCGCCTCAGGCAGCTGCAGGGACGTCTCTGCAGCTGCCAATGGCTCTTCTCTGACAGGGCCACTAGTGACTCTCTGTGACGTGGGCTGGCTAGTCCAGCTGGTTTGAGGGTTGGTCAAGGTGGCTGGTGGCCGGCAGACCCAGGGCAAAGAGAAGCCGGAATCTCTTGCTGCCAGCACCTTGCCTCCCAGCTTCTTCCCTGCCAGCAGCAGCAGAGTCCTGAGCACTGCCCTTGACACCATGGGAGCAACCTCCCCTCACTCAACTGGGCCAAGCTGGTGCCCAGTTCATGCCCACTGGGACCTGTTTTACTTGGGTTCCTTCCACCCAGAGCCCCCTTCTTCTCCTGGGCTGTGAGGAGCATCACTGGGATCCTTTCTCACATCCCAGCACAGGGCCATCTCTCCAGTGACAGGAGACGGGGCTGGTTTCAGGATTTCTTTTAGCACAGCAGCAAGCAAGGGGAGATGGAGGAAAATCAACCCTGTTTGCAAGCTTTGTGTGACAGGAGGGGTGTGAGCTGGGGAGCCTGCCCCCCCAGAAGGGCATTTGGGTGCAGCCAGGGGCAGCAAGAATTCAGGCCCCCGGGCGAATGCATTGGGGACAACCTGTGAGCCCTTTCATGAGCATTTTCTGCTCCCACTGGGGAAGGCAGCTGGGCAGGACCAGCCTGCAGCCCACGTCCCTTTCAGCACCAGGTGCAGGAGGTAACAGAGAGGGGAGGAAAGTCCATGGCCAGAGCCTCCTCCCAGCAGTCTGGCCCTGCACAGAGTCTGTGCATGATGGAGCCTCTCCCAGCAGAGCGATGGCCTGTTCTCTGCAAAGTGCTCAGCTGGTTCATTTTTTTGCAGGCCCATTGTATGTGTCCCTGGTGGCTTCATTTACAGTTTTCACTCTTTACATTTGCATCCCTTTTTGGAAAGAGGGTGCAAGTGTAAACATACCCTACATAGCGAGAGTTGGCCTCCTTCAGTTGAGCCTGGCTGTGTCTCTACTTCAGGAACCCAAAGGGAGCAAAGAGCAGAAGTCCTAGAAACTGGTGGGGTACCCTCTGAATTTGATTTAGTGAGTCTTAGTTTGACTTGCTAAATCAAACTCCAGAAGATTGATTGTGGCCATTCCTCCCCCACTGGGTGTGATTCTTGTTCTTCTGCACAGCACAGCCCACCCCACCCCACCCAGACCAAGGACCTTCAGATCACACCCTTGCTGAACTGATGGGAACAGAAACAGAAACCAGACACACAGCAGGTTTGAACTTGTTTCAGTTGAGATGGGTTTGCCTGGTTTATGTGCATTGACACAGGAACACATTACAGGTTTATAGTAATTTTAGGAATCTCTGCACAGCGGAAATCCAGACTGTGATACAACTGGAGACGCAGGAGTTGCAAAGAAGTCAATCAACCATTCAGGGGGCACTTGGAGTTGAACCAGAGCCCGCTTTGCCTGTAGTCAAACACTCTACCACTGAGCTACACCCCCCATTACACTTGCTTGCTTGCATCCAATGTTAGGAAATTAGCCGCTGGCAGCACATTCTGCAGGAGCAGGTGGTGCCTTGCACACATGGTGGGGGGGAACGGCCCTCTATGGGGTCAGGCATGTGTGGTGTCCCCCAACCTACGATCAGCATGACGCATCATCATAACACATCATCCCCTGTGCTCCCGCCTGCCCTGTGTGTGTTGCAGCCTCACAGCACTCACCTGATGTTCCCTCCCCGGTGCCCGAAGACATTTGGGAGGCCTCCTGTATCTGGGGGACCGGTTCCAGGGGGAGGGTCACAACATTCCTGGAATCCTCCTCCTTATCCTGGAGCTGCTGGTCAGCAGGGTTGTCGTCCTGAAGCTGCGGCCGCTGCTGCCCAGGTGTCTTCATCCCAGACTCCACAACTGTCCCTGGAGACAGGGTTCCCCAACCCTCAGGACTTGGTCCAGTTCCTCACAGTATGCACAGTGCTATGGTGCTTCCCCAGAGTGGGAGCTGTGCTCACGGGTCCTCATGTACCCCTCCTGCAATTCCTTGACCATGGCTCTGACTTGGTCTGGGGAGGTGGGAGGTGGCCTTTCTTTGCAAGGCCATCAGCCATTTGGCCATAAATATCTGCATTCCTCCGCCTGGACTGCCAGGCCTGCAGAGACTCCTCCTTGAACCACAGCTTTATCTCTGGCCTGGACCATGACAGTGCCCAGCACTTGCTGCCACTTGCTTGGTCCTGTGATGTGTCCATGGAAGGGCCAGAGGGATCTCTGGGGGCTTGTGCCTGTGACATGGCTCTCCAAGAGGCAGGAAGCGCTCGATCTTTATGACAAAAAACAGGAGGACAGCTCTTGGTCTGTACCTCTAGGCCATGCAGAGTGTCCGGCAGCCACTTCCCTGCCTCTCCCTTTGCTGCTCTTGAACTTAGCCCATGAGCCGAGAAGCTGTACTCGCCCACCCAGAAACCTCTGCTACTCCTATGCCACCCAATCCCTCACACCACAGAGAGCCACAAGGCTGTTACTGCCCAACATCACCCCCCCCCCCACCCCGATTTTAGCCAATCGGGCAAGAGGTTATGCTTTACCCCAGACCACAGGGGCACCCTCTTCCCTCAAGTGTGCTTCATGGCAGAGGTGGACTTCCCTCACTAATTTTTACAAGCAGGCTTAATACAGGCATTGGTGGTATAGTGGTGAGCATAGCTGCCTTCCAAGTAGTTGACCTGGGTTCAATTCCCAGCCAATGCAATGTGGGGAGGTAGCTGCACCATTCTTTGCAGAGCTTCTACTTTAAACCTGAAACAACAGGCACAAGTGGGTCCTGCTGCCTCTTGCCACTTTTATTCCTCTCTGAGAGGCAGGAAGTGCTCAATCTTAGCCAAACGGCCAAGAAGCAACGCCTTTTAGGTAATTCTGTTACAGTAAGTTATGACTGGATAATGAAATTATACTAAAATAATTGGTTAAAGTACGACTAAGCGGTACTTGAATTTCTCTTTATACACTGGAGTCCAAGAAGGAGACCAGCAAGAAGAAGAAAAGGGGAGCACTGAAGAGGAAGGAAAAGGGAAAGGAAGACCAAGAAGGAGGAGAGAAGACCTTGAAGCAGAGCTCACCTCCAAGGCAGCCTAAGACGAGAACAGCCAGGACTCCTCTGCACAGCTGTTGCAATGGTTTGCTGTGTGAATTCTATGGCAGGTGACGTTAGGCCTACGCACTGGGATTATTTACCAGTTTCCCTGACTGCACTTTGCTTGGAGTTGTGATGGCCGAGTGGTTAAGGCGTTAAACTAAAAAGCCAATATGGTTTCACTGCGCAGGTTCAAATCCTGCTCACAGCGAGGTCTGTATTTTGCCCTCTTCCTCGGGCAGCAAGAGCCTCTATGAGTTACCAGCAGTAGGGCTGTTACTGTTGGCATCAGGACTGGACTGAGGGGCAGATGCCATCAGGCACTGCCTGCCTGATTTCTGGCAGGCTGCAGCAGCTCCCAGCAGCTGCTCCAGGGCTGGGGCTGCATTAACCTCCACAGCACCTGTCAGCAGGGCCTTTCCCCAAGCAAGAAACAAAGAGAAAGGACAGAAATTCTCTGTCCCAAAGGCTCACCCCTCACATTGGCTGGGCAGACACGTCCCTCCTCTCTACCCCAGCAGACACGTCTGCAGCCCCTGGCAGGGAGGGGACTGGGCAGGTCACTGGCAGAGCTGAGCCCGGGCTGGCAGCAGTGCAGGCTGGTCGGCCACAGCCCTGGGAGAGCAGCTGGGGGGCTCAGCTGGGGGGCGTTGGGCCCGTGTGCTCTGCTGCTCACTGGCGAGCTGGCTGCCCAAGTGCCCACAAAGACGCTTCTTCAATCCCCACCCCCCTCAGCCGCCCACCCCCAGCCTCTTCCAGCACAGCCTGTCCCCTCCCACAGGGCTTCCACAGGGGCCTCTGTCCCAGGGGGAATGGGGAGCCCCTGCCCCCGGCACCCACCCACCCTGCTGCTGCTCCCCCCAGAGCAGAGGATTCACCCGGCACAAGTAAGTGCCTCTGTCCCCCCTGACCCCGGCTGCTGGGTTCCCTCCTGTTTAGCTGCCTGGCCCCAGGTAAGGTCACATGAGACTGCTCATATCACCCCTCAGCATGGAGCCCTGGGCAGCCGCCCTGCTCGCTCAGGTCTCAGGCTGGCAGGGCCTGCAGGGATACTGGGTTTGAATGACAAGGTGTTGGAGCAGCTATTAAAAGGCTTCTTCCTTGGCAGGGGCATTGTGCTTGTGGATTGGCTGTTTTTTGGATGCCTGGTGCTTGCACATGCAGCTGGGCTTTAGCAAATCAGAATGATGAGAGTCGTGAGTAACCCAGCGCCTCTGGAAATGGGAGTGGAGTAAAAAGTACAATATTGTCTAAAAAAAATAAAATAACTTGAATAAAAATCAGTGAGACAAAAATAAATTACTTGAGTAAAGTACAAAACCCCCCAAAAGGGTCTTGAGCAGTGTGATCAAGTATTTCTACTTAGTTATTTTCCACCTCTGCCCAGCACGCAGGGGTTCCTGGCCCCTTGCTGGTCTGCAGACTGGCAGTTTGTTACTACTGACTTAATGGGCTAGTGCTGTGTGCACCACAGAGCTTCCTGTAGCCCTGCCCATGCAGCAGAGAGGAGGGCAGTTTGAGTCACCCAGCTCTGCCCCTTCTGAAAAGAGCAGGTGTTGTCTTAGCAGTGAGGGAGAGGTGGGAAGGATCCTGAAGTAACCTCTTGGGTCACAGCTGCTGTAACATGTGATAGTGAGAAAACTGGCTAGGCAGTTGTCATGTGAAGACTGAGGCTACATTCCCTGACTGGGAATTGAACCCAGGCCACAGCAGTGAGAGTGCTGGATCCTAACCACTAGACCACCAGGGACACATGAAACATACCACTTTCTCACCTACACTAGCCTTTCCCAGGCCATTTTCTGTCCACTTCAGGCCGGGGGGACCATTGTCCCTTGTCCAGAAGGACAAGAACAGCCAAACAGAACATCAAAGCAGCCAGACTGGACCAGGCCAGTTGTCCAACTAGCCCAGGATCCTGTCTCAGGACAGCAGCCAATTTCAATCCTCAGGACAGAGTTATTAAGTGATTCTTCCCATCTCCCATTCCCAGCTTCTGGAATACACCAGCTAGGGACACCTGCCCTGTCCATCCTGGTTAAATGCCATTGATTGACTTTCCCTGAATTAAATTATCCAGTTTTGTTTTGGGCCTTCTTGCAGATTTCACTTTTGCAACATCCTCTGGCAAGGAGTTCCACTGGGTGCAAAAATGCTTCCTTTTGGTCTATTTTTAACTTGATTACTTATCAGTTTCATTCTGTCAGCCTGGTTCTTTAGTAGGAGAAAAAATAATTTCTGCACCCCTGTCATCATCACATAAACCCCTGTCCCGTCACCCCTTGCTTGTCCCTTTCCCAAGCTGAGAAGAAGAAGTTCCATGAGCTCCTGGGAGCTGCTGTTCCAAAGAAGAGGCATTTCCAGCAGAGGAGATGCCAAGCCCAATCCCCTACACAGCGCCCCAGGAAATACCAGTGGAGGTTGGGAAAGCTCCCTCTCGGGCACAAAGGCAGCACTTTTCCAATGGAGCTAATTCTGCCCCACCTGCCCCCTGCCTCCAGTGTTCCTGGCACTGCCTGGCCCAGGAGGGCTGGTGTCCAGCAACTCTCTGCCTCAGTGTGGCTGGCTTTTGGGGAGAGCAACTAGGAAGTAGGGGGGGGGGGGGCTATAGCCCCTGGCTGGCTCTGCCAGTAAAAAGATGATGATAATCTCCCTGAACACTGGAGAATATGGGCATTGATCCCACTGCCTCTTGCATGCAAAGCGAGCGCTCTACCACTTGAGCTAATTCCCCTGCTGTGTTAAGTTTGGCCTTCTTGGAGGCTCTTCCCTTCTCCACGGGGACGTCTGTCTTCTAGGTCAGTTAGTCCTGGGAAAGGAGAAGGCTCCAAAAAGGCCACAAGGGCAACTCTCAGCAAGGAGACTCCCTGCAGCAAAGCCATGGGAGAGAGAGGGGGGGGGGGCGGAAGAGTGTGGTCTCTTTGATGACCCCTGCCCTGCAGCCTGTCCCACCTGGACATTGTCATGGACTCTCTGTGAGGTCAGCACCTCCCCATTTCCTTTAGCCAATAAGCTGAGGGGCTGCAAAAGACCCTTGTGATGTCACTGCCACACCCACCCCTGCCCTCCAGGGCTAATGTCCTGCCCCAGGCAGCCCCTTTGCCTGGCTGAGCTGCTCCCAGGGGTGAAAGTGACACATTTCTTACAGGAACTGTTCTATTGGGCACCACCCCTTGGGCGGGGGGAGGCTCAAGGCAGGAAGTTGGGGGAGGGGTTGTGATAGGACAGTACCTGTAAGAAATTAAAATGTGGAGTGTGGGAGGCTCAGGGCAGGGATTTGGGGAGTGTGTGAGAGTGGGGGGGGGGCTCAGAGCAGGGGTGAGGATGTGGAAGGGTAGAGAAGTCAGGGCACATGCAGCCTTTGTTACTCACCTGGGTCGGCTGGCAGCTGACACTCTGTTCCTCCTTTCCCTTCTGCTGCTTCATCTCTTAGGGTGCCTCCACCTGCCCCATGCTGAGAGCCAGGCCCAAGCAGGAAAAAGGCGGGTGGGCCCTCTTGGCGTCAGGGTCTCACCCCCCATCTTCTTCCCACCATCGGGTGGCCCCTTTCAGCCACTGGGTCAGCCCCGGAAGGGGGCAGGAAATGGCCAAGTTGCGAGTCAGGCTGTGAGGGGCAGGCAAAGCTCATCTTGCCCTGCAGGGCCACCAGCAACAGCATCTCTCTTGTGCGCTGCTGTGGAGTAAAGCATCCCTGATGGAGAGCCAGTGCCATCAATGTACTCACTGCAGCTGCTGAAGTAGTTTAGGGAGGAGTGCATTAGTGAGAAGAGTTAAGAGTCCCTGGCTCAATCCCCGTCCTTGGTGGAAATCTTTGCTCCTATGGCTGAGTCCTTGTGTGGGTCTATCTATACTAGTAGTGCCTGTGGGTGCCATGGCGCCTGCTGAGCCATTTATGTGTGCCTGCCGAGTGACTGAGGCTGGCCCTGCCCCCAGGTGCATAGAGCAAGTGCTGAGCTGGCCCTGGGCACATGGTGTATGGGTGTGGTGCTGGCCCTGGGTGCATGGCACAGGGGTGGTGCCAGCCCTGGGGGTGTGGTGCATGGGTGGCACTGGCCCTGGGCACATGGGCTGTGTCTACACTGGCCTCTTGAATTTCCGGAAAATCAGCCACTTTTCCGGAATAACTTGCCAGCTGTCTACACTGGCCTCTTGAATTTCCGGAAAAGCACTGACGATCTAATGTAAAATCATCAGTGCTAGTCCGGAAAAACTATGCTGCTCCCGTTCGGGCAAAAGTCCTTTTCCGGAAAACTGTTCTGGAAAAGGGCCAGTGTAGACAGCACAGATTTCTTTTCCGCAAAAAAGCCCCGATCGTGAAAATGACAATCGGGGCTTTTTTGCAGAAAAGCGCGTCTACATTGGCACGGACGCTTTTCCACAAAATGTGCTTTTCCTGAAAAGCATCCTGCCAATGTAGATGCGCTTTTTCCGAGAATACTTTTAACGGAAAACTTTTCTGTTAAAAGCATTTCCGGAAAATCATCCCAGTGTAGACTTAGCTCTGCCCCTGGGTGTGGGCGTGGCCCTGCCCTGGGTGCATGTGTGGCCCTGCCCCAGGGCGCTGGGTTGCTCCAAAAGGTTGGGGACCACTGGTCTATACTGCGTTGTTATTTCTAGCAAAGAATGCAAAGTAGAGAAAGTAGAGACACCAGAGTTGCAAATGAAGCAGGGATTTAAATAGCATGTGCTTCATTTGCATACTCTCACCCATGTGCTGTTTTGAAAGTGAAAGGGCGTCTGGGGCTGCTAGTTCAAGGCCCTTGGTTTGAACTAACGTGATTCTTCATTGTTTGCCCTCTGTGCCTCCCCCCCAACATACCCCAATCCCCCCCCCACCTGTCCCCAACACACCCCTTCCCCACTTTCCTCTCCCCCTTCCCCTACTGGTAACACAAACAGGACTTTTCCCTGTTGAAAGAACAAACTCTCTGGGGAATGTGGGGAATGTAGAACTGGGGAGGAGCTGGGGAAAGAACCTGGGAGCAGGGTGGAGGCTGGGGGGGAAGGGGAGGTGGGGCTCAGGGCTAAGGCTAGGACTGACACCTTCCTCTAGTGATCCCACTGCCTTATGTCAGGGGCCTCAGCAGCGCTGGGGGGGGGCTCCAGGGGGAGAAGCTGGTTCAGAGGAACTTGAGCTGCTGGGCCACTGAAGCAGGCCACCAGCAGCAGCCTCTGTGCAGGGCTCACACGCTCCAGGCCTCCCGGTCATATTGAGTCTTCCTGTGTGGCTTGGGCTCAGAGCCTGCCCCTCAGCTGGTGCCTTGAGGTAGCCACTGCAGCAGCAGGAATTTGGGCATCAGGTCCCCTGCTTTTCAGGAAAGGAAGACAGGTGACAAGGCCCTTTTAGCCATTGGATCTGTGCAGGCTGGAGCCTCCCCCTACCAGATCTCTGCTCTGCTTCCTGCAAAGCTCCCATTTTTGCTTGTTTCTGCTTCCCTGTCCATAGCAGGCAGCTAAAGGAAGGGAAGTCACCAAACCAAACACCCCAGTGGCCAGCATGGGGCTTGAACCCATGACCTTGGCGTTATTAGCACCACACTCTAAACCAACTGAGCTAGCTGGCCTCAGATAGATTCAAGGATGTTTCTGCAGCTGCCAATGGCTCTTCTCTGACAGAGCCACTAGTGACTCACTGTGATGTGGGCTGGCTAGTCCAGATGCTTTGAGGTTTGGTCAAGGTGGCTGGCAGCCGGCATGGTGCACTGAGACCCAGGGCAAAGAGGCAGCCGGAATCTCTTGCTGCCAGCACCTTGCCTCCCAGCTTCTTCCCTGTCAGCCGCAGCCCCTTTCGGCCACTGGGTCAGCCTGGGAAGGGAGGCAGGAATGGGGCCTCAGCTTGCAGGATTCAGAGTCCTGAGCGCTGCCCTTGATGCAATGGGACCTGAACCAACCACCCCTCACTCAACTGGGCCAAACTGGTGCCCCAGTTCATGCCCACGGGGACCTGCTTTACTTGTTTTCCTTCCGACTTCTTCTCCTGGGCTGCAAGGAGCCTCCCTGAGATGCCCTGAGACAAGCAAAGGACTCTGCCTCCCCACAGTCGGCCCCACCCCACAGGCTTTGGCAGAACAGAGGGGCTCTGCTCACCCCCCTAAATCCCACAGAGGTGCTGAGCTCATGCCCTGCCCCCCTCAGCTTGGTTTCCTTCCTCTGCCCCATTCCCTCCTTGGGCCAGTCACACAAGGGAGGCAGCAGGAGGAGCCAGCCCCATATGCCAGCCTCCCAGGGCAGGGGAGGCCAAGCCACAAGCTCCCAACCTGACCCATCTGGCTTCCCCAGGCTGGCAACAAGGGGCATTCTCAGCTGATGTCACTCCCCTCTGTCACATGTCACATGGGATTTGGGATCCTCCCAGACACAGGCCTGGCAGCAAGAGCTTCACTTACCTGGCCACCACGGGGAGTTGCAATAAGAGAAGACTCTGTGTTTCTACCTCACTTTAAACTAGAGACCTTTTGCATGTTACACAACCATGATAACCACTACACCACAGAAACACACATGGGGGGGGCGTGGAGCTTGTCTGACTGTTCTGTTCCTGGCTCTTTCTAACACCCTGCTCTGTGGGGGAGGGGATGCACCTTGTGAACGCTCCACCTCTTGTTCTCAGGGAAGCGACTAACCCGAGCTGCCAGCTCCTCATTTCCTCACCAGCCGCTTGAGATTTGTCGCTCAAAGCTGGAGCTGCTGTGGAAGGAGGTGAAGCTACAGAAGCTGACAGGGGACAATCAGCGGGCGGAGGGTTATTTTTTCTCCTCCCTGGGCTGATGTGGCTAGAACTGAGGAGAAGAAAATCCTCTTCCCTTCTCCTCAGAAGATGGAAATTGCAGTTGGTTCTCTCTTTGGTTCTACTAAAGCTGGACCCCAGGACTAGACCTTTTCTTTCTAAAACCCTGGTGAAAGCTGAGAGTGAATTGCTTGCAAACTGAGAATGTGAGTTAAAGAAGGGCTTCACCCAGCATGGGGCTTGAACCTATGACCCTGAGATTAAGAGTCTCATGCTCTACCAAACAAGCTAGCCAGGCTAGGTGCCAAAAAGCCTTTTCACACCCCTTTACAGGGTATCAGGAGCCAAGTGTTCGCCACTGCCTGACAAGTCTTTTTTTTGCCCTCAGTTACCAAGAGACTTGGTGCCAGCCTGGGGAAGAGAGATGAGTGAGGCCAGGAACCTATTGGAGTATTGGAGAATCTTGTGGAATATTTGTCCAAGTTGAAGTCCATCAGAAAATGGATTTATAGGTGTTTCTGTGGCGTAGTGGTTCTCACATTTGCCTAACACACAAAGGCTAGGTTTACACTGGAGGGCTCTTGCTCAAGAATGGCTGTTCTTGTACAAGAATCCTCAGAGCGTCCATACCGCCCACCTACTCTTGCGCAAGGAGATTAACAGTACGGCGTCAGAAGACAGGGCTTCTTGTGCAACAGCTACGCTCTTTTCTGACAAGTGTAAGCCCTTCTAGTTCCTGTGCTTTGACTTCCTTTTCCACAGGCTCCCCAGAGAGAATTTTGTGCCTCCTGATGGGTGTCTGACACACCTGGAGCTCAGTCTCTGGTTCGGAGGGGCCCTGGAACTTACATCTGGCTGGAGCTTACTGCTTCCCCTGATGTTCTCGTGTGGTTCCAGCAGCTGCAAGACTCCAACTCTTGCCCCCATGGCGCTAACAGGTGCCCACCTCTAAGTGCTCATCTAAATTGGTCTTTATGGTCCCTTTCAGTGCATTTTTCTCCTCAGCAGCACGCAAGAGAGAAGCTGTTGCCAGCAGCCCTGCAAAGCAAGACGAGCTTTTCCTGCCTTCCTCAGACTGACTCGCTACTTGGCCCCATTCCTGCCTCCCTTCCCGTCCTGACCCAGTGGCCGAAAGGGGCTGCAGCTGCTGCTGACAGGGAAGAAGCTGGGAGGCAAGGTGCTGGCAGCAAGAGATTCCAGCTGCCTCTTTGCCCTGGGTCTCAGTTTGCCATGCCGGCCGCCAGCCACCTTGACCAAACCTCAAAGCATCTGGACTAGCCAGCCCACATCACAGTGAGTCACTAGTGGCCCTGCCAGGGAAGAGCCCTTAGCAGCTGCAGAGACGTCCCTGCAGCTGCCTGAGATGCCCCCCTGAAAGGGCCACTTACGAGGTAGGTTTCTGTAGGCTGGTGAGCGCAGTTGGTTAGAGCATGGTGCTAATAACACCAAAGTTGTGGTTTCAAGCCCCATACTAGCCACAGGGCTGTTTGGTTTGGTGACTTGCCCTTGTTTAGCTGCCTGCTATGGACAGGGAAGCAGAAACAAGAGAAGGCTGAGAGCTTTGCAGGTAGGCCAGGGAACTGGTGGGGGGATGCTCCAGCCTGCACCGACCCAGTGGCTAAAAGGGCCTTGGCCTGGCCTGCTTTCTCCAATAGCAGGGAAACTCTTCTCTTCCCTCCATTGTTCCCAATGGGGTGACTTGATGTCCAAATTCCTGCTGCCACAGTGGCTATCCCAAGGCACCCTGCAGGGAGGAGGCACCCAAGCCACAAAGTTTAAATATTTCCAGGTGGCCTGGATCATGAGCTCGGCACATAGTGCTGCTGCCAACTGCTTGGTTGTCTGCTTCAGTGGCCTGGCAGCTGGCCCTCCCCAACCCAAACGCACTCCTGCTCCAGTTCCCTCTGAGCCTGCAGCTGCCCCTGCTCCTCTGGCTTCTTCCCCTGGAGCCATTCCATGGCTGCTGAGGCCCCCACCTATGAAGCAGTGGGGCCACCAGAGGCAGGCGCCAGTTCCAGCCCCATCTTTGAGCCCCACCTCTCCCTTCCTCACCTCTCCACCAGCCTCCCACTCCAACCCAGGTTCTTTACCCAGCCCCTCCCCACGTCTACATTCCCCACATGAAAACCACAGTTCGTTCTTTCAGCAGGGAACAGTCAAGTTTGTTTTACCGGCAGGGGCAGGGGGAGAGGAAAGTGGGAAGGGAGAGCAGGGGAAAGGTTGGGGGGGAGGCACAGAGGGGAATGTAGAGGCCCCTTGTGGGGATGCCCAGGGGAGAGTCTCACAGGTGTCCTTGTCTGAAACTCTCCTCCAGAGCCTCTTGGAGGTACAAGCCCCCAATGGGCTCCTGGTGGCATCACGGGCACCGAGCTCTTCAGTGGCCCCAGCCCAGGTAGGGCAGCTGCTGCATAGAAGAAAGTGGCCCAGAGTAGGAATACTTGAATGAGCCTGTGGGGGTTGGTGAGTTTTGGCTCGTTCGCACCAACCCAGGCAGTGGACTGTTTCCCTGCACTTAGGGCTCTGAATTCGGACCCAGTGGAGGAAGAGGGCCTGGGTCCCGCTACCTCCAACCCAGGGGCTGTCCCCTTTGCTAGCCCACGCTAAGAGTTCCCTGTCATTGGTCTTGAGCTGAGAAGGCTGTGCACTGGTGAACTAGAGACACTTACCTGTGGACTTGAGCCGAGAAGGCTGTGCACTTGCTAAGTAAAGACATTTCTTGCAGGACCTTAGCCTGGAAGGCTGTGTTTCTGTTGATCCAAACCCCTCACTGGGGAGCCCCAGCCTGGAGAAGGCGAGGCTTGTGTTAATCTAGGACTCTACTCATAGACCTCAGCCGAGTTGGTGATGCTTCTGTTAATTAAGGGGCTGGGTTTCATTAATAAAAGGGCCTCTGCTGGACAATTGGAAACAGGATATTAGGATTTGTTTTTCGGGGATTCCAGGACACAGCTTGGGCTCAGCCCGACTGCGTGACAGGGTACCCACAGGGAGGGAATGTGTGACACACAGTCTCTGTATTGGTACAAAAAAGTTAGCTCATGTGGCCGGAGTGAGGCTCAGGGGATTTGGATTGTGGGAAGGGACTTAGGGTTGGGGCAAAGAGTTGGAGAACAAAGGTGTGAGGTCTGGCTCTGGGGTGGGGCTGGGGATGAGAGCCTCAGGGATGAGGTTTCCCGTGTGGAGGGTTGAGGGCAGGGTTCCCTCGGGCTGAGGCCCACCCACCTCCAAAGCAGAGCCACGCAGTAACTACTCAACTGCTCCAGGGTGGGCTGTGTGGCAGACAGTGCTTATTCTAGCAGTCCTGGACAGTGGCAGGGCCAGAGCCACAATGGGGGCCTGCTCCAGCCGTAGCTGTGTTGTGGGTACTGCATGCTTTGACAGACTTGGCCAGGGTCTGAGCCGCAGCGGCATCACAGGCAGTGAGGGCTTCAGCAGCCCCGGCCCAGAGCCATGTGGGGAGGGGGCTCACTCCAGCAGCCAAGGCCAAAGCCAAGGACCCAGAGTGGTGAGGGACTGGCTGCTCTAGAGACCGGGGCCATGTGGTAGAGGTCTGGTTCCAATTCCACTTAAAGATCTCCACCTTGGGATCTCAAAAGGTGGATCTGCAGGTTATCTGAAGGATAAAATAGATGGCAAATGACTAGAGAAATGTTCTGCGCCCTGTTCATATTTAACAGCCTAAATCATGTCAAGGAGAACAGTTCTCTCTGACCCTCAATATTCTTGTCATTTGTGAAGGCATCAATCACATCAATAGTGTTGATTGTGCCAATGATTATTTTTGTGCCCGTGGAAGTTATTTCTCTCACTCTCACACACGTGCACTGTGTAGAGGCAACTAAAACTTTAATGCTGTTGATTATCTTCTATTGATGCTAAATCAATATGCAATTGATGACATATTAAAGGGACTTTTCTATGATTGACAGGTGTCTAAACCATGCAGATACTATACAAAATATAATCTATAATTAGATTATGTCCTATATACAGTGAAGTAATGTGGTCTGAAGAAAAAGAGCTGGATAGTTTTCTGGTGATATCCCTAAATTCATCTTCTGAATGTCATTAACTTGCAGCTGCAGAATGAGCTTTAGAATCAAGGAGTAGGGATGGGGCATTCATTTTTTATCCTTTACAAATTACTACACTATGGCTACGTGTAGACCAGCATGCTTTTCCGGAAATGCTTTTAATGGAAAAGTTTTCCGTTAAAAGCATTTTCGGAACAGAGTGTCTAGATTGGCACGAATGATTTTCCGCAAAAGCACTTTTTGTGGAAAAGCTTCCGTGGTCAATCTAGACGCGCTTTTCCGCAAAAAAGCCCCAATTGCCATTTTCGCGATTGGGACTTTTTTGCGGAAAACAAATCTCAGCTGTCTACACTGGCCCTTTTGCGCAAAAGGGACTTTTGCCCGAACGAGAACAGCATAGTATTTCCGCAAAGAGCACTGATTTCTTACAGTAGGAAGTCAGTGCTTTTGCAGAAATTCAAGCAGCCAGTGTAGATAGCTGGCAAGTTTTTCTGGAAAAGCAGCTGATTTTCCGGAAAAACTGGCCAGTCTAGACATAGCCTATGACTAGATTAGACTGGGAGAAAAGTTCAGAGGTTGGGATGAAGGGGACACTGCAGAAGTTAGGGGCACAATGCAGGGTTGGTGGCAAAGGGTGCACAGGATGGGGGTGCAGGAGATGGGGAGCTCATGGATGCAGGAACAGTAGAGCAAGGCAGGGTGGGAATGAGACTGGAAGCCAAGCTGGTACATTTTCAGGGTCCATGTGTGCAGGGTCATGCACCTTGCTAATTATCCTTTGGTTTAGTATATTTCTTCCATAATTTAAATTGCATGTGTGTGTGTGTAAAACTCTCAATAACTCATGGGTGCCATGTAGGCACACATCTGAACAAGCGCACAGAATGTCACTGTTTGTGCACAAGAAAAAACTCACTCCACTCATGGATGGAAAATCTTAGGACTACTGGTTGAAGGCTCTAGCTGGGGCTGTGATCTTAAAGATGGAGGGGACTGACATATAGGCCACTGAAGCTTTCCCCACAGTCAGAGCAGCTGAATAGTTCTCTCTCATCTGTAGATTGTCTTATGTTTAACACACACGAGGACAAGGGGGATCCAGTAGATACAGTGTACTTAGATTTCCAAAAAAGCCTTTAACAAGGTCCATCACAAAAGGCTCTTGTGTAAATTAAGTTATCATGGGATAACCAGGAAGATCCTTCCATGGATTGAGAAATGGTTAAGACAGGAAACAAAGGGTAGGAATAAACGGTAAATTTTCAGAATGGAGAGGTGTAACCAGTGGTGTTCCCCCAGAGTCAGTCCTAGGACCAATCCTATTCAACTTAATAAATGATTTAGAGAAATGGGTGAGCAGTGAGGTAGCCAAGTTTGCGGACGTTACTAAACTGTTCAAGATAGTCAAAACCAAAGCAGGCTATGAAGAACTTCAAAAAAAGATCTCACCAAACTGAGTGACTGGACAACAAAATGGCAAATGAAATTTAATGTGGATAAGTGTAAAATTATGCACATTGGAAAAAATAAACCTAAGTATACATACAATATGATGGGGGCTAATTTAGCTACAACTAATCAGGAAAGAGATCTTGGAGTTATCGTGGATAGTTCTCTGAAAATGTCCACAGTGTGCAGCGGCAGTCAAAAAACCAAATAGGATGTTAGGAATTATTAAAAAGGGGACAGAAAATAAGATGAAGAATATCTTACTGCCCATATATAAATCTACAGCACACTCACATCCTGAATACTGTGTACAGATGTGGTCTCCTCACCTCAAAAAAGATATTTTGGCATTAAAATAGTTCAGAGAAGAGCAACTAAAATGATTAGGGGTTTGGAATGGGTCCCATATGAGGAGAGGCTAAAGAGACTGAGACTTTTCAGTTCAGAAAGAAGGGACTGAGGGGGATACGACAGAGGTATATAAAATCATGAGTGGTGGGGAGAGGGTGAATAAAGAAAAACTATTTACTTGTTCCTATAATAAGAACTAGAGGACACCAAATGAAATTAATGGGTAGCAGGTTTAAAACTAATAATAGAAAGTTCTTCACACATCACACAGTCAACTTGTGGTACTCCTTGCCAGAGATGGCTGTGAAGGCTAGGACTATAACAGGGGTTAAAAAGAGCTACATAAAATCATGGAGATTAGGTCTATAAAACGGTATTAGTGAGGGGGTAAGGAATGGTGCCCCTCGCCTCTGTTTGTCAAAGGCTGGAGAAGGATGGCAGGAGACAAATTGCTTGATCATCGTCTTCGGTCCACTGCCTCAGGGGCATCTGGTACTGGCCACTGTTGGAAGACAGGATACTACGCTAGATGGACCTTTGGTCTGACCCAGTATGGCCATTCTTATGTTAAAGTCTGACCTGTGTTTGAAGCCTTGTCTGCAATCAAAGTTGTTATGAGGAGACTCTCTTGTATGTTTTATCTGATGGTTAGTAAGGCAGGAGCACCGACTATAGCTTTCCCTGCAGTCAGAGCAGGTAAGGGTAGCTCTCACGTGTGGTTTCTCCTATGTCTAATAAGGTGTGAACGTCTACTGAAGCTTTTCCCACAGTCAGAGCAATTGAAAGGTTTCTCCCCTGTGTGGATCCTCCTATGTGTAACAAGGTTTGACCTCTTCTTGAAGCTTTTCCCACAGTCAGAGCAATTGAAAGGTTTCTCACCTGTGTGGGTCCTCCTATGGATAACAAGCTCTGAACTTGTACTGAAACTTTTCTCGCAGTCAGAGCAATGGAAAGGTTTCTCTCCTGTGTGTCTCCTCCTATGTATAACAAGGTTTGACCTCTTCTTGAAGCTTTTCCCACAGTCAGAGCAATTGAAAGGTTTCTCACCTGTGTGGGTCCTCCTATGGATAACAAGCTCTGAACTTGTACTGAAACTTTTCTCGCAGTCAGAGCAATGGAAAGGTTTCTCTCCTGTGTGTCTCCTCCTATGTATAACAAGGTTGGACCTCTTCTTGAAGCTTTTCCCACAGTCAGAGCAATTGAAAGGTTTCTCACCTGTGTGGGTCCTCCTATGGATAACAAGCTCTGAACTTGTACTGAAACTTTTCTTGCAGTCAGAGCAATTGAAAGGTTTCTCTCCTGTGTGGGTTCTCCTATGTCTAACAAGGTGTGACTTCTCATTGAAGCTTTTCCCGCAGTCAAAGCAAGTGAAAGGTTTCTCTCTTGTGTGGGTTCTCCTATGTCTAACAAGGTGTGACTTCTTATTGAAGCGTTTCCTGCAGTCAAAGCAAGTGAAAGGTTTGTCTCCTGAGTGGGTCTTCCTATGGTTAACAAGGTGTGAATTCTGACGGAAGCTTTTCCCACAGTCAGAGCAGTTGAAGGGTTTCTCCCCTGTATGGGCTCTCCTATGTGAAACAAGGTGTGAGCTCCTCAGAAAGCTTTTCCCACAGTCAGAGCAATTGAAAGGTTTGTCTCCTGTGTGGGTTCTCCTATGTCTAACAAGGTGTGACTTCTCATTGAAGCTTTTCCCGCAGTCAAAGCAATTGAAAGGTTTGTCTCCTGTGTGGGTCCTCCTATGTCTTACAAGGTGATCGCTTCTACTGAAGCTTTTCCCACAGTCAGAACAGTTATGGGGTGTCTCTCTTATATGTAGTATCTGATGGTTTGTAAAGTGCAAGTGCTGACTGAAGCTTTTCCCAGAGTCGGAGCACTTGAAGGGCTTCTCTCCTGAGTGGGCTCTTTGATGTTCAATAGGAGTTTCACAGTCACTACAATTGCAGGGTGACTGTTGATGGGGGATTTTCTGTTGAATGGTTTCTGTGTTTCTTTTCTCCCCTTGGCTCCTGTGACTGGATTTATCCTGTCCCCCTCCTGGATGATTTCCATGCTGCCTTTCTGGGCTATGCTGACTCTCGCAAGTCTCTCTCTGCTCACGTATCTGGGAAACATGCCCTTCAGGTCTTTCCAGTAACATCCCACATGGAGACACTTGCTCCGATCCCTCCTGCTGCACAAGATCATAGTTCTCGGTCAGCATTCCATCACCTGTTGGGATAGAGAAATAATCCAGACAGGAGTTATTGTCTATGATGAGCTGAAAGAAAACTCTAAAAGAGGAATAGAAAAGGGGACACACGCTCAAATAATGATTGAATGAGATGAGTTCACCCTCCTTCTTCACAACTCTTCCACAGAAGAGAAAACCCAGCCTTTCCTCATCCACCATGCTCTGGCTCAAGTTGAAGACAGGCTAAAGAATCAGACAGACTTCATGAAAACACACAACTAACACCTACTATAAGCTGGTTTCTGAGGCAATTTAACTGATTGCTCACCTGTGTGGATGCCACTGATGATCTCCCCTTCCTCACAGCTCTGGTGATCTGGGACCTGCAACTCCTCCTCTCTCTCCACCCAGGAGATCACATGAACTTCAGAGAGTGGAAATCCTGTTTGCAGAGTAATTAATCAAGTGCTGATCTTGTTCATTAAGGTCTCTGCCATTCCTGCTTCCAGAGTCAGGATCTGAGTCACCCATCCAGAGAGGCTTCTTTCCAAGAGCCCAGGACACACACACACACCTGCAGTAAAGGCGCATCCCCTCCCCCCACCTTGAGAATGGCCCAGCTCTTTCCCCAGGGGAGCTGAGCACTCTGCTGCACTCTCTAGGGTACAACTCAGTCCCCCTCAAAGCCCATTCCATCCCCCCCCATCCCCAGTATCTCAGGGCAGGACAGGGACATACTGCTCAGAAGGGGAGTTCTAGGAAGGGCTGGCAGGTCTGACACCAAGGCCCCCAGACAGGGCTCAGACTGTAGCGGCCACATGCCAGGTCACTAGGACTTGGAGAGGAAGGACTAGCTCTAGCTCCCCAAGGCTCTGTCCACAAAGCTCCTGGCTGGTGGGCTGGGCTCCCCCTGCTCTTTGGCTCAGATGTTCTACTTGAGCCAGAAGGAGGCAGAGCAAGTTGTCTGAGCAGCTAAGTGAATCTTTGGCAGGCTGCTTCAGGCCATGCCTATGCTCCTGACTCCTGATCCCAACTACCTGTGTCTGGGTGGGCCTTGCTAGCTGCCTACAACAGTTGCCTTTCCCGCACCTGCTCAGGGTGGCGCTAGGCTTCTCCAGCGACCAGCCAGGGTGGAGCTGGACCATGCTGCTTCTCTGATGCTTGTGGCTGTTACTCAGCTCCCTGTCTGTAGCCTCAGTTCTATTCTGCCAGCAGCAGCCTTTGTGTCGTTTCCCAGTCTGCCTCTTCTAGTGAGCCTGGCCTTTGATCTGGGGCCGCTCCAGGGAGGCACAGAATCTACCACATTTGCACCTTGTGAGCGCCTTCCCCTCAGCTTTGCCTCCACCCCTTCTCGGACCTGCATTTAGTGTTCAGAAGAGCCACAATAGAGATCATTGTGCTACCACTGTCACACAATCGCAAGATAGCTTGTGCGAAGTGTGCTGTGTGACGAGTCAATGGGAAAATTCTGATCTGATGACTAGGATTATCTTGTTTATGTCCATTATTTTTGAACTAAAACAAGCCAGGCTTTGGCAGAATGGTGGAGCACTGGTACCAACTAACCAAGAAATCACATTCCTGAGCAGGAGGAAGGCAATCAACACACCGCTCTCTGCAGTAACTGCAAACACACAGTCCTAACAGATAGCTCACTGACCCTTGTGCACAAGAGCGGGATGAAGGGATAATGGATATGGATGTTTTGTTCAAACAAACAGGCAGAAGGCCAAGTTGGGTGGCAACACATGGAACTCAACATGCATTTTATTTTGGTCAATATGAGAGGAGAAGTCACAGGAAGGGCATGTTGATGCTGGCTGAGGGGCAGTGTTCTAGCTGCTGACTGAGCTGGTACCATTATTGGGTTGGGACAAGTCTCATTATACCTGTGCCTGATGAGCTGGGACACTAGCACCCTGCTCCTTTCACAATAAACCTGGCCGAGTGCCTTAGCCTCCGAATGGAGCCTGGGTCTTTCTTAGCGGCAACCCTGTGGTGTGCTGCATGGATAAGCTGCACGCTCCACCAGTGCCGCTGGCATCAAGGCTCCAGAAAGATCCGCCCTGAACAGCTGTATCAACGCTCTGTGGCGCTAGCAGCAATTCTAATGGTACTGCAGTCACTGCGGGAAACAAAATTATCAATCACAGCAGCACCTGGGAACTTTGGTGTAAATCAGGACCACACTGTGCTATCGGGATGCTCATATGGAGCTAAGTATCACCCCTCTTTAGTGTTGGTATCCTTCCCAGCCCTGAGAAACAGGGACACTCTATAAAAACTAGTAAAGAGAGAGGTGACTGCACACAGAGAGTCTAAAGGGACTTGATCAAGGTCACACAGGAGGACTGTGACAGGCAGAGAACTGAACACAGGTCTCCTGAGCATGAAGCCAGACATTCACACAGGAAGAAAAAGTTCGTACCCGAACTTATAAAAATACAAGACAGATGACATGATTTATCTCCACTGAACAGAGAGGCAAGTGAGCCCGAGAGAGAATGAAGCTGAACTTTTGAAAGGAGACCCAGCCTGTGCCTGAAATGCAAGGGGAGCTCTGCTCACGTTTCTCTACTACAGAGCTACCTCGGACAAAATACTCGCAGAGCGTGAACTGCCTCAACCACCCTCCCTCAGCCCCAGCATCCAGCCCCTCCCACTGACAAGTACCAGCATGTCACAGAGATTAGCTACAGGCAGGGAAGGACTCTGGGAACCGCGCCCTCCTTTCAGTGCCTGAGCACACTGCCACATGGGGATCCTGCAGCCACTAACAGCAGCCAGACCCAGACCTCTGGTACCTGCTGTTCCTGCCTGAGCCCTTCCACTCACACCTCTGGTCAAAGCACAAGATGTGCAAGATAGGGGGGAAATGGAACGGGACCTGAACCTGCCTTCCCTGGGAGGGGTCACGGAGGGGAAAGTCTTTCACACAAGAGCCAGGATTATTGGGGCAGATATTCCTGACATTGGGGGCAGAGGCAATGAATAACCCTAAACCAAACCCAACCCAGATGCTCCAGAGCCCACCCAGCTGCTGTTACCCAAAGGGACAGGAATCCTTACTCAGCCAGTTCACAGCCTCATAATTCTCCTGCATCACATCCCTGCAGAGGGCTCTCTGGCCTGGGTCCAGCAGAGCCCATTCCTCCTCAGAGAAATACACAGCCACCTCCTCAAAGCTCACCGGCTCCACCACGGCCATTTCCTGTCCCTGGCTCTGCAGGCCAGGGGCTGAGCTGGAGACAAACATGGGTGTTCTGCAGCCTGGTAGGGGGAGAAGAGGGAGACATTTCAGAAGGGGCTTTAATCCTTTCCACATCCCCATTCTGCACAGACTCTGTCCATGGTGACACACATGCTAGATTCTGCCATTGTGGGCAAAAGTTTTAGTCTAGATATTCCATTAACAGCACACAGGAGTTAGATCCCAAATACACATTCATTTCTGTCTGTACCTGGCATAAGTTACAACATTACTGCCTCTGCCACAATGGAATTTAGTTCGCAGCACCCAGTGTTTCTGATAACAAGCCACATATTCATCTGCCTGAATATGGACATAGGTTAAACGCAGGCTGCTGTATTTAAAACCCCTACTCTTCATTCACAGATCTGCAGCACAAACTTTGCTCTCTCATCTGACAGAGACGTTATAAACCCTTTCCACAACAGAGAGTCAGTGAAGTTAACACCACCATTCAGATGCTTATTATTAAACACGTGTGCTGAGTGTTTCCAGGGTGAGATCTTAACATTCATGAATTAATGGGATCAGAAGATATCCTCAGTCATGCAGTCTGACCCCCTCAGTGGCACAAGCCATTTACACTTATTCCAGTTACCCAGGCACAAAGCTCTGTTTCCCCACAGTGTATTTTCTAGAAAGTCCCCCAGTGACTTGAAGACATCAAGAGATGGAGAATCCACCAGTTCTTTGCTCATTTGTTTCAGCAGCAAATCCTCTTCCCTATCAACCATTTATGCCCCTTCTAGCCTGAAATAGTCTGGCTTCAGCTTTCACTTATTGGCTCTCGCTGAGCCTTATCCAGTCAATGGTGTGGGCAATACATGTTGAGGGGGGGGCCAAATGGAAAGTGGCTGAGAGCTGCATGCTTCCATGACATTAATGCAGGAAATGCAGGGTCTGGGATGGACATTGGGAGAAGGAAGCAATCTTGGGATAACGGTGTGGGATGCAGGACAGGTAGAGGGGTCTAAGAGAGAGTTTGAGTGAAGGAGGCAGGCTGTGATCTAGGACGCTGGATTAGCCAACTACGCATTAGATATTAAAAGCAACTTTAATTTAGATAAGTGGCTGAGTGGACAAGGGACTGTGGGTTTCTGACCACTGAGAGCTCTTGCATATATAGCTGCAGGAGGAGGACAGAGTTTGGGTATGCAAAGCAGAGGGCAGGAGTGGGGAGCAGAGATTAGGAGGGGAAGGGAGAGGTTGGGGTGGCAGAGGCAAGCTCTGGACAGGAGACTTATCTGAGTGACTCCTGGCCAGAGGCCAACCACCTCAGGAAGGCAGGGAGCCTGCCCGACCCTCTCACAGGCTGCAGGGCCATGTGGGTGTGTGAATGATTATGACCCAGAGGGAAGGGGGCACAGTGCTTTGTTTCTGGCCAGAAACTGGCCAGTGATATTGTCCTGGGGGTGGAAGCAGCACCTGAAGCCTTCCCTCCTCCCCTCCAGACTCACCGTAGCTTTCTGATAGAAATGTAGCCGTGTTAGTCTGGTGTAGCTCAAACAAAATACAGGACTAGGTAGCACTTTAAAGACTAACAAGATGGTTTATTAGATGATGCGCTTTCGTGGGCCAGACCCACTTCCTCAGATCAAATAAACTATTTTCTTCCACTATTTGATCTGAGGAAGTGGGTCTGGCCCACGAAAGCTCAGTAGCTTTCTGAGTGACTTGAGATGGGGAGTGGCATATGTGGGCTGGATCCAATGGCTTGGTGGGGTGGATCCGACCCATGGGCTGTATTTTACCCAGGCCTGCACTAGATGTAACAGCCCTTTGGGATCCAGCAGTTTCTTGCCTTGAATGAACTGATATAGTGGAAGCCAGGCAGCTCTCAGCCTATTTATTGCTTGAAAGCAACCCCATATTGAAACTGACTGAGCAGTGAAATCTCAACTTGAATGTGCTGTCCCCTGTGCGCTTTAACTTCACCCCTTTAGCAGCACAAACCCATAGACCAGTGTTTCTCCAAGTGTCCACAGGTCCCCATGCAGCACCTCTGGGGCTCCTCACTGATCACTGAGTGAGATTTAGGGCTGTGCTCGCCATGGTCACTGGGTCTGGTTGGTAACTTCTATGACAATCCCATGAAAATGTTTTCACTGGAATTTTCTCATCATTTAAAGACTCTCCACCTGCAAACTCACCCTGTCTGAAAGCTCCCAGGGATTTTCCTCTTGCTCTCTCCAGTGCAGAGGGCAGAGTGTCTGGTGGAAGAAGAGATAAGAGAGGTGAGACTCCAGGCTCTCCTATTTATAACAATGTCCCCTCTCTGAATTCTGCGTTTCACTTGTATCAGAGACCAGACAGAGACACACTCAGGAACTGAGTATGAAACAGTCTGAAACTTTCATTCCTTCTCTCACTCAGGCACCTCCCAGCAATGGAACCAACATCCCCGCAACCTGTCCCAGGAGAGAAGCTGTAAGTGAGATTTACTTTTCCCTCCTCACCCCCTCCCACTTGGCTTCTCATTCACTTACTGCCTCTTATCATAACTTGGAGCTGTATTGGTGGAACACGTGGTCATCACAGTAACTTTAGCCATTTTGATCTCTGAATGGAGTTTGCAAACCCCTGGCTCTATCTACAAGCAGTTGGGTCTGTTCGATCAGTGTCTCTAAGGAGAGCAGTGTAATGGGACCGTCATTCTCCATGTGGGAATTGAGGCAGGGGAAGGTTGGCTTCATAGGCCAGATTCAATGGTCTCAGATACTTGAACCACTTTCCCCTAATCCATCCCTTCTAGGTACCTTTGAACTCCCTTAGAGTCTCCGACAGAGCAATCGTTTTCTGGGAGAAACCTCTGACTTGTTCTTCTAGTTCAGGAGAAATCTCTTCCGGCAGCTGGAACTGCCCCGTCTCACACCTGGACAGAAACAATTCCATGTGATTGTATTTCATTTGCTGCTAAGTTCTGGCTAGTGAGTCTCAGCCCTAATAGGCCTGGAGTCAGAATTCCTCCAATTTTCCCAGCAACACAGTCCATGGCCATGCAACCTTCCCCTGAAAGGTCCCATTGCTGTTCTTCACTTCTGTCCTGGGGAGACTAGCTGGGGGACAAAAGGGGAATTGAGTCTTCATGGTCAACTCACTCCTTGGACTCTAGGCGTTGAGGGACAGGAGGTTCCCAGGTGAAGGGCTGAAGGAATCTGTCCAGTAGGGACTAGACTGAGACACCAGCTCCTCCATCCCCAGCTCCTTCCACACAGGTCTCCAAACAGCCCTCAGGTGGGACAGACTCTTGGTCCTTGCTGCCCTGGGCTGAATGTGCCCAGTGCACAGCAGTGACAGGCCCATGTTCCACCCCACAGTCCCCAGGGAGGTGACAGCTCCAGGAAACACTTGAAGTCAGACTGTGCCCTGAATGGGGAATTCCAGAGTCTGCTGTGTGAGGGTGAGACCCTCAGAATTAAATGAGTCAGAGATATTCGTGTCTAACATTTGGCTCTTAGAGCCCTGTGGAGATGTGATGCTAACATCAGCTCCAAGCTCTTTCCCTGTGCTGTGCAGTGTGAGGGGAGTGAGAGCCACGTACCTACTCAGGGTGCTCCTGATGTCCTAGAAAAAAGACACAAAAAAGACTCTCAGCCCCATTGCACACACACAGGGGACCTCAGGGAAGGGATTTTGCAAACAGAGGAAGAGAGCCCCTGCCCTGACCCCAGGAACATGGATCCCCTGAGTGAATGGGGCTTTACGATCTCTAGTAGCTCTGTGCCTGTAACTTTACAAAGCACGGCAGTTACTCACATGGCAGCAATGCACATGGAGTTACATCCAGATCTGACAGCTGGACCTCAGCACTTGTGATTCAGGAGCCTCCCTCCCCTGTGTGGGGAGCTGGGACGTTTCTCCCTCAGTCTCACCTTCAGGAGTTCATTTGCTGGCTTCTGACACTTCCCCTCCAGCTCACTGATCCCCTTGCTGATACAGGAAATCTGTGCAGAGAGTTTCCCGACAGTGTCAGTCTGGAGCCTCCCAATCTCCTCATCCAGCTTCTCCAGCTGGGCCAGCAGGAGTCGCTCTTGTTCCTCCAGGAACTTCCGGAGCTGCTGAAACTCGGCCACAATCTTCTGCCTCTCGGCTTGGGTCCATTTCTGTATGGAAACAGGGAAAGGGCTGGTCAAGGGCATGAAAGGAGTCAGGGTCCTTCCATGGAGAGCTGAGTGCGCAGCAGGGAGACTTTCTTGGAAAACCCTAAAATGTGTGACATTTGACTCTACTTTGTGGTTAGTAGGCAGAGGTGGCTCTCCCAGCATCTCCTTTGGGCCCTGTGTCCCTCTGAAAGGGCTGTTCCCATGTCTGTCATGGGCAGCATCTTTTGTTATTCATGGGCTCTGGAAATTCAGACCCTGAGCCAGCACGAGGCAGGACTTAGCACCATTCTGACAGAGATACCCAGGAAGGAAAAAGGAGGAAACATGTTAATACACCAAGTGAGCAGACAACCCTTTAGGGGGACACTCAGCTCCCTTGGGGAGGATTTCTGGGAAAGCTACAAAGGCTGGACATTAACTCACGTGCTGACATGGATGCTCAGGGCCTGTCTACACATGGATCTCACCCTGCAATCCACAATCCAGAAGAAACACAAACAAGCCCAACCTCAGCAAGGCCACACAGGACTCTGCCTCCTAACAACCCTCCCACTGCCAGTCCCTGCTGTTTCAAACCACAGGCACCTACCAGATACTCCTGGTGTTTCCCTTCTGCTGTTTTCCTTCCCAGCACCTTTTCTCTCTCTTCCCTCAGAGTCTTCAAATGGACTTCCAATTTTTCCTGAAGAAACAGAGATAAGCATGAGGGCAAACCCCATCAGATGTCAGGAGCCCATTTGTCTGCCTTTAAGAGAGTCCCAGTTTTATGATATAATGCAGATTGCCTATCTCCTAGAACTGGAAGGGACCTTGGAAGGTCATTGAGTCCAGTCCGCTGCCTTCACAGCAGGACCAAGTACCACCACTGACAAATTTTTGTCCCAAATGGCCTCTGAAAGAAGTGAACTAACAACCCTGGGTTTAGCAGGCCAATGCTCAAACCACTGAACTATCCCTCCCCCCATGGGGAGATCTGCCCCTGCCTAGAAGGGACTCAGCCCTGGACATGGGTTTGTCCATAGAAAAATAAAAACTCACAAACATCCCACTCTCCCCACCTCTAATATCGTCAATTCACAGACACTTACCTTCCTTCCTCCCCCCCCTTGCATCTCCCTCCTGTTCTGAAATGTGATTTGTCCTTTTCATATGTGTTCATTTTTTTTTTAATTGTATCCTTTGGTATATATGGTTGTGACTATTTTCTTCCACTATTTGATCTCAGGAAGTGGGTCTGGCCCACGAAAGCTCATCATCTAATAAACCATCTTGTGAGTCTTTAAAGTGCTACATTGTCCTGCATTTTGCTCCATAGAAAAAGACACAGGAGGAGACTGTGGATGCAGCAGGACACTTGTGAAGGCAGGGGAAGGATCAGTGGTGGCACCTTTATAAAGAATGATGCAGGTGGGGATTAGGGAGGTAAAAGTGGTCAACAATACTAATCACGTAACCGATTACAATTTTATCAGTGACAGGAGTTTTTTAACCTGCTGACTGGCAGGGCTGGTAGCGGAAATGGGCTCTCCTGGGCCAGGGATCTCTCTTAAGGTCTGCCGGGGTTGGCCACAAGGACTGCTGGGAACTCCCAGCAGCTGCAGACTGACGTTAGCGGCCAGAGGAAAGCAGGCTCTGCTGGGGCAGTGGGGAGTTTAACCAGTAACTGGCACCGATAAGCATTAGCTCTTCAGTTAACCAGTTTGAACTCTTGCTACAATCCAGTTGAATCCTAGTTGTGTCTGGCATGGACCTGCACTTCCTGAAGTCCTGCTATGGGTTGAGTGAAGGTGCTCGGGGCCACACAGAGCATCCAGTCCAGCAACCTCATCTAGTGCCAGTGGCTGCACTGGAGTTTAACCCCTCATGGAGCACCTGCTTTGATGTTCTGTTTGGTTTCTGTTCTTGTCGCCTCTGGGCAAGGGAGAATGGACCTGCCCCCCATCCTGAAGTGGACAGAAAATGGCCTGTGAAAGGTTGTGTAGGTGAGCAAAAAGGCAAGTTTCATGTGTCCCTGATGGTCTAGTGGTTAGGATCCAGCACTCTCACTGCTGTGGCCTGGGTTCAATTCCCAGTCAGGGAAACCAGCCTGCAGTTTCATGTGACATCTGCTTAGTCTCTTTTCTCACCTATGTGACAGCAGCTGTGACCCAAGAGGTTACATGAGGCTCCTTCCCACCACCTCCCTGGCACTGCTAAGACAACACCTCCCATTTTCAGAAGGGGCAGAGCTCGGTGACTCAAACTGCCCCTCCCCTCTCCCATGTGGGCAGCAGTGGAGGAAGCCCACATGGGAAGCATTAGCCCAGCAGTTGGCTTTAGTTGTTGAAGGAGACAACCCAGAACTGGCTCCAGCCCCCACTCAGTAACCTGGGGAAATGACCCACCAGCCCTGGGCCCCTCGGAGAGGCAACGATTCCCCACTGGCCAGGGCAGAGCCTCCCTCTCACACAGTCATGGAGCCTTCTCCCCCTGGTCCTGCCTCCCCTTTCACTCAGCTCTCACTGCTCGGTGCTGCCAGGGAGGGGCCTCCCTGCGAGAGCCGCCTGGGCAGGTTCCTGCCACAGAGACACATCCCAGTCAGTGTTCCTGTTCCAGGAGCAGGGTGCGTTTTGTCTTGTGCACCAATATTGAGGTCGTGTGTCTCTGTTCGGGGGTGAGCCCCCGCGGCGCCTGCCAGTTACTAACAAATATCTTAGCTACACGTTATGGGAGAAAGACACTAACCCAAGGGATAATTAACACGGGGCTGCGGCTAGTCTCTGCCTCCCACAGGGCCACTAGGGAACAGATAAGGGACAAGGCACAAAGCAGATCCAAGGGGCTGGCTATATCCAGTATGAGAAGCACATGGTAAAAGACCCAGCAGCAGGTGAGAGAACAGCATGAAAACATCAGGATCACGACCAGAGCAGTTCGGCTATGTCTACATTGGCAAGATTTTGCGCAAAATCTTGCCGCCTGTCTACACTGGCCGTGAGTATTTGCACAAGAACACTGAGTTTGTAATGTACAAAATCAGTGGTTCTTTCACAAATACTCTGACGCACCCACTCACGGATAAGCCCTCTTGTCAAGTATTCTTGCGCAAGAGGGCCAGTGTAGACAGCAACGTTAGTTTCTTGCGCAACAAAGCCCGATGGTTAAATGGCCATCAGAGCTTTCTTAAACAAGAGAGCATCTACCTTGGCACAAATGCTTTTGCGCAAAAGCACATGCCAGTGTTGGTGCTCTCCTGTACAAATGCTTTAATGCAAAAATTCTTGCATTAAAAGTATTTGCACAAAGTCATACCAGTGTAGATGTAGCCTACAAGTAAATCCAGGAATTAAACAAAAACCAAGACAAAACAATAAAGTGAAATCCCCATTCCTCTCTACTGCAAAACTCGTTTTGAACTTCTTGACAGTAGCTAACCACTCAGCCTGTGCTCTCTTCCTCCAGCTTCCCAACAGGAAAGAAAGAACAATCATCAACAGCAGACAGCAATTACATTAAAGCAACACCGTCTGCTTGCTTCATGCTCAGAAGAGAACACTGTCACTCATCCTCATGGCTAGCGAGACCAACCACTTTCAGCTGCATTTCTCTAGTTACCAACTATAGAAATGATCCCTGAAAGTACAGTCTTATTAGCACCCACTTCCTTACACACCTACACTCATGTGCATTCACTTTCTCCTCATGAGGAATGTTTTCACACAACACTTAGAAAACTAAAGAACAGAAATAATCTCAGGAAATCCCATTCAAACACACTCCACCAGGTTTAGAAATCTGTACATTAGAATATGTGTCGAGTGAATCCTCTGCTCTGGGGGGAGCAGCAGCGGGGGGGGGGGGGTGCCGGGGGCAGGGGCTCCCCATTCCCCCTGGGACAGAGGCCCCTGTAGAAGCCCTGTAGGGGGAGGTGGGGCAGGCTGTGCTGGAAGAGGCTGGGGGTGGGCGGCTGAGGGGGGCGGGGATTGAAGAAGCATCTGTGTGGGCACTTGGGCAGCCAGCTCGTCAGTGAGCAGCAGAGCACACGGGCCTGTCGCCCCCCAGCCGAGCTCCCCAGCTGCTCTCCCAGGGCTGTGGCCGACCAGCCTGCACTGCTGCCAGCCAGGGCTCAGCTCTGCAGAGACCTGCCCAGCCACCTCCCTGACAGGGGCTGCAGACATGTCTGCTGGGGTAGAGCGGAGGGACATGTCTGCCCAGCCAATGTGAGGGGTGCGCCTTTGGCACAGAGAATTTCTGTCCTTTCTTTTTTTTTTCCTAGTGGCCTTATGGCCAAGGCACTGGCCTTTGGAATTAGAGGTTGTGGGTTCAAGTCCCACCTGGGGTATAGAACTGTGACCTTCTGAGCTTTGATTGGGCAGTGCTGGCTTGCTTTTCCCCATGGGAAATGAGAGATGGTTTTCCCAAGAAGTGCCACATCCCATAGGACAGCAGGTGTATAGTCCCACCAGCTCCAGGAGTGACTCAGACAGAGCGAGGAGGCTGGAGCAAGGCAGAACCTGAGGAGGGGCAGCTCTGGCAGAGGCTCAGTAGGAGCAAGGGAGGAGTTACCTTGGCCTGGCCCTTTTACAAAGCCCTGGAGCATGGGGCTGGCATTGGGGGAAAGATCCCTCAGCGATGGGATGGGGAGAAGGCTGGGCTAGGAAGGCGCCGTTCTCCCTGCTCTGCCAACCTGGGCAAAGCAGCCTGCCCCAGGCACCTTCCATAGCTCAGCTGGCAGAGCGGAGGCCTGTAGCGGGTGCTCGGCAAGTGTTCTTAGGCTGCTGATTCAACTCCAGCTCAAAGGAGAGATTCTTCTCCCTCCCCCTGGCTGCAGGCCCGGCCTTAGGACCAAGCAGCTGCCTTGGGTCTGTGCCCTCAGAGCTCGATGCTACAATTGACAAAAGGGTTTTGGGTACCAGCTGCCAATCAAATGTCTTGGGCTGCGCAGGCCTTGAGTCATGGCAAGAGCTGGAGGGGAACGGTGAGCGGCTGCACTTTGGAATGGGAACATGTTCTCTGGCACCATAAAGTAGAACAGTTTGAGGGCTGCTTTCAAGGAGGGCACCATGGCTCAGCTGGTTAAAGCACCTGCCTTGTAAGCAGAAGATCCTGGGTTCAACACCTTGTGGTGAGGCCAATGTGTATCTTCTTTCTGCCATATCCCAACACATAGCTCGAGTTGGTTTTACCTTTTGTTGAGTTTGCTGGTGTCCTCACAGTGGAAGTAGGATGGTAGCAAAGAGCAGGCGCAGTGTGTATTGGTGCAGGTGCCCTCTGGGTTTGATTTAGAGAGTCTTATCTAGACTTGCTAAATCAAACTCTGGGAGATGGATTGCAGCAGAAATCTCCACCTGAGTGAAGAGTGAAGACATGGCCTAATGGTGCAATTAGTTAGATGCTGACCACTGCTGGCCTGAGCTGAGCCATTCTAGCGCCCTGGGCATGTGGCACTGCCCCCGGGCTCACAGTGCATGTGCGGCTCCACCCTGGATGCACATACAGCCCCTCCCCCTCCATACATGGAGCTTGTGGTAGCAGGATGCTCTTGTGCTGCCCAGCCTGGCCCTGCCACGCAACCCAGGGTCCCCTGGGGCAGGCCATGCAGAGCCCCACAGCTGCATGGGGAAGGGCACTGCTGACAGGTGCTGTGGAGTTTAATGCAGCCCCAGCCCTGGAGCAGCTGCAGCCTGTCAGGAGCCAGGCATGCAGTGTTTGATGGCAGCTTCCCCACTAGCTCACCCATTAGTTCAGTCCCGATGCCAACAGTAACAGTGCCACTGCTGGTAACTCACAGAGGTCCTTGCTGCCCGAGGAAGAGGTGAGCAAGATTTGAACCTGCGCAGGGAAACCCTACTGGATTTCAAGTCCAAGGCCTTAACCACTCAGCCATCACAGCTCCATGCAAAGGAGAGCCAGGGAAACTGGTAAAAAATTGCAGCGTGCAGGCCTAATGTCACCCACCATAGAATTCACACAGCAAACCATTTCAACAGCTGTGCAGAGGAGTCCCGGCCATTCTGCTCTTAGGCTGCCTTGGAGGTGAGTTCTGTTTCAAGGTCTTCTCTCCTCCTTCTTGGTCTTCCTTTCCCTTTTCCTTCCTCTTCTCTTCTCCCCTTTTCCTTCTTCTTGCTGGTCTCCTTCTTGGACCCCAGTTTATAAAGAGAAATTCAAGTACCGCTTAGTTCTACCTTAACCAATTATTTAGTATAATTTCACTATCCAGTCATAACACACTGTAAGGCTGTGTCTACACTGGGCCACTTATTCCGGAAAAGCAGCCGCTTTTCTGGAATAACTTGCCAGCTGTCTACACTGGCCCCTTGAATTTCCGGAAAAGCACTGACGATCTACTGTAAGAAATCAGCTGCGTTTCCAGAAATACTATGCTGCTCCCATTCGGGCAAAAGTCCTTTTTCCGGAAAACTGTTCCAGAAAAGGGCCAGTGTAGGCAGCTCAGTAGTCTTTTCCGCAAAAAAGCCCAATCGCAAAAGTGCTTTTCCGGAAAAGCATCCTGCCAATGTAGACGCTCTTTTTCCGGAAATACTTATAACGGAAAACTGTTCCGTTTTAAGCATTTCTGGAAATTCATGCCAGTGTAGACGTAGCCTAACAGAATTACCTAAGGCTGTGAGAAGGGGATTGTATCCTAATGTCACCCACTGTTACCAGATAAAAAACAGATCTCAAGTTGAGTAGAGAAAACTTAAACACTATTTTGACTGGCAAGAAACTGCTTACCAATAGTTGTGGTTGTGCAATGGGCATTCTATGATTTATTGTCCTCCCTTTCCCATTGTTTGTCTGTGTGATGGCTGTCTGGTTTGTAGCTGTTTCTGTCTGCTGAATAATTAATTTTGCTAGATGTAAACCAACTAAGGTGGAGGAGTATGATTTGTTAGGTAAATCATAATAGTGTCTTATGACTGGTTAGGAATATTATGCTAAAATAATTGGTTAAAATATTGCTAAGCAGGACTCAATTTTCACTGTATAAACTGGGATCCAAGAAGGAGACCAGCAAGAAGGAAAAGGGGAGAAGAGAAGAGGAACTCCCCTCCAACCAGAACTCCTCTGTACAACTCTGAGTATGGAAATAAGCTACCCAAGCCCCCCGGCTCAGTGTAGAACATGCCTGTCCTATCAGAAAGGACACCTCAAGAGCCTGTGTTTCTACCTGCCCTTGTACTAAGGACTTGCTGCATGTTAAGAAAACACAATGACCACAATACCACAGAAGATTTCTTGCCTGAGTTTAAACTTGGGAAACTATTCTGTTACTAACCCTTTGGCCAGCTCAGATTGCTGTGGGGTTAAGGAATTCTCTCTTGTTAATTCTGTGCCCTCTGGACGGGACCAAACCAAAGGAGGCCGGCCCCCTGGGGTCTCTGTTGAAGCAAAAGCTTCTCTCTGGTTTGGCGGCTAATAAACAGCTTTATTGCTCAATAAGGCACAAAGTGCCAAATGTGGTTTCAGCAGAGCCGGGCCCAGTCAGGCTGCTAATACAATCAACCCTAGTATCTTTATACCCTTAACCAAACAGTCTGACGTCAGGGCATCCAATTACAGAAATCATCAATGAAACTTAGAAAAGTGAACCCGTTCTCAGCAAGATAGAGGGCAGGTGCGAGGGAGTGAAGCGTCTCTCTCAACCAGCTCAATTAACACATTCCAGTAGCCCATCCTGTAGACCTCTCACACCGGGTGACAGAAAGTTCACTCTGGTCTATGTGCAGAAGCAAGAAGCTGAAATGGTTTCTGTTATACAAGATGGCTTCTAGCTAAATATGAAATGGTTTCCACAACTCCAACCCAGACCCTGAGACACAGGGGTTTACAAGCCAGATGATCAATGTTTGCTGCACTTCTCCCTCTCCCAACTGTGCCAAACCTCAAGGCCAACTCTAGAGTCCCAGCAGCTGGGGGAGATGTGCACGTTAGAGCCTCTCTACACTGAGCTGTCGCTTTCTGTGCCCAGGGAGCCAGACGCCGGCAGGGGAAGGAAATGGGGAATGGCGGCACGTTGGGAGTCAAAGGTGTTGTCTGGGACCATAGAGCAGTTTCACCAAACTGCCTGAGGAAGGCACCATGGCTTAGCTGACTAAAGCACCTACCTTGTAAACAGGAGATCCTGGGTTCAACTCCCAGTGGTGCCTTATTGCTGCCTTTGCTCACATTTTCCTAGGTCCTTGTGGGACACAGAAGAGGCCTCCCCTGGCCACCCATGGGGCTGCTGGTTCAGGAAAAGGCTGATGGGAGAGGAGTGCACGGCTCCCCCAGCCGCTGGGTCTGTGGCCTTTGAGGTTCTGCAGGGTTGTGGGAAGGAGAAGTGAAGCAAACTTTGATTATTTGGCTTGTAAACCCCTTGGTCTCAGGATTGAGGTTGGAGTCCCCAGGTGGGGCCTGGCCCCTATTTGGTTTGGTCCCTTCCTGAGGGCACAGAGTTAACAAGAGAGAATTCCTTCCCCCGCAGCAAGCTGAGTTGGCCAAAGAGTTAGTAACAAAATGTTTGTTCATCCTAATGGGGTGACCTGATGCCCAAATTCCCGCTGCCCCCGGACTGCCTGCAGGGGCCTGGCTCCCCAGCCCAGCCACAGAGGGAGGCTCAATATCTCCAGGAGGCCGGGAGCACGTGCCCGGCACAGAGAGCTGCTGCCAACTGCTAGTCGCCTGCTTCAGAGGCCCAGCAGCCGCCCCCTGAACCCAAACTTGCTCCTGCTCCTCCAGCTTCTCTCCCTGACGCGCCCCACGGCTGCCGAGGTCCCTGCGCATGCGGCAGTGGGATCATCCGAGGCAGGCGCCAGTCCCAGCCCCATCCCCGAGCCCCCCCTCCTCCTTCCTCCCCTTTTCGCCCACCTCCTCCCCCCTCCCAGGCTCTTCCCTCAGCCCCTCCCCAGTTCTACATTCCCCACAGAGAAACCAGAGAGTTTGTTCTTTCCCCAGGGAAAAGTCCTGTTTGTGTTCCCAGCAGGGCGGTGGGAGGGGGAGACGCACAAGCCCACGATGGGCTGGGGGATGGCAGCCGTGTGCTGCTGCTGAATGACCCTTGTGAGCTGCTCAGCCTCTGGCCCCCACCCTGGCAGGATCGTCTCCGCCTTGTGCTCACAACTATTCTGGGGGACACTTGGGGGACGTTCGACTCGCCAAGGTCCAGCCAGGGGAGGAGACAGAGGAACCTCCCTTTGAGGGGCTCAGAGGCATCTCCCTGGTGGTCTAGTGGCTAGGATCCAGCACTTTCACTGCTGTGGCCTGGGTTCGATTCCCACTCAGGGAAACCAACCTCATCTGTGTTAATGAACTCTGCCAAGTCTCTGCCCTTTTCCATCACAGGGAGGGCCAGTGGGCTGAGGGAAGGGAGGGGCTGGGGTGACTGGGAGACACTCCCAGCAGCCAAGCACATTTCTCAGGCAGCCCCTTCCCTGCACAGGGGGTACAGGTCACATGCCTGGGTGAATAAGAGCTTGTGGGGACTGGCCAGGGCTTCAAGCAGGCAGCTCCCATTGGCCACAAACAAGCTGGGAGCAGGGCCCAGGCATGAAGCCTTTTCCTCTGCAGCTGAGAGACACAAAGGGCCCAGCAGCCCCTTCTCTCAGCTGTGCGTGGGGGCAGGGCGAGCAGGGAATCTGCCTGAGGCTTCTTGCTGCCATGTTGGGTGGCTTCATGGGCTGGATCCAGCCCGCTGGCCTGTATTGCCCAGGCCTGGCTTAGAGGGAACCTTGGCTCTGGGCTGTGGGGGAGGGGCGCTGTGGAAAGGCCAGTCTGGCCTTCCTGGGCTGGGCATGACGACATGCTGCCAAACATCCTGGACAGAGAATTACAGGCTAGAGAGATCCATGCCCCACAGCCAAAGTAGCTCAGTGGAGAGAGCATTAGACTAAAGGTCCCTGGTTCAATCCCAGGCTTTGGCAGGTGCTGGCATGTGGCAGGAACTTCCCTGGTGTTCAATCCTTACCTTGCTGTTCTTGGTCACAGCTTGGTATTGACAAATCAAGATCATCTCATTAGCCCCGCCCCCGACTTCTTCCTGTGAGTCGCTGCCTCTTTGACGACTGCCCACCCAGTGCTGGCCCTAGATATGGAACAGGGCTGTGGGCTGATGGGGATGTGCTGGGGAAATGTTGGTTTGTGTAAGTCCTTGAGAATTGATCTTCTTGCCCCTCTGGCTCAATTCTACTTTGTGCTTCTTCACTTTCTCAATGTAAGGACTTTGGAGAAAACTCTGAAATGTCTGCTCCAGTGGTGCCATGGGTCAGTGCGCAGTATTGATAAAGCAGTGTGCATAGGAGACATGCTGAGGGTGTGAATTCAAACCTCACCTGGAGCAGTGGTTTTCAGTCCCTACTGGGCTGCCCCTTTCCAGTGATCGCTGTGGGAGCTGGAATTCTAGCCCAGAGGAGACTGTCAGTCAAATTCCCCCTTCAGACTTGTCAGGCTGAATGGTGGGTGGCCAGGGAAGGTCCTTCTTGCTTCCAGGGTCTTGTTGCTGCTCTTCTCCCCCCAGCCCTTACCAGTTAGCAGCTGCTGTCCCTTTCAGCCATTGGGTCCCATTGGGGTCCCTTTCAGGCAAGGAGGCAGGAAATGGGGCAAAGGAGCCAGACAAGCTGAGGGAGGCGGGGAAATTCTGATCTCTGCATCTCCCCTGTGTGAGGGTTTGTCTACACGTCATTCCTCTTTCCAGAGAGAAATGCAAATTCAGCTGAGTGACATTGCAAATGAAGCGGAGATTTGCATAATCATGTCTGGCTGCTATTTCGAAATCTGCTATTTTGAACTACCAGGCGCTGTCTAGACACAGCTCTTTGGAAAGAAAACCCTTCTTTCAAAATCCCCCTTACTCCTTATGAAATGAGGTTTAAAGGTTAGTTCTGACGAAGGGTTTTCTCCCGCAATAAGCGAATCTCAACAGCGTTTTGTATTGCAAAATAAAGTATTTTGAAATAGCACCGGTCTGTGAATATGCAAATGAAGTGCAGGATATTTAAATCCCAGCTTCATTTCCAAGATTGAGTGTCTACATTTGCATCCCTTGCAGAGTCTCTGGGCAGTGATACCCCAAGGGAACAACAAGGGCATGTGGTGCTGGCTCTCCTGTCTCAGCAATTGGAGTCAGAGCCCTGCCTTGCCAGTGCCAGTCACAGCAGCTTCTGCACCTGCTCCAGGATTGTGGTTTCCTTCTTCCCAATGCTCCTCCCCAATCAGCCTTTTCCTGTACCAGCAGTTCCATGGGTGGCCAAGGGAGACCTCTTCTGTGTCTCAGAAGCACACAGGAAAAGATGAGCAAAGGCTACAACAAGGCACCACTGGGAGTTGAACCCAGGAACTCCTGCTTACAAGGTAGGTGCTTTAGCCAACTAAACCACGGTGCCCTACTTGCCTACAGCCCTGCTATAGAGCTTTTCCAGGATAGCTTTTGTATTTGTGAAAAACTCTGCTGGGTTCATGGAATGGGTTGACTCTTTTAGATCAGTTTCCAAGAAAGTGGGCCTGTATTCCTCATTGTATTAGGAATAAGGCTCTTCCCAAAAAGGAGGTTTTCCCCACATTTGCGCCCGTGTAGATGGGTCAAATGTCAGAAAAGCCTCTTCGGAAAAAAGAAAAGTGTCTCCAAAACTGTTCAAATTTATGGTCCTGGACAACACCTCTGAATTCCAAGTTGCAACTGTGGAGGCAGGAAAAGGGAATAAGGGAATTTGTGTGCAGCCATCTTGGTCTTGTTAACAAGAGAGGCTAAGTCTGTGGCCTGACAACGCGAGATCTGTAATTAGAAGCTGCCTTCGCCTCTCGCCTCCATACGGAGATAAGGATAGAATGCTGACTCTGTTAGGGACCTTGAGATAAGGAGCATCTGGGTGGAACTAAATAACTGTTAGCCATTGGTGTTTGTAATGGGAAGGAGACTAATTGTTATTGTTATTATATTTAATAGACAGTATATAAACTGCTTCATAATTGCTTGTATTCGAAGATCTGCCTCGGTGGGGGGGGGACTTCCCCCCTGTCCGAACCAGTTTTTCCCTTGCTGCAGCTCGTAATAAAACTGCCTCTGGCTACTTGTTGCTCACAAACTCAGAGTGAGGACAATGTTTTCTTCCACACAACCATTCCCCATTTCCCTCCAGCCTTGGAGGGGTCTCAAGGCCTGTGCAGCCAAGAAGTGTGATTGACAGCTCATACCCACAAACTTTTTGTCAATTGCAGAGCAACCTAAGGATTACTTGCCAAGGACGCACTACAGGCCCAAGGTCAGGCTGGAACCAGGGGAAGCAGGAGGCAGGAAGAGCCCCAGTCTACTCAGCTCCTCTTTATGCAGAAGCCGCTTGTGCAAAAACGGACCCCAATTAATTATGCAAGGAAAATCCCTGGGCTGCAATGCTTAGTTACACACAATAAGAATAATCCACCAGCTCAGACGTGATTTCTAAACCGCCAAACAAGGAAAATAATAAAATCTGATGCACTGGGTAGTCCCCATGGGCTTTGCCCGCACCATGCTCAGGGATTGTCTGTCAGTTTGCCAAACCAAATAACTAGCCCCCCACTGCTCTGGAGTCTCTGCCTCGCATGGGCCTTCTCATCCTCAGGCTCCGCTTTGTCTCCAGACAGACCCTGCTCTGCTACAGCCACCTCCCTCTGGCTGTCACTTCTAGAGCAAAATGCATCCCCTTCATTCTGACTCTGACTTTGTACACCAGGGCTTTTAGCACTCAGAGCTGCACCTAACACCAGCATTTGGTAGGGAGGGGTCTGAACAGCTTCTGGAGAGAGAGAGAACCACTGTGGAGCATCCTTGCCAACTGTCTCAGGAAGCAGAGGAATGTAAATTCTTTATCAGTGAGAGGAAACTGTCACCCCAGGTGGGACAGTGCCAGAGACAGAAATTCACCTTCTAAATGTTCCTTCTTCAACTTTTAACTGCTGATTAAGCCCCTTTGAAGAAGCCAGATACACAGGAAGGGCTGATCACACCCCTCTGAAAATCAGCTTTCATGGGTATCAGTAGCTGGCTCCAAGTCATGGGCCTTAACATCTCTTCTCCTTCCCAATTCCCCAAAACAGGGAAGTGTCTCCCACCACTGCAGCCTCCTGAGGCTCTACGGCCCTGTCTGTACTGCAGGGACAGCAACACTCACAGCCCCACAGGAGGGTCCCTGGCCTAGCAATGTGGCCCCCTGAGCAGCCTCTGATGTTCCCTGTGTGAGCCCCAGAACCAGCCCTGAGTGAGGGGGGAAGAGGGGGAGCAGCTCACACATGCCAAGGGGCTGGACATGAGCCCTGGGAGGCAGCAGTGACATGGCAAGGGCCTTGTGCAGCATCTCAGCTCATTGGCTGGGAGGCAGTGACCTCACAGAGGGTCCATGGCAACAGCCAGGTGGGACAGGCTGCAGGGTTGGAGCATCTCAGGGACCCCCATGGCCTGGAATCGCCTTTGAGGGCAGAAGGGTCCCAGCTGGGAGTGTCTCTGGGGAGATTTCCCCAGGTTGCAGTGGCTGGCACTGAACCTCTGGGAGAGGAAAGGGAGAAGGCTGCAAACACCCAGCAAGGATGGGCCCTGCTGGGCCTCTTGGCTGGTGATATCTCCCCGCCCAGAGCCTCTCCCTGCACTTTGCTGGTCCCAGCTGCTCACCACACCCAGCTGTAGGCTGTGCTGCCTTGTCAGTCTCCAGCCCCTTGCGTTGCTTCTCTGTCCCTTTTGGCTTCTCTGAGCACTGCCAGTCTGCTGCTCACCAAAGGGTCTGTGCTTCTTGAGCTGTGTGTGCCTGGCTCTGTTGCTGCAAAACTGACTCTCCACACAGCTTGCACTCCTTGGGCTGTCTGTGTCTGGCTCTGTTGCTGCAGGACTTCTTCTCCACACAGCTTGCACTGCTCTCTCCTTGCTCAGAGAGACCCAGAACAATCCCAGCTCACAGGGAGGACGGGCCTGGCCTCTCACTTTCCTCACTGGCCTGTCCAAACTGTCAATCAGGCTGAGCTGGAGTGTTGGCTGCTTTCCATTGTCTCAGCCTGTGAGCAATTGGCTCTCAGTTTTCCCCAGGGTTTTAGAAAGAAAAAGTCTAGTCCTGGGGTCCAGCTTTAGTAGAACCAGAGAGAGAACCAACTGCAATTTCCATCTTCTCAGGAGAAGGGAAGAGGATTTTCTTCTCCTCAGTTCTAGCCACATCAGCCCAGGGAGGAGAAAAAATAACCCTGCGCCCGCTGATTGTCCCCTGCACCTTCTGGCCAAGAGCCTCTTCCACAACAATGGTGGCTCATTAGATATGCAAATGAGGCTCACTCTCTGCCCTTGCCACTGCTCCTACCCGCCACCCTCCAGCCAGCCCATCCATGCTGCTGTGGGTGCCAGTGTCTCACCACACTGTGAAATCAGACCAGAGACGGACACTGTCAGTAAACACTCGTATCGGAAACGCTCCTCTGGATGCTGGGCCCACCAGAGCCCTGTGCTGCTGCCATCTGCCTGCTCCGTGGACATCTTCCCATTGCAGAGCGCGCTGAGCCAGACTGTGACTAGACAGCCCCTCTCTGGGCACCCAGGGGCTACATCCACACTGCAGGCTTCTTGCTCAAGAATGGCCGTTCTTGCGGAAAAACTTGAGCAGCATCTACACTGCACGCGCATTCTTGAGCAACTAAATTTATGACTCAAGAGGCCTTCTTGGGCAAGAGTTATTCCTCTCCCCATGAGGAATAAACCCTCTTGTGCAAGAGCTCCAGCACAAGAAGGTAGTATGAATGGGTAACAGGGTTTTTTTGTGCAAGAAATCCCTCTGGCTAAAATGGCCATCAGAGCTTTCTTGCACAAGAGAACGTGCACACTGCCACAGACATTCTTGCGCAAAAGCACATGGCAGTGTGCATGTGCTCTTGAACAAGACATTTTGCACAAGAACTCTTGCACAAAACAGTTCTTGTGTAAGAAGCCTGCAGGGTAGATGTAGCCAATGGGTGTTTGGGTTTGTTACGAGCACTGAGCTTTGTACAACAGCCCATTCTCAGCTGGTGTTTGCAGCCCTTCCTCTTGCTTCTCCCAGATCTCTCTTCAGTTCAGTGCCAGCCCCTCCTGTAACCCTGCCTCCCCCAGCCCCTCCCACTGCAGCCTGGGGAAAGGGGAAATCTCCACAGAGACACTCCCAGCTGGGACCCTCAATCCCTTCTGCCCTCAGGGGGAAACCTCACAAAGGAGATTCCAGGCAGCCAGGCCATGGGGGTCTCTGAGATGCCCCAGCCCTGCAGCCTGTCCCACCTGGCTGTTGCCATGGTCCCTCTGTGAGGTCACTGCCTCCCAACCAATGAGCTGAGGTGCTGCAAAAGTTCCTTGTGATGTCACTGTTGCCTGGCAGGCTCATGTCCTGTCCCTGGCCAGCCCCTTGGCATGTGTGAGCTGCTCCCCCTCTGCCCCCCTCACTCAGGGCTGGTTCTGGGGCTCACACAGGGAACATCGGAGGCTGCTCAGGGGGCCACATGCCCCCAGGGTCACCTTTTAAATGTCAGGGCAAGCCAGGATCTATCCCGTCCCTTCCCCAAGACCCCACCCCTTTGCTGAGCCCCGGCCCTCCTCAAACCTTTCCATGGACTCTTGGTTACTAATGGACACTCGCCACTAATGACATAATCACACCCCAGCCATTTCTCTAGGGCTGCAGCTGGGGAGAAAAGTTTAATTGAAATCATTAAACGATTAAGTGTTTGAACTGTCTCATGTTAGTTGATCAAACTTTATTTGAAATAAAACAAAACATTACGGCCAGCACAAAAGGTTTCGGTGCCGCACCCCTAGAGACTCTGGAACAAAGACGACACATGAGAAGAACCCAACTTTCTTCCTTTTGCTGTGACATGGATGGATCTAGCTCAGGTTTCACTCAGGGGGTTTGTCTGCATGTGAAGTACCTGTGACAGCCCCTGCGCTCCTCTGCCCCTCATCAGCAATGCCATCTACTTGGGGGAGCAGTTGCCCTGAGACTTGCAGAAGGGACAGCCTGGACAAACTAATGTTATTCAGGTACCTTCAATAGCTCAGCTGGCAGAGTGGCGGACTGTAGTGTGTGTTTGGCAAGTAATCATTAGGTCGCTGGTTCAACTTCAGCTCAAAGGAGCCTGTCTTTTTCCCTCCAGCGTGGCCTTAGCAGAAAGCAACCAAGGTTGTTACCTTGGGTCCATGTCTTCAGAGCCCTGCACTTCAATTGACAAAAGGATTGTGGGGAGGAGCTGCCAATCATATTTCTTAGGCTGTGCAGGTTTTGTCCACACACAAAAGTTCTTTTGGAACAATGGCCGTTATTCCACAATAACAATGCAAGAGTCTGCACCGGAACCAGCAGTTTCCCACCACGTCTCGCTTGAGAAGAGGCGACTTGTTCTCCTTCCTCTCACCTCACGTCTCCCTTGTCTCTGTTCCCTCCAAAGGTCTCTGCTGCTCAGGACCTGCCTCCTCAGGGCGCTGCCCCTCTGCCCCTGGGCTGGGAGTGGGGGACTCCACAGTCTCTGCACTTGGGCTGAGAAGTCTCATGGGGACTCGTCTGTTGATGGGTTAGTCAGCCCGATGGCCAGCCGGATCCATTCCGTAGCGCTGCCCGAGAGGGAACTTTCCCAACCTCCATTGGTATTTCCAGGGGCTTTGTGTAGGGGATTGGGCTTGGCCATCTTCTCTGCTGGAAATGCCTCTTCTTGGGAAAGCAGCTCCCAGGAGCTCATGGAACTTCTTCTTCTCAGCTTGGGAAAGGGACAAGCAAGGGGCGACGGGACAGGGGTTTATGTGATGATGACAGGGGTGCAGAAAGCAAATAAGAAATTATTTTTTCACCTACTTAAGAACCAGGGTGACAGAATGAAACTGGTAAGTAACCGAGTTAAAGAGGAAGCATTTTTGCACCCAGTGGAACTCCTTGCCAGAGGATGTTGCAAAGGGAAAATCTACAAGAAGGTCCAAAAAAAAGAATTGGATAATTTAATGCAGGAAAGGTCAATCAATGGCATTTAACCAGGATGGACAGGGCAGGTGTCTCTAGCTGGTGTATTCCAGAAGCTGGGAATGGAGGAATCACTTAATAACTGTCTGTCCTGAGGATTCCCTCGGGACTATGCAATTGGCTGCTGTCATGAGACAGGATCCTGGACTAGTTTGACAACTGGCATGACCCAGTATGGCTGCTTTGATGTTCTTTTTGGCTGTTCCAATCCTGAAGTGGACAGAAAATGGCCTGTGAATGGCTAGTATAAGAGAGCAACATAGCCTGTTCTGGATGGTTTAGTGGTTAGGCTCCAATACACTCACTGCTGTGGCCTGAGTTCAATTCCCAGTCAGGGAAACTGTCATCGACTTTTATATAACTGCTCCCTAGTCATTTTTCTCACCACATGTTACAGCAGCTGTGACCCAAGAGGTTCACTCAGGGCCTCTTTCCCACCTCTCCCTCACTGCTAAGACAACACTTGCCATTTTCAGAAGGGGCTGAGCTGGGTGACTCAAACTGCCCCTCCCCTCTGCTGCGTGGGCAGCCCTGCAGGAAGCTCTGTGGCACACACAGCACTAGCCCAGCGCAGTGTCAGGTCGGCACAAGATCCATTGGTTCAGTTTGGTTGTTGACGGAGACAACCCAGAACTGGCTCCAGCCCCCACTCAGTAACCTGGGGAAATGACCCACCAGGCCTGGGCCCCTCGGAGAGGCAACGATTCCCCACTGGCCAGGGCAGAGCCTCCCTCTGACACAGTCATGGAGCCTTCTCCCCCTGGGCCTGCCTCCCCCTTCACTCAGCTCTCACTGCTCGGTGCTGCCAGGGAGGGGCCTCACTGCGAGAGCCGCCTGGGCAGGTTCCTGCCACAGAGACGTCCCAGAGCAGGACGGATGCTCAGACCGACACTGAGTGTTGCTCAGCGCTGGGGTGAGACAGGGAAGGAGAAAAGGGTCTAACGGCGCCTGCAGCCTTTCAGAACAGCCCCCGGTCCCACCCCAAGTACCAGCCCTTCCCTCCCCCTTCACTGGGCACTGTCTTGACTCAGGCCTCCCCAGTGCCAGCCTAAGGGCTCTGGAGAGGACAGGGAAGATCCAGGGGCAGAGTCCTGTTTTCTGCAGTGGTTTAAACCCAGCCCCTGTGTTCGAACGAACTTTACCCCTCATTTTTTGCCTTCTGTGCCTCCCCCGCCCCCAAACACACCCCAACACCCCCCCTTCCCACTTTCCTTTCCCCCTCCCCCTCCTGGTAACACAATCAGGACTTTTCCCTGTTGAAGGAACAAACTCTCTGGTTTTTATGTGGGGAATGTAGAACTGGGGAAGGGCTGGGGAAAGACCCTGGGAGGAAGGGCTAAGGCTGGCACCTTCCTCTGATGGTCCCACTGCCTCATGTCAGGGGCCTCAGCAGCTCTGGGGGGTGGCTTCAGGGGGAGAAGCTGGTTCAGGGGAACTTGAGCTGCTGGGCCACTGAAGCAGGCCCCCAGCAGCAGCCTCTGTGCAGGGCTCACACGCTCCAGGCCTCCCCGTCATATTGAGTCTCCCTGTGTGGCTTGGGCTCCAGAACCTGCCCCCCAGCTGGTGCCTTGAGGTAGCCACTGCAGCAGCAGGAATTTGGGCATCAGGTCCCCTGTGTTGGGGACAGGAAGCCAGGCCCAGGCCCTTTTAGCCACTGGGGCTGTGCAGGCTGGAGCCTCCCCCTACCAGATCTCTGCCCTGCTTCCTGCAAAGCTCTCAGACTTTTGCTTGTTTCTGCTTCCCTGTCCATAGCAGGCAACTGAAGGAAGGGTAGTTACTGAACGGAACATCTCTTTGGCCAGCCTGGGGCTTGAACCCATGACCTTGGCATTATTAGCACCATGCTCTAACCAGCTGAGCTAGCCGGCCTACAAAAGTGCAGCTCACCAGCGGCCCTTTCAAGAGAGGCGCCTCAGGCAGCTGATGGGATGTCTCTGCAGCTGCCAATGGCTCTTCTCTGACAGGGCCACTAGTGACTCACTGTGACATGGGCTGGCTAGTCCAGTTGGTTTGAGGGTTGGTCGAGGTGGCTGGTGGCCGGCAGACCCAGGGCAAAGAGAAGCCGGAATCTCTTGCTGCCAGCACCTTGCCTCCCAGCTTCTTCCCTGCCAGCAGCAGCAGAGCCCTGAGCTCTGCCCTTGACACCATGGGACCAACCTCCCCTCACTCAACTGGGCCAAGCTGGTGCCCAGTTCATGCCCACTGGGACCTGTTTTACTTGGGTTCCTTCCACCCAGAGCCCCCTTCTTCTCCTGGGCTGCGAGGAGCATCACTGGGATACTCTCATATCCCAGCACAGGGCCATCTCTCCAGTGACAGGAGATGGGGCTGGTTTCAGGATTTCTTTTAGCACAGTAGCAAGCAAGAGGAGATGGAGGAAAATCAACCCTGTTTGCAAGCTTTGTGTGACAGGAGGGGTGTGAGCTGGTGAACCTGCCCCCCAGGAGGGCATTAGGGTGCACCCAGGGGCAGCAAGAATTCAGGCCCTCAGGCGAGTGCATTGGGGACAATGTGTGAGCCCTTCCATTAGCATTTTCTGCTTCCACTGGGAAAGGCAGCTGGGCAGGACCAGCCTGCAGCCCACGTCCCTTTCAGTCCCAGGTGCAGGAGGTAACAGAGAGGGGAAGAAAGTCGATGGCCAGAGCCTCCTCCCAGCAGTCTGGCCCTGCGCAGAGTCTGTGCACGATGGAGCCTCTCCCAGCAGGGCGATGGCCTGTTCTCTGCAAAGTGCTCAGCTGGTTCATTTTTTTGCAGGCCCATTGTATGTGTCCCTGGTGGCTTCATTTACAGTTTTCACTCTTTACATTTGCATCCCTTTTTGGAAAGAGGGTGCAAGTGTAAACATATCCTACGTAGCTAGAGTTGGCCTCCGTCAGTTGAGCCTGGCTATGTCCCTACTTCAGGAACCCAAAGGGAGCAAAGAGCAGAAGTACTGGAAACTGGTGGGGTACCTAATCCAAACTATCTAGTCCGTGCCGCGTGTAGCCGCGCGGCACGGGGTTCGCACTAGCCGGCTTTTAAAAATGGCGGTGCTGGCTTTATGCTAATGAAGCCCGGGAAATTCAAATCCCGGGCTTCATTAGCAAGTTCGGTATGCATACATTACCCCCCTAGTTCGAACTAGGGGGGTAGTGTAGACATACCCTCTTTGAGCATCTCCGCCATTTCCAAGTTCCCTGTTACTGCTTCTCCCTCCTCACTAAGCAGTGGGCCTACCCTGTCCTTGGTCTTCCTCTTCCTTTTAATGTATTTATAAAAGGTCTTCTTGTTTCCCTTTATGCCTGTAGCTAGTTTGATCTCATTTTGTGCCTTTGCCTTTCTAATCTTGCCCCTGCATTCCCGTGTTGATTGCCTATATTCATCATTTGTTAGTTGTCCTAGTTTCCATTTTTTATATGACTCCTTTTTTATTTTGAGATCATGCAAGATCTCCTTGTTCAGCCAAGCTGGTCTTTTGCCATATTTTCTATCTTTCCTACACAGCGGAATTGTTTGCTTTTGGGCCCTTAACAACGTCCCTTTGAAATACTTCCAACTCTCCTCAGTTGTTTTTCCTTTCAGTCTTGCTTCCCATGGGACCTTACCTACAAGTTCTCTGAGCTTATCAAAATCTGCCTTCCTGAAATCCATTACCTCAATTGTGCTGGTCTCCCTTCTACCTTTCCTTAAGATCATGAACTCTATTATTTCGTGATCACTGTCCCCTATACTGTCTTCCACTTTCAAGTTCTCAACTAGCTCCTCCCTATTTGTTAAAACCAAATCCAGAACAGCTTCTCCTCTGGTAGCTTTTTCAACCTTCTGAAACAGAAAGTTGTCTCCAATGCAGTCCAGAAACTTATTGGATAGCCTGTGCCTCGCTGTGTTAGTTTCCCAACTAACTGGTACATGGGGTACCAGTGGGTGGGGGAAGGGAGGGGCTGGGGTGCCAGAGGCAGGCTCTGGCTGGGAGACTTACCTGGCTCACTCCCGGCCAGCAGCCCAGCACATTTCTCAGGCAGCTACTTTCCTGCCCCCACACAGGCTCTCAACCTCCGTTAGCCAATAAGCTGAGGGGCTGCAAAAGGCCCTTGTGATGTCACTGCCACACCCACCCCTGCCCTCCAGGGCTAATGTCCTGCCCCAGGCAGCCCCTTTGCATGGCTGAGCTGCTCCCAGGGATGAAAGTGACACATTTCTTACAGGGACTGTTCTATTGGGCACCACCCCTTGGGCAGGGGAACGCTCAAGGCAGGAAGTTGGGGGAGGGGTTGTGATAGGACAGTACCTGTAAGAAATTAAAGTGTGGAGTGGAGTGTGGGAGACTCAAGGTAGGTACTTGGGGAGTGTGTCAGTGACACACAAGGGCTTTCTCTGCAGTGCACTGAGGAGAGGAACCCCTGAGCCAGTGATGCCGCTTTGCCCAGGTTGGCAGGGACAGGAAGCAGGCCAGGAGCCCAGTAACCCCAGACAGATGTGCACATCTGCATGTGAGCAGCAGCTGTTGTGGGGCTCTAGAAACCCTAGATCTAATTCCCCACGTGCCAGGCACCAGTCAAAGCCAGGGCTCCGGGGTCTCAAGCAGAACACTGCTGGGGGCGGGTACGTGTCTATTTGAGGCAGGTTCCTCACTCCCACGTCCCAGACACGTGCTGTGGCACAAAGACCAACGGTCCCTGCACAAAGTGTGTCCCAGAGATAAGCGTTAGCCCCGGGAACAAGCATCGCCCTGCAGAAGAGACACCCCTGGTCTGGAGCCAACAAGCCCAGGAGCCACCCAGCTCTGGATCCCCAGGCGCATTGACACAGACTCCCTGGCACAGGAGAATCCAAAGCCTCAGTTCTGCCGGCCAGAGTTTTCTCCTCTTTTCTTTCTTGTCAGCTCCCTGCAAAACACCTCGCAACGGTAGATGAGGGTGAGTGGGGATAAACCCACCTGGGCTGTAGAGCAGCTGTTAGATGGGGAAAGAGAGGTGCTCCTGCTGCCTCCCCGAGCAACTCACACATGTAAGAAAACTGCCATTGGAGGCGTCTGCATGGGTGTCAGAATGGCTGAGTGGTCTAAGGCACCAGACTCAAGGACCTGTCTTTCCCTTAGCTGGGTGTTCTGGTCTCCAAATGGAGGTGTGGGTTCAAATCCCACTCCTGACACATCCTCTTTTCTTATATCATCTCTTTTATGTCTAGAGAGGTGACCTCATTTCCTCATTTCTCCTGACATTGTAGGAGCCCTTGCTCCTCCCACATGCTCATGAAAGCATTTCTCTGAGGCTGCATCTACACAGCAGCGTTCCTTGGGCATAACGGCCATTATACTGCAATAACAATGGGAGCGTCTACACAGCAATTCCATTATTCCGACGTCTGTAACGCACCATCCAGACCAGTGGTCTGAGGAGCCAGGAGGTTTCCAGGCTGCAGACAGACAAGCCCACAGGCAAAGACAAAGCAAAGTCCCAGACACTTCCTGCTCAGCCCAGCGGGGTCTCTGTGTGGCCCCCAGACCTTTTGTTTGCCATTGCCCAGGTGCAGGGGCCCAGATTCAGCAACACTCACAGGCCCCACAGGAAGAGGCTGGTTTCCCGCTTCACCCCATGGCCCAGCAATGAGCCCACAGACTCCCCCTGTACTCTGGGAGCCAGGTTTGCCGTGTGAATTGTGTGGGGGCAGGTAACATCACGCCTGGGCACTGGGATTATTTACCAGTTTCCCTGGGGGTCCTGCTGTTTTCACAGCACAAATATCTTTCCCATCACCCCTTAGTCGTCCCTTTCCCAAGCTGAGAAGAAGTTCCATGAATTCCCAGTGGTGCCTTGCTGTGCCCTTTAGTCATATTTTCCTATGTGCTTCTGTTGCATAAATTGCAAGGTTTCGTCCCCTTGGAGGCTAGTCTGATTTACCCCAAGAAGAGAGTCACACTTTCAGGCTGGGTCCAACTCAAGTTTATTGGTTGCAACCACGGTAGGCTAAGGAACTCAATGTTCAAATCAGAGCCGACCCCCAACATCTCATATGCAGGGGTTTTTATAGGGTTCACATCCTTCCTGGTTTAGGTGCCTTAACATGATAGGTTACTTCATTTTTTGACGTTTAGCATTCCTATAGGTCAGGTTAATTTTCCAAACGAGGTTAAATACAGTGCCTACTTGCTGACTTTGCGGTTACAGCTGTATTACATTCATTCACTCTTGCTGAACAATGGGCAAGCCATACTTCCCTTTTCCCTTTCCTGCTTGAGCCGGTCACAAGTTTAAAGGATGTGGAATCTATCCATATCTCTACTTAACAGAAGACTGGTTTCACTTCCCCTCGTCTCCTTATTATAAGTTATTACCTGTGACAGGCCTTGACCTTTGTCATGTCTTACTCCTATACAAATAGCAAATATATCTAAGCATTAGCAATGTATGTATATTGTACGTGCCCCTCATAGGGGAATCAATGGCTCCGGGGGATTTGACTTCCCTTTTACACATCACTTCTGAGACACAGAAGAGGCCTCCCCTGGCCACCCATAAAACTGCTGGTTCAGGAAAAGGCTGATTGGGGAGGCTTGTTAGGGAGAAGGAAACCACAAGCCTGGAGCGGGTGCAGAGGTGACTGGCACTGGCTGGGCAGGGCTCTGACTCCCACTGTAAGTCCCTGGGTACCACACACTGGCCAGTGAGTCCTGCTCCATGGTCGTCCCAGTGCTCTGGGTGCGAGAGACGTGCCTGTAACTCCCTGCTGGGAGTGTGGGTCCTGCCCTGCCTGGTGGGGGAGGGGACAAACACAGGCCGGTTGACAGGGGCTCTGACACTCCAGCATCGGGGTCGTCCAGCCTGTCAGATGGATTCAGACCAGGCCGGTCGGAGCCTCTCGCGCTCCCCAAGGGGGATTCTGCACTTGCTGCCTTGGGAGCCAGGGTCACATTGCAGAGCTCCCCCAGGGACGTCCCACAGGGCCGCCAGGCCAGCCACAGCCGCTCTCCCTGCCCTCGGCAACGTGGCTGCGTTTTATCCTTCCCCTTCAGTGACAACCAGCCATTCCCCACCAGCCCCAGATCCTGTGGGACCCGCTCCCTTCCCTATGAGCAGTGAGCGCCAGTGCGGCTCCCTGCTGAGGCTGCAACTGTGGGAACAAGCCCCTGGCTTTGGGAGGGAGATGAAATGTCCAGGTGTTGAGTTTCACCCATGGCTAGTGTGGGGTGACCCACACTTTGGGGGCAGCTGGAGGTGCCTCCTGAGAGCTGGTTTTCAGAGGGGTGTGATCAGCCCTTCCTGTGTTTCTGGCTCCTTCCAAGGGCTTGAATCTGGCACCTAAAATTGAGGAATGTGCATTCGGAAGAGGGAATTTCTGTCTCTTTGTTATCCTTAGCGTGCCCCAGGAGCCAGCGACGGTAGTGAGGGAGGTGGCTGCAGCACAATTCCAGGCTTGGGGCACATTGAACAATTGTTTGAAATATTTTTAAAACAAAAAATATGAAAAACTTTAGGCTCCATCTGCACTGCAGGCTTCTTGCCCAAGAACTGTTTTGGGGAAGAGTTCTTGTGCAAGAGCACATCCACACGGCCATTGGCTTTGGCCCAGGAGAGCAGAATAGCTCAGTGGTTTGAGCATTAGTTTGCTAAACCCAGAGTTATGAGTTCAATCATTGAGGTAACCATTTAGCAATCCGAGGCAAAGCTGTAAAGGATGGTTCTTGGAGTTTCCATGAGCACAGAGACAGAACTAGCTGACCTCTCAAGGCTCTTCCCAGCTCTATGAGGTGCTATATATCCTTACAAAGAACATGCATGGACACTCTCTTGTGCAAGAAAGCTCTTATGGCTACTTTAGCCATAGGGGTTTCTGGCACAAGAAATCCCTCTTGCCTGTGCACACTGCCTTCTTGTGCAAGAGGGCTTATTCGTTATGGGGAGAGGAATAACTCTTGTACAAGAAGCCATCTTTTCCAATGGTTTACTGCACATTTTCTTGTGCAAGAATGCACATGCAGGGTAAACACTCCGCTAGTTTTTGCACAAGAACGGCTATTCTTGTGCAAAAAGCTTGCAGTTTAGACATAGACGTGCAGTGTGAAAAACCTCACAACAACAAGCTCACCCCAGCAGCTCCCACTGAGATTTGAACACAGCTTGTAGGATTCAAAGTCCTGACCTACATGGTACTGTGTGTGTGGGTACCTGGGATACTCAGTTTTCCAGCTGGCCTCTGCACTGCTGGCTTCCCTCCTGCTGCTTCATCCCTCTGGCTATGAATACACGGCACATTTATTTTGGAATAAGCTGGTCTTGAATAGTTATTCCAAAATAGCTTATTTCGAAATAGCGCGTCTACACTGCAGGGAAACCTCAGAATAGTCCAAGGCAGGCTCCCCAGTGTAGACGAGCTACCTCGATTTAGAGCCCTTTCAGGCTGGAGCCAGGGGAAGCAGGAGGCAGGAAGAGCCCCAGTCTGCACAGCTCCTCTTTGCGCAAAAGCCTCTTGGGCAAAAACGGACCCCAATTAATTATGCAAGGAAAATCCCTGGGCTGCAATGCTTAGTTACACACAATAAGAATAATCCACCAGCTCAGACGTGATTTCTAAACCCCCAAACAAGGAAAATAATAAAATCTGATGGACTAGGTAGTCCCCATGGGCTTTACCCGCACCATGCTCAGGGCCTGGTGATTTTCTGTCCGTTTGCCAGACCAAATCACTAGCCCCACTGCTCTGGAGTCTCTGCCTCTCCTGGGCCTTCTCATCCTCAGGCTCTGCTTTGTCTACAGACAGACCCTGCTCTGCTACAGCAAAATGCATCCCTTCATTCTGACTTTGTACACCTGGGCTTTTAGCACTCAGATCTGCACCTAACACCAGCATTGGCTAGTGAGGGGTCTGAACAGCTTCTGGAGAGAGAGGGGGAGAGAGAGAGAGAGAGAGCGAGAGAGAGAGAGAGAGAGAACCACTGTGGAGCATCCTTGCCAACTGTCTCAGAAAGCAGAGGAATGTAAATTCTTTGTCAGGTGGGACAGTGCCAGAGACAGAAATTCACCTTCTAACTGTCCCTTCTTCAACTTTTAACTCCTGATTTAGTCCCTTTGAAGTAGCCAGATACACAGGAAGGGCTGATCACACCCCTCTGAAAATCAGCTTTCCATGGGTATCGGTAGCTGGCTCCGAGTCATGGGCCTTGACAGCTCGTCTCCCTCCCGAAACCAGGGAAGTGTCTCCCACCGCTGCAGCCTCCTGAGGCTCTATGGCCATGTCTGTACAGCAGGGACAGCAACACTCACAGCCCCACAGGAGGGCCCCTGGCCTAGCAATGTGGCCCCCTGAGCAGCCTCTGATGTTCCCTGCTTGAGCCCCAGAACCAGCCCTGAGTGAGGGGGGCAGGGAGAGGAGCTCACACATGCCAAGGGGCTGGCCAGGGGCAGGACATGAGCCTGCAAGGCAGCAGTGACATCACAAGGAACTTTTACAGCGCCTCAGCTTATTGGCTGGGAGGCAGTGACCTCACAGAGCAACCTTGGCAACAGCCAGGTGGGACAGGGGCAATCTCAGAGACCCCCATGGCCTGGCTGCCTGGAATCTCCTTTGTGAGGTTTCCCCTTGAGGGCAGAAGGGATTGAGGGTCCCAGCTGGGAGTGTCTCTGTGGAGATTTCCCCTTTCCCCAGGCTGCAGTGGGAGGGGCTGGGGCAGGCAGGGATACAGGAGGGGCTGGCACTGAACTTCTGGGAGAAGCAAGAGAGAAGTCTACTAACACCCGATGAGGATGGGATTTGAACCCATGCGTGCAGCGCACAATGGATTAGCAGTCCATCGCCTTAACCACTCGGCCACCTCATCTGAGCAGTTAGGGTTTGTTTCAAATCACCTGAAGTCAGCTCTTCAGGGAACCTTTCTGCCACTTGCTGGCTGGCCAAGGACACCCAGGGTGGGAAGGTTTTGGCTTTTCACAATGTTCCCTGGTTTGTTGTACGAAGCTCAGTGCTGGTAACAAACCCAAACACCCCTTGGCTACATCTACTCTGCAGACTTCTTGCTCAAGAACTGTTTTGTGCAAGAGTTCTTGTGCAAAAGGTCTTGCGTAACAGTGTCTCTGCACTGCCATGTGCTGTTGCACAAGAGAAGTGCTTTTCTGCAAGAGCACACATGGTAGTATGGACGCTCTCCTGCACAGGAAAGCTCTGACGGGCATTTTAGATATCGGGCTTTCTTGAGCAAGAAACCCCTGTTGCCCATCCACACTGCCTCCTTGTGGACGTGTTCTTGCACAAGAGGGCTTATTCCTCACATGGAGAGGAATAATTCTTGCGCAAGAAGCCCTGTTGTCTGATGCTGCACTATAAATTTACTTGCGCAAGAACCTGCCTGCAGTGTAGACGCTCTGCAAGTTTTTACACAAGAGCAGTTGCTCTTACACAAAAAGCCTGCAGTGTAGATGTAGCCCTGCAGTGTAGACACACCCTGAGAGAGACAAGGAAAGGAAGTGGCCAGAGCCTCCCCCCAGCAAGCTGCCCCTCAACAGGACGGGCACGTCTACACAGCACCCTCACCTCGAAGTGAGCTGTGCGGTGTGAGCGGCTGCCGGGGCCCCCAGGGGAAGGTCTGTGGGGAGTTTCCAAGGCAACAACAACAACAAAGTTTCATAATCTACACTCATGTGACTGTGATTTATTCCTCCACTAACAAGTGTCTCTGAAGGGATGAGAAATGCAGGGCCCAGGTGCAGGGAGCCGGGTCACATTCTCCTGCCTGGCTCTCAGTCCTGGCTGAAGCCTGGCGACAGAGAAAAGAGGCCAATGCAAACAGCCCCATGGCAGCGAGGGAGTCAGTACGTGGGTGGGTGGAGCAGGGAGCTGGGGGCAGGGTTCAGCTCTAACTCACTAGGGGTGCGTCCCATAGTTCAAAATCATCAATGCGCCTATTTTGAAATAGCTTATTTTGTAATTTGGGGCTGGCTACACAGCACTTACTTTGAAATAAATCGCTGTTCCAAAACATCCCTCCCTCCTCCTGCCATGCAGGGAATAGCGAGCCCGTTATGGTTTGAAACAAGGGGCTTGCTCTTAAAACGCGTCAGTGTGATATGAGCACCACGTCCTAAACCTCCGAGCTAGCCGGCCCACGGGTGTCAGTCTCACAAGTGGCCCTTTCAGAACGGAGCCTTGGGCAGCGGCAGCGATGTTGAGGGCTCCAGAACAAGGTAGGGGAGGTAGCAAAATCTTTTGTAGGCAGGGGAATTAGCTCAAGAGGTAGAGCGCTTGCTTAGCATGCGAAAGGCAGTGGGATCCATGGCCACATTCTCCAACTGTAGCTCAGTTCTTATCCTTATTTTCACTGTTGGGTGCTCAGTGGCCCCCTCCCTCTTGGTACCTGCTCTCCCAAAAGAGACAGACCTGGCTCCCCTTTCTTTTCCCCCAGCAATTGCCGTGCTGCAAAGCAGAGAGTGGAGATAACAAACTCAGCAGTCCCTCAAGCTTTGTGGTACAATGGAAAGCCTGTTGGGCATTTATGCTGTAGTGGCTAGTGTGAGCCCAACTAGACAGTCAAAGGCTGTGGGTTCAAGTCCCACCAGTGTTACTTTAGCTGCTTTCTCATTTCCAGGCAATCCTTAATGCTGAAATTGGGGTGGGCTTCAGTCCAGGTAGTTCCCAGCAGACTCCAGTGAGGGTGGAGGGAAGGGCTGGTTCTTGGGTTGTTGGCTGAGGGTTGATCTGAAAGGCTGCAGGTACCATGCCCTGCCCAGGAAGGCAAGACTGGCCTTTCCACAGCGCCCCTCCCCCAGAGCCAAGGTTCCCTCTAAGCCAGGCCTGGGCAATACAGGCCAGCGGGCTGTATCTAGCCCATCAAGACACTCCCTGCTTGCCCCACCCCCGCAAGCTGCTGAGAACAGGGACTGCTGAGCAGTTAGTGTCCCTGTTCCCAGCACAATCCCATTGGCTGGTTTCTGGCCATATGAAGCATCATCCCCCCTCCACTCAGGGTCTTATTCATCGACCCAGATGGCCCCTGCAGCTTGTGTGGGGACAAGGCAGACAGGCTGCCTGAGAAATGTGCTGGGCTGCTGGCCGGGAGTGAGCCAGGTAAGTCTCCCAGCCAGAGCCTGACTGACACCCCAGCCCCTCCCTTCCCTCAACCCCCGGGTACCGCACCTAAACCAAACCCTGTCCCCCCACCTGAACCCACACCCCTCCCAGATCCTGCACCCCAATCCTCTGCCCCAAGTCACAACCCAACACCATGCAACCATTCCCGCACCCCAGTCCTCTGCCCCAGGCTCCTGTCTGCACCCAGCCTCCATCCCAGACCCTCACCTCCTCCGATAATAGCATGGAAAAGTGCAGGCTTGGGAGTGGTTCCCCATCAAAAGTCATTGCCCACGCCTGCCTAAACTGTGCAGCAGCCCAGCCTCAAAGCTGCTTCCTGATCCCTTCCCAGCCAGGGGCTCTGGACTCCGCCCCTGGAGCTGCCCTGTCTTCTCCAGAGCCCTTAGGCTGGCACCGGGGAGGCCTGAGTCCAGGCAGTGTCCAGTGGAGCCCATCAGAGGCAGAGGGAAGGGCTGATACTTGGGGTGGGGCCGGGGGCTGTTCTGAAAGGCTGCAGGCACCGTTAGACCCTTTTGTCCTTCCCTGTCTCACCCCAGCGCTGAGCAACACTCAGTGTCGGTCTGAGCATCCGTCCTGCTCTGGGACGTGTCTCTGTGGCAGGAACCTGCCCAGGCGGCTCTCGCAGGGAGGCCCCTCCCTGGCAGCACCGAGCAGTGAGAGCTGAGTGAAGGGGGAGGCAGGACCAGGGGGAGAAGGCTCCATGACTGTGTCAGAGGGAGGCTCTGCCCTGGCCAGGGGGGAATCGTTGCCTCTCCGAGGGGCCCAGGCCTGGTGGGTCATTTCCCCAGGTTACTGAGTGGGGGCTGGAGCCAGTTCTGGGTTGTCTCTTTCAACAACCAAACTGAACCAATGGATCTTGTGCCGACCTGACACTGCGCTGGGCTAGTGCTGTGTGTGCCACAGAGCTTCCTGCAGGGCTGCCCACATGGGAGAGGGGAGGGGCAGTTTGAGTCACCAGCTGTGTCCCTTCTGAAAATGGCAAGTGTTGTTTTAGCAGTGAGGGAGAGGTGGGAAGGAGCCGGAAGTAACCTCTTGGGTCTCAGCTGCTGTAACATGTGGAAATGAGGTGAGAAAAATGACAAGGCAGTGGCCATGTGAAATTTCAGTCTGGTTTCCCTGACTGAGAATCGAACCCAGACCACAGCAGTGAAAGTGCTGTATTCTAACCACTAGACCATCAGGGACACCTGAAACACACTTTTTTGCTCACCTACACCAGCCTTTCGCAGGCCATTTTCTGTCCACTTCAGGATTGCGGGCCCATTCTCCTTTGCCCAGAGGGGACAAGAACAGCCAAACAGAACATCAAAGCAGCCAGACTGGGCCATGCCAGTTGTCCAACTAGCCCAGGATACTGTCTCAGGACAGCAGCCAATTTCATTGTCCGGAGGGAATCCTCAGGACAGACAGTTGTTAAGTGATCCCTGCAGTCGCTCATTCCCAGCTTCTGCAATACACCAGCTAGGGACACCTGCCCTGTCCATCCTGGTTAAATGCCATTGATTGACCTTTCCTGCATTAAATTATCCAGTTCTTTTTTGGACCTTCTTGTAGATTTCACCTTCACAACATCCTCTGGCAAGGAGTTCCACTGGGTGCAAAAATGCTCCCTTTTGGTCTATTTTTAACTTGGTTACTGATCAGTTTCATTCTGTCAGCCTGGTTCTTGAGTAGGAGAAAAAATAATTTATTTGCTTTCTGCACCCCTGTCGTCATCGCATAAACCTCTGTCCCATTGCCCCTTGCTTGTCCCTTTCCCAAGCTGAGAAGAAGTTCCATGAAGGCTGGTGTCCAGCAGCTCCCTGCCCCAGTGTGGCTGGCTTTTGGGGACAGCAAGTAGGAAATGGTGAGGAGCGGGAGGGGGCTACTGGAGCCACTTAGCCCCCGGCTGGCTCTGACAGTAAAAAGGAAAACAGGGATTTCTCCCAACACTGGAGAATGTGGGCATCGATCCCACTGCATCTCACATGCAAAGCAAGCACTCTACCACTTGAGCTAATTCCCCTGCTGTAGAAAGTGTGGCCTTCTTGGAGGCTCTTCCCTTCTCCACAGGGACGTCTGGCATCTAGGTCAACTAGTCCTGGGAAATGAGAATTCTCCAAAAAGGCCACAAGGGCAACACTAAGGAAGGAGACTCCCTGCAGCAAAGCCATGGGGGGTTTCTGAGATGGCCCCTGCCCTGCAGCCTGTCCCACCTGGCCATTGTCATGGACTCTCTGTGAGGTCACCGCCTTCCAAACTCCATTAGCCAATAAGATGCGGTTCTGCAAAAGCCCCTTGTGATGTCACTGACACAGGCAGTCCTTAGGCTGACACTGGGGTGGGCTTGAGTCCAGACAGTTCCCAGCAGACCCCAGTGAGGGTGGAGGGAAGGGCTGGTCCTTGGGGTAGGGGCTGGGGGTTGTTCTGAAAGGCTGCAGGTGCCGTTAGACCCTTTTGTCCCTTCCTGTCTCCTACTAGTGCTGAGCAACACTCAGGCTGTGTCTACACTGCACTGCTCTTCTGGAAAACGCTACGCAAATTTCAAAACCCAGTTTCAGTTTGTGCAGCTTTTTCTTCTGCTTTTTTTTGGAAGAGGCTTTTCCGACATTTGGCCTGTGGACACTGGGCAAGTCACGCAAGGGAGGCAGCAGGAAGAGCCTGCCCAATGCACCAGCCTCCCAGGGCAGGGAAGGCCAAGCCACAAGCCTCCAGCAGCTGCCTGGCCTGATTCATCTCCCCTTCCCAGGCTGGCACCAAGAGGCATTCTCAGCTAACATCAGCTAACAGAGGGGGGTCTCTGTCACATGGGAGTTGGGCTCATCCCAGGAACAGGCTGCTCAGCAGCAGCTGCACTTACCTGGTCACCCAGGGGAAGCAGCAATAACAGAAGGCCTTGTGTTTCTGCCTGGCTTTGAACCAGGAACCTTTTGCATGTTAGGCAAATGTGATAAACACTACACCACAGAAACACACTTTGGTGCGTGTGGAACTTGGATGACTGTTTTGTTACTAGCTCTTTCTAAAAGGGGCCTGCACCTTGTGAACACTCCACCTCTTGTTCTCAGGGAATCCACTAACCTGAGTTGTCAGCTCCTCATTTCCTCACCAGCCCCTTGAGATTTGTAGCTCAAAGCTGGAGCTGCTGTGGAAGGAGGTGAAGCTACAGAAGCTGACAGGGGACAATCAGCAGGCGGAGGGTTATTTTTTCTCCTCCCTGGGCTGATGTGGCTAGAACTGAAAAGAAGAAAATCCTCTTCCCTTCTCCTCAGAAGATGGAAATTGCAGTTGGTTCTCTCTCTGGTTCTACTGGAGCTGGACCCCAGGACTAGACTTTTTCTTTCTAAAACCCTGGCGAAAGCTGAGAGTAAATTGCTTGTAGACTGAGAATGTGAGTTAAAGAAGGTCATTGCCCAGTACGGGGCTTGAACCCATGATCCTGACATTAAGAGCTTTATGTTGTTTTGCTAACTGAGCTAGCCTGACTGGCTACACTAAGCTTTTTCATATCCCATTACACGGTAGCAGGAGCCAAGCATTCTCAACTGCCTGACTTGGCTCTTTCTTGCCTCCAGTGGGGGATTCTGATCTGTGGAAAGGCTTGAACTCGAACCCCATTCCCGACACACCCACTTCTTTCCCCACAAGGAACGGCCCCATTTCCATCTCTCCAGTGACAGGAGAAGGGGCCTGGGTTCTGGATTTCTTGCGCAAAAACCTCCCAGTGTAGACCTAGCCCTGCAGTCTGTTTGAAGGCTCTACCAAGTGGCCAGGAATGACATCCCTTGTTTCAGTATTTTTCTTCTATACAATTATCAAGCTATATTTAGCTAAGCTGTTTGTGAGTAGCTGGCGGGTACCACAGTAGCCCACATCCGCACAAGCGCAAACGACCTCACTAGTGGCGCACATTATGAAACTCACTCCACCCATGGATGGAAAATCTCAGAGGGAACATGACCCCCCGCCCATCTTCTTCCCTGCATTGGCAGCCACAGTCCCTTTCAGCCACTAGAACACCCCGGGAAGAGAGGCAGGAATGGGGCCAAGTGCAAGTCAGGCTGAGGGGGGCAGGCAAAGCTCATCTTGCCTTGCAGGTCCACTGGCAGCAGCATCTTTCTTGTATTCTGCTGAGAGAAAAATATGCCTGAGAGAAATAGGGGCCTCAGAAAACTTGCAGCAGTTGCCAACGTAGCTCAGTTGGGAGAGTGTTAGACTGAAGATCTAAAGGTGCCTGGTTGAATCCCAGGCAGTGGCAGAAGCCTTAGTCAATGTGGCTTAGTCTCTTTTGGCATCTCTCCATCTCTGGCAGGCCAATATCTGCAGTCAGAGTTCAAAGGCTGTATCAAGAGGCCGGGAATGACATAATAAAGTTGATGATATTTCAGGGTTAGAAGTGGGAGAGGGGATTTCATGTCACCTCAGAGGTTGTTGACACAGTAGAACAGGGCTCTTGGCTTCAGCTGCTCCCAGCCTTGCGTCTCTGTTTTTAATTCCATGCCCCCAGAAATGAACATTAACAGAGCCTGCCTCGGACTAAATCTGAGGCTTCCCCATACTGAGGACACACTATTTCTATTTTATAGACTGGAAGTTATTATGTTGATTTAAGCAATTTCAAAATAGTTTCCAAGTATACACATGCTCCTTGTGAACACTCCACCTCTTGTTCTCAGGGAAGCGCCTAATTTCCTCACCAGCCCCTTGATATTTGTAGCTCAAAGCTGGAGCTGCTGTGGAAGAAGGTGAAGCTACAGAAGCTGACAGGGGACAATCAGCGGGCGGAGGGTTATTTTTTCTCCCCCTGGGCTGATGTGGCGAGAACTGAGGAGAAGAAAATCCTCTTCCCTTCTCCTCAGAAGATGGAAATTGCAGTTGGTTCTCTCTCTGGTTCTACTAAAGCTGGACCCCAGGACTAGACTTTTTCTTTCTAAAACCCTGGTGAAAACTGAGAGCCAATTGCTCACAGGATGAGAATGTGAGTTAAGGAAGGGCACTGCCCAGCATGGGGCTTGAACCTATGACCCTGAGATTAAGAGTCTCATGTTCTACCAAGTGAGCTAGCCAGGCTGTGTGGGAAAAGTTTCCTAATATCCCATCCCAGCATAACAGGAGCCAAGTGTTCTCCACTGCCTGACTCAAGGCTCTTTCTTGCCCCTAATGTGGGGTTCTGGTCTCTGGAGAGGTTTGAACTCGAACCCCACTCCTGACACACCCACTTCTTTCCCCACAAGGAACGGCCCCATTTCCATCTCTCCAGGGACAGGAGAAGGGCTCTGGCCTGTTCTCTGCAAAATGCTCAGCCTGTTTCATTTTCTGCAGGAACAAGTGGGATCCATGCGCCCTGTTCCCCAGTGACAAGTGTGTGTCCTCTCCCCCCTTTCCACAGACACAGCAGGCCAGGGGGCTATGAGCCTCCAGAGGCCCCTTCCTACTTGGCATCCCACAAAGCTGGGTGAAAAGCTGCTAGACCCCAGCCCTCCTGGGCCAAGCCATGGCAGAGGTAGCAGGATTCACTCCCATCTTCGCCTGCCTGTGCCCTGGTGCTGAGGGGCCGGCCCCTTTCCTGCTGCCCCAACTCTTATTCCCACAATGCACTTTGTGCAGGGGCCATTGGTCTTTCTGCCAAGGTGCGTGGCTGGAAGCCAGGACTCAGGACCCTTCCCCCAATCCTCCCTCTGACCTGCTCACACTGTCTGGCTGCCTCCAGCACAGGCTGAGCTCAGGGGTCAGGTGGGTGACCTGCCCTGCAGGTGTGAAGGCATCTGGCCCTTCCCGCCTGCTCAGTCTGGAGATGGAGCTCCAGAGGACCTCAGACACCCAGCAAGAGGAACAAAACTCTCTTTGTTGACCCTCAGCACATAGAAGCTGAAGCACCTGAAACTTGTAACAACCAGCTGAGCTCTAGCAGGCCCCACTGAGATTTGAACTCAGATCACAGGATTCAGAGTCCTGAGTGCTGCCCCTTACACCATGGGACCTATGGTGTGAGAGTGGAGTGGGCACCTCTGACTTTCAGCTCTCAGGCTGGCCTCTGCTCTCCTGGCTCCCTCCAGCTGCTTCATCTCTCAAGACTCCCTGTCCTTCCCCAGCTCTGCTGCTTTCAGGGCAAATCCCTTGTTAGGACCAGTCACACTCTGGGGTCAGTGAGGGCCCCTCCCACCTGGGATGTGAGTCACACAAAAGCCTCGTTTCCTGCTCCGTTCCCAACACTGGATGCAAACACACGGTTGCAATGGGGGTGTAGCAAGTGCCCCCTTAAAAAGCTCATCAATTGAAATGAAACTTTTACATCTCCAGCTGTGTCACACTTTGGATTTCTATTGAACAGGGATTCTTCAAATGACCACAAACCCCTCACATGCTCTAGTGCCAATGCCCATAAACCAGACAAACCCGTCCCTCAGCTGGAACCAATTCAAACCGGCTCTGTGTGTGTGTCTGGTTTCTGTTTCCATCCATTCCACAAGGGTGTGATCTGATCTGGATGCCCATTGGCTCGTCCTTACTCTCCTTTGGCCGTGTCCTGCAGAAGAACAAGGACCACGTCCAGCTGGGGATGAATGGCCACAATCGATCTTACAGTGTTTGATTTAGCAAGTCCAACTAAGACTCACTAAATCAAATCCAGAGGCCACCCTCACCAGCTTCCAGCACTTCTGCTCTTTGCCCCCTTCGGCTTCCTGCTGTGGGGACAGGGCCAACTCCAGCTACGTAGGGAGGGATGGCAGGGAGAGCAGACACGTTGGCCAGGCACCACTGGGGGCTGCCTCCCTCATCTCCCCCATACCCAGCAGCTGCTTGGCCAGCTTAGCCATGGGGCTGCTCTCTGGGACTTCTCTCCCAGCTCCTCCACCTGTTGCCATTGCCCATCCCAAGGGAGGGGGGACGAGAGTCACTCTCCACGGTTGCAGGAGCTGCAGAGGTGGCACTCGCAGGGTCTCTGGGCACTGACACCCCCAGGGAATCACAAGGGCACTTGGCGCTGGCTCCCCTGTCCCAGCAATTGCAGTCAGAGCCCTGCCTTGCCAGTGCCAGGCACAGCAGCCCCTCAGGGGTTAGGTTGGAGTCCCCAGGTGGGGGCCTGGCCTCCTTCAGTTTGGTCCCTTCCTGACAGCAGAGAATTCCTTTGCCCTGCAGCAATCTCTGTTGGTTAAAGGGTTAGCAACCGAATATTTGCCCAAGTCTAAGTGCAGCAGCAGAAACCCCTGTTAAGTGTGTTTCTGTGGTGTAGTGGTTATCACATTTTCCTAGCACGCAAAAGGTCCCTGGTTCAGAACCGCAGGGTCTTCTCTTATTGTGGTTCCCCTGGGTGCCCACAAGGCAGTCCCAGGGCGCAGGGCTGGGCGACCTGTGTGCTGGCTTTCAGGAGCATGTGGGACACAGCTAAACAGGTTAGGCTGAGACTTCTCAGTGATGCCTTGTCTGAGACCAGGTCGTTGCAGCCACTCAGTCCAGGGCCCACCCTGGAAGTGCCACTACTGTGGCTGTGCACATAATGTCCTACCTCATGCCCAGACCCCAGCCACCCCATTCCCCTCCCTTTCTTCCCACCCAGCACCCTCAACTTGCTTTGACACCCTCCCTTCTTCCTGCTCCCTCTATCCTGGCCAGACACCCCACCCTGCTCCTGCATCCATGGTCCTTCTGCACCCTTTCTCCTGGCCACACACGGCTTCTTGGTGCTTCTCAAGCCAGGCCCTGCAAGGATCCACCAGGGCAGGAACCAACCCTTGGAACTCGGCTTGCACCCGATCTGGGAGTTTCCCAGCACATCTCACCTGGGAAGAGGTGACTTGTTCCCCTTCCTTCTGACCTTACATCTCCATTCCCTTCAAAGGTCTCCGCTGCCTCGGGACCCGCCTCCTCAGGGCGCTGCCCCTCTGCCACTGGGCTGGGAGTGGGAGACTCCACAGTCTCTGCACTTGGGCTGGGAAGTCTCACGGGGACTCATCTGTTAATGGCGTTAGTCAGTCCGATGGCCAGCCGGATCCATTCCGTAGAGCTGCCCGAGAGGGAGCTTTGCAAGTGCCCAGTGTCCATTGGTATTTTCTGGGGCTCTGTGTAGGGGATTGGGCTTGGCCATGTTTTCCACGGGAAATGCCTCTTCTTTGGAACAGCAGCTCCCAGGAGTTCATGGAAATTCTTCGTCTCAGCTTGGGAAAGGGACGACTCAGGGGCGATGGGACAGAGTTTTATGTAATGATGACAGGGGTGCAGAAAACAATAAGAATTTTTTTCTCCTACTCAAGATCCCAGGTGACAGAACAAAACTGGTAAGTAACCAAATTAAAAATAAAGCAGAAGGAAGCATTTTTGCACCCACTGGAACTCCTTGCCAGAGGATGTTGTGAAGGTGAAATCTACAAGAAGGTCTGAAAAAGAACTGGATAATTTAATGCAGGAAAGGTCAATCAATGGCATTTAACCAGGATGGACAGGGCAGGTGTCCCTAGCTGGTGTATTCTAGAAGCTGGGAATGGGCGACAGGAGGGATCACTTAACAACTGTCTGTCCTGAGGATTCCCACTGGGCAATGGAATTGGCTGCTGTTGTGAGACAGTATCCTGGGCTAGTTGGACAACTGGCATGGCCCCGTCTGGCTGTTCTGATGTTCTGTTTGGTTTCTGTTCTTGTCCCCTCTTGACAATGGAAAATGGACCCATGTCCTGAAGGGGACAGAAAGTGGCCTGTGAAAGGAAAGAGGCTTATTCATGTACGTGAGGAAAGAGGCTTATTCATGTGTCCCTGAGGGTCTAGTGGCTAGGCTTCAAGACTTTTCCCACCTTTCCCTCACTGTCAAGACAGCACCTGCCATTTTCACAAGCCCTTCAGAAGGGGCAGAGCTGGGTTACTCAAACTGCCCCTCCCCTCTCCCATGGGGGTGGGGCTTTGGCTGCTTCTCTGCTGACCTAACAAGAGAGCTCTTTGCCCCGCCTCCATGAACCTCCTCACAAAGCTGATTGGCTGGCTGACAGAGCAGACTGACGGGAGGTGTCGGTGGAGCAGGTCACCAGCCCGGCCCCTGAGCTCAGCCCATGCGGGAGGCAGCCAGGCAGGAGTCAGAGCCGGGCAGGGCCAGGGGACGGGAAAGGGGCGAGTCAGAGAACAGAGACAGGGGAGCAGTAAAGAACATCCACAAACCCAGCCTAACTCCCTGGCCAGCTGCCATGTGAACCACGACTCCACCTGCGGCCAGTCCACAGCACTTTCCCCGCCCAGCCCCACAGCTGCTTAATGAGCCCTGCCCAGTTAGGGGCTTAGGACTCTGCCCACGGAGCTCCCCTGTCCTCTCCAGTGCCTTTAGGCTGGCACCAGGGAGGCCTGAGTCCAGACAGTGCCCAGCAGAACCCAGTGAGGGTGGAGGGAAGAGCTGGGACGTGGGGGTGAGGCCGGGGGCTGTTCTGAAAGGCTGCAGGCGCCGTTAGACCCTTTTGTCCTTCCCTGTCTCACCCCAGCGCTGAGCAACACTCAGTGTCGGTCTGAGCATCCGTCCTGCTCTGAGACGTGTCTCTGTGGCAGGAACCTGCCCAGGCGGCTCTCGCAGGGAGGCCCCTCCCTGGCAGCACCGAGCAGTGAGAGCTGAGTGAAGGGGAGGCAGGACCAGGGGGAGAAGGCTCCATGACTGTGTCAGAGGGAGGCTCTGCCCTGGCCATTGAGGAATCGTTGCCTCTCCGAGGGGCCCAGGCCTGGTGGGTCATTTCCCCAGGTTACTGAGTGGGGGCTGAAGCCAGTTCTGGGTTGTCTCTTTCAACAACCAAACTGAACCAATGAATTTTACACCCACCTGACACTGCGCTGGGCTAGTGCTGTGTGTGCCACGGAGCTTCCTGTAGTGCTGCCCATGCAGAAGAGGGGAGGGGCAGTTTGAGTCACCCAGCTCAGCCCCATTTGAAAAAGGCAAGTGTTGTCTTAGCAGTAAGGGAAAGATGTGAATGAGCCAACCTCTTGGGTCACAGCTGCTGTAACACATGACAATTATGACTAGGCAGGTGTTATGTGAAAGTAGCAGCTGGTTTCTCTGACTGGGAATACAACCAAGGCCAGAGCAGTAAGAGTGCTGAATCTTAACCACTAGACCACCAGGGACACATAAAAGCTGCTCCTTTGCTCACCTACACTAGCCTTTCGCAGGCCATTTTCCATCCGCTTCAGGATGGAGGGTCCATTCTCCCTTGCCCAGAGGGGACAAGACGGCCAAACAGAACATCAAAGCAACCAGACTGGGCCATGCCAGTTGTCCAATTGCCCCAGGATCCTGTCTCACGACAGTTGTCCCGAGGGAATCCTTAGCACAGACAATTGTTAAGTGATCCCTCCCATCACCCATTCTCAGCTCCTGGAATACACTAACTAGGGACACCTTTCCTGTCCACTCTGGTGAAATGCCATTTCATTGTGGCCCCCGGGGCTTCCAAAGTTGAGTAGCTCTGTATTAAAGGTTCTTATTAATATGAAGAACCTCAAGCAATGTAAAGCCAGAGTGTGATGGAACTGGAAAGGAAAATATTTCCACTGGAAGGAAATTTTCCAAGGGGGCACTTGGAGTTGAACCAAGGACCACTTGATCTGCAGTCAAACACTCTACCACTGAGCTACACCCCCATGAAAGCTAGCTCCTGCAGCCAATGCTGGGAACTGAGCAGGGAACAAGAGGCTTTTGTGTAACACACATCCCAGGTACTTGGTCTCCACACGGAGCAGGCGGGTGGCAGGGGTCTGATGCTGTCTCATATGCAAGGCAAGTCACCTTCCAGGAAAGGGGCCGGCCCCTCAGCACCAGCGAGTAGGTGGGAGAAGATGGGAGTGAATCCTGCTTCCTCTCGTGGGCAAAGGCAGCAGTTTTCCAATGAAGCTAATTCTGCCCCATCTGCAACCTGTCTCCAGTGCTCCTGCCACTGTCTGGCCCAGAAGGGCTGGCGTCCAGCAATTCTCTACCCCAGCGTGGCTGGCTTTTGGGGAGAGCAAGTAGGAAGCAGGAGGGGAGGGGCTACTGGAGCCACTTAGCCCCCTGGCTGGTAAAAAGAAAAACTGGCAACTCTCCTCCTCTGTGGAGATCAACCCCACTACTTCTCACATGCAAAGCAAGCGCTCTACCACTTGAGCTAATTCCCCGACTGCATTTGCACAGGCCTTTTTGGAGGCTCTTCCCTTCTCCACAGGGACGTCTGTCATCTAGGTCAGTTAGTTGTGGGAAAGGAAAAGGCTCAGGGAGGGGCGGTCCCAGGAGGCAGAGGGCACCTGTGACTCTCGGCTGGCAGCTGACACTCTGCTCCTCGCTTCCCTCCCGCTGCTTCACCTCCCAGGGCTTCTTTCTCCTTCCCTGTCCATAGCAGGCAGCTACACAAAGGCAAGTCACCAAACCAGACAGCCCTGTGGCCAGCATGGGGCTTGCACCCACGACCTGGGCGTTATCAGCATCAGGCTCTAAACAGCTGAGCCAGCAGCCCACGTGGGGCCCTTTGGGAAAGACCCCACAGGCAGAGCAGGGACGTCTCTGCCGCTGCCACGAGCTCGTCTCTGATGGGGCCACAGGCGACTCACTGAGATGTGGGCTGGCTAGTTCTGGCTCGTTCTGAAGTCAGAAGAGCAGGAGTCTTTGTGGGTTCAGGGGATCAGGGGAAGGGCTGCTAAAGCAGGTGACCAGCAGCAGCTCTATGTGCTGGGCACCTGCTCCAGGCCTCCTGGACATATGGAGCCTCCCTTTGTGGCTTGGGCTGGAGGAACCTGCTGCCTGCAGGGAGCCTTGGGCCAGCCAGCGCAGCAGCAGGAATTTGGGATCAGGTCACCCCATTGGGGACAATGGAGGGAAGAGAAGAGTTTTCCTGCTATTGGGGGAAGCAGGCCAGGCCAAGGCCCTTTTAGCCACTAGGTCTGTGCAGGCTGGAGCCTTCTCCTACCAGCTCTCTGGCCTGCTTCCAAGTTTTCAGCCTTTTCCTTGCATTTGTTTCTACTTCCCTGTCCATAGCAGGCAGCTAAAGGGGGGCTGTTGCCACAGCAAGCACCCCTGTGGCCAGCATGGGGCTTGAACCCATGACCTTGGCGTTATTAGCACCATGCTCTAACCCACTGAGCTAGCCGGCCCATAAGAGGTACTTTTACAACCGGCCCTTTCAGAAAGATGCCTCCGGCTCTGTGATGTGACTGCAGCTTCCAAGGCAGCAAGTGGGGAATCCCCCTCGGTGAGCACGAGAGGCTCCGACTGGCCTGGTTTGAATCCAGTGGAAGGGCTGGACGGTCCCACTGTGTTTGTTCCCTCCCCCACCAGGCAGCGCAGGGCCCACATCCCAGCAGGCAGTTACAGGCACATCGCTTGCTCCCAGAGCGCTGGGACAACCATGGAGCAGGATTCAGTTGCCAGTTTGTGGTACCCAGGGGCTCAGAGTGGAAGTCAGAGCCCTGCCCAGCCAGTATCAGTCACAGCAACCTCTGTACCCGCTCCAGCCTTGTGGTTTCCTTCTTCCCAACGTTCCTCTCTAATCAGCCTTTTCCTGAACCAGCAGTTCCATGGGTGGCCAGGGAGGCCTCTTCTGTGTCCCAGCAGGGCATAGGAAAATGTGAGCAAAGGCTACAACAAGGGAACAATGGGAGTTGAACATAGGATTTCCTATGTATGAGGTAGGTGTTTTAGCCAGCTGAACCATGGCGCCCTACGGGGCTATGTCTCTACTGCTAAGTTTTTCCAGGATAACTCTCGTGTCCTGGAAAAACTGTGCCACATCCAAGGAACCGGTCCACTTTTCCCCACCACTTTCCAAAAAAGTGGGCATGTTTTTGCGGAAGGCCTGTATTCCTCACTTTATTAGGAATAAGGACTCTTCTAAAAGAGGAGGTTATCCCCACATTTGGATCCCTGTAGATGGGCCAAATGTCGGAAAAGCCTCTTCTGAAAAAAGAAAAGTGTCTCTAAAACTAATTTATGGTTGCAGCTAACGAAGTGCAGCCATTCCCCATTTCCCTCCAGCCTTCCAGGGTCTCAAGGCCTGTGCAGCCCAAGAAACGTGATTGGCAACTGGTACGCAGAATCTTATTGTCAATTGAGTGCAGGGCTCTGAAAACATGGATTCCAGGCAAGCAGCTTGTGCAAAAGGTGAACTCTAGGGAAAAGGCTCTTCTTCAAGCCAGCAACCTAAGGATGACTTACCAAGGTTCAAATCCTGCTCACAGCGAGGCCTGTGTTTTGGCCACACGTCTTCCTAGGGCAGAAAGGTACCTAACCCCTGAGAAGAACATGCCTATGAGTTTTCTTGGCAAAAAAATGTGCTAACGAGGGTCTTATTTGCATGAGTCATGGTCTTATTTGCATATTTTCTGCCAAACTGATTTTGCGCTGGTGTTGTTGTGCAAAAACAAGCAGTATGGAAGTTTTCTTTCTGTGCAAAACCCCCTTTTTCTGCAAAATCAGGATACCTCTTTTGGAGGACATAAGAATCTTGTGGGGAAAGAGGGTTTTGTGCAAAAAAAACGTTCACACTGCTTGTTTTTGCAGAAAAATCCCATTGGCAGAAAATATGCAAATGAGATTGTGACTCATGCAATCGAGTCCCTCATTAACATATTTTTTTAAGGAGAAAACTTCTAGTTTAGATGTAGCCTCTGTGGCTACGTCTACACTGGCATGATTTTCCGGAAATGCTTAAAACAGAAAAGTTTTCCATTCTAAGTATTTCTGGAACAAGCGCGCCTACATTAGCAGGATGCTTTTCCGGAAAAGGACTTTTTCCGGAAAAGCGTCTGTGCCAATGTAGATGTGCTTTTCCGCAAAAAAGCCCCGATCGTCATTTTCGTGATCGGGGCTTTTTTGCGGAAAAGAAATCTGTGCTGTCTACACTGGCCCTTTTGCGGAACAGTTTTCCAGGAAAGGACTTTTGCCTGAACGGGAGCAGCATAGTTTTTCTGGAAAAGCACTGATGATTATACAGTAGATCATCAGTGCTTTTCCGGAAATTCAAGGGGCCAGTGTAGACACAGCAGGAGAGTTACCAGCAGTGGGGCTGTTAGTGTGGGCACATAACTAATTGCACCATTAGGCCATCTCTTCACTCAGGTGGAGATGGCTGCTGCAATCCATCTTCCAGAGCTTGATTTAGCAAGTCTAGCTAAGCCTCACTAAACCAAACCCCTAGAGAACCTCCTGCTCTTTGCTACTAATCTACTCCCACTGTGAGGGCACCACCAAGCTCAACTGAAGGTAAAACCAACTCCAGATACATGTTGAAGAATGGTGGGAAGAAAAGACCCATTGACCTGGCAACAAGGCACCACTGGGAGTTGAACCCAGGATCCCCTGCTTACTAGAGAAGCACTTTAGCCAACTAAGCCATGGTGCCCTCCTTGGGAGCAAACCTTAAAACTGTTCTACTTTATGGTTCCAGTCACCCCCTTCCCATTCCAAAGTGCAGCCGTTCCCCATTCCCCTCCAGCTCTTGCCATGACTCAAGGCCTGCGCAGCCCAAGACACTTGATTGGCAGCTGGAACCCAAAACCTTTTTGTCAATTGTAGCACCAGGCCCCAAAGGGACAGACCCAAGGCAGCCGCCTGGTCCTAAGGCCGGGCCTGCAGCCAGGGGGAGGGAGAAGAATCTCTCCTTTCAGCTGGAGTTGAATCAGCCACCTAAGGACACTTGCCCAGCACCCGCTACAGGCCTCTGCTCTGCCAGCTGAGCTTTGGAAGTTGCCTGAGGTAGGCTGCTTTGCTTATGTTGGCCAGGGCAAGAGGCCCTGCCCAAACAGGAGGGGCAGGAGAGCCCCTTCTGGCAGAAGTACAGGGGTGTCACCGGTGCATCACCCGCAAAGGGAACCTTGAGTGATCCAGGCAGAAACGCCGCGTCTCGCTCCCTGCAGCTCCCCTTGCTGCCCTGGCAGGCGCTGCCCCTTCTCCCACCGGCCTGGGCCTGGCCTCCCTCCCCCGCCCGGCACCACAGAAAGCCCCTTGGCGTGAGCCTGGGCAAGCCAGAGGCCTCAGGCCTGTCCCCTCTGAGGGGCTTGTGCCTCGGCATCCTCTGCCCTTGGTGCTGGCTCTCCCGGCTGCCCCTGAGCGCTGCTGGCCAAAGGAGGCAGCAAGGCAGGAGAGGGGAGGAGCAAGTCCCGCTGAGGCCGACAGCTCGGGCTCAAGCCTCCAGCCCCAGCACAAAACCTTCAGCCGGGCCCGTGTGGCTCCCTCCTGCCCCCTCACACCCTCACAGGGGGAAACGTGCCCCATGTTCCATCCCCGCGATGGGCTCAGCCCTCGAGCAGCCCACAGGGCCTGTGAGGGACGGACTGAGAGCAGGGCCCCACTGACACTCCCCGTCCTGCCCCACTGGCCTGCGTGCGGCGCTGGCACGGGACAGGCTGGAACAGCAGCCGGGGAGAAAGCAGCTTGGACTGACGGGCGAGTCTCACTTGCTGACCAGACTTCCAGGCCCTGAGCTCTGGGGCAAGCCCGGAGGGGGTGGAAGAGGGGGTGTGAAGAAATTCCAGGGGAGGGAGAAGAGGTAACCCAGCCCTCCCCTCATCATTTTTTTTCTTTTTTGCTCAACAAGTTTTGCTGCTATTTGGGGGGGGGGGGCATGAGGGTTTTTCACAAATCAAAAAGGGGGCGGAGTGATGCTGAAAAGTTTGGGAACCACTGCAAGGGGATGACCCAGCAGGGACTAAAGGTGAGTGCTCCAGGGGAGATTTGAACTCACAACCTCCTACAAGTACTGCCTTATAAGTACTGTGCACTGACCCATTGCGCCACTGGAGCAGATATTTAAAGCATTTCTTCAAAGTCCTTAGATTGAAAAAGTCAAGACGCACAAAGAGGAATTGAAGTTTCTGCCTGTGCCCTTGTTCTTTCTTTTCACAGGCAGAGCCGGGGGGCTCCGCACATCCAGAGACCCCTCCCTCTTCCTCTCTGGTCTCTGAAATAACCCACCCTAGTGGGGCACAAAGCTGCTGGAGGCCAGAGCACTAGAGATGAGTTGCACGTGGGTTAGTGCTCCCTTTGCACGTGAGAGGTAGCAGGATTCACTCCCATCTTCTCCCACCTGCTCGCTGGTGCTGAGGGGCCGGCCCCTTTCCTGCTGCCCCAATTCTCATTCCCACAATGCACTTTGTGCAGGGACCGTTGGTCTTTGTTCCAAGGTGTGTGGCTGGGAGCCAGGACCCTTCCCAAAGTATACAACTCCCCCACCCCCATTCTGCTCACACTCTCTGGCTGCCTCCAGCATGGGCTGAGCTCAGGGGTGAGATGGGCGACCTGCCCTGACGCTGTGATGGCATCAGGCACCTGAGCACAAGTCTGCTCACGAAGCTCTAATGGGCCTCAGACAAGCAAAACCCCCTTAGTGAACCTCAGGGCAAGGAAGCCAAAAAGCCTGGAGCACGAGGACCTCCCAGCAACCACCCCAGCCCGTCCCACTGAGATTTAAACTCAGAGTGGAGGATTCAGAGTCATTAGTGCTGCCCCTTACACCTGGGACCTAGACAGAAGGCCTGGGGTAGACACCTGGGACACTCACCTCTCAGACTGGCCTCTGCTCTCCTGGCTTCCCTCCAGCTGCTTCATCTCTCAGGACTCTCTGGCTACGTCTACACGGCACGTTTATTTGGGAATAAGCTCTTCAGGAATAGTTATTACAAGATAGCACGTCTACACTGCAGGGAAACCTCAAAATGGGTCCAAGGAGGCTTCCCTAATGTAGACGTGCTACCTTGATTTAGAGCCCCAGGCCCTGGGGGAGGAGGGGGGGATATTTTGAAATAGCAGAAGTGCAGCATCTACACACGTCTCATTTTGAAATAGCTATTTCAGAGCAGGCATTTTTCTGTGTACAGTGAGGTCTACAGAAGTTGGAATTAGCCGTCCGTTATTTCAGAGTTATTTCAAACTAACGGAATTGCTGTCTAGACTCGTGCCTTGTTATTTTGGAATAACGGCCATTGTTTCAAAATAACTTTTCCGTGTGGACAGAATCTCTGTTCTGCCCCAGTTCTGATGCTTTCTGGACAAACTCCTTGTTAGGACCAGTCACAATCTAGTGTCAGTGAGGGTCCGTCCCACCTGAGATGTGTGACACACAAAAGTCTCTTGTTCCCTACCCACTTCTCAATACTGGCTGCAAACCCAACTCTCACAGGGGGGTGTAGCTCAGTGGCAGAGTATTTAACTGCAGATCAAGTGGTCCTTGGTTCAAATCCAAGTGCCCCCTGAGAGAGTGTTGATTTAATGCAGACATTCACCTTCTTGGATTTCCATTATATGTGAACTGTTTAAATGCATGCAAACCCTAAGGCGACATCTACACTGCAGGCTTTCTGTGCAAGAACAACTGTTCTTGCACAAAAATGTGCAGAGCATCTACACTGCACGAGCATTCTTGCACAAGTAAATTTGCATTACAGCGTTGGAAAACAGGGCTTCTTCCAGAAGAGTTATTCCTCTACCCATGAGGAATAATCGAGGAATAATCCCTCCTGCACAAGAGCTCTTCCACAAGAGGGCAGTGTAGACAGGCAACATGAATTTCCTGTGCAAGAAACCCGTATGGCTAAAATGCCCATCAGAGTTTTCTTGTGCAAGAGAGCAACCACACTGCCATGGACGCTCTTGCACAAAAGCACATCTCTTGTGCAAAGCACTTGGCAGTGTGGACCTGCTCTTGTGGAAGACCTTTTGCACAAGAATGCTTGCGCAAAACAGTTCTTGGACAAGAAGGCTGCAGTGTAGATGTAGCCATTGGGTTATGTGACCTGTGACCTAGGGATCCATGTTGGACCCCCTCAGGCACTGGCCACTCAGAGACTGGTCAGAACTGGATTTTCCTCCCAAGTGGCACGAGGGTTCCTGACAATAAGCAGCAGAACAGCTGACAATAAGCAGCAGCACTAGAGAATTTTTTTGTGCAAGAAGGAGCAGTGTAGACAGCTCCTTCTTGCACAAATCCTGTGCTGCAAAAATGATGGCTCATTAGGCATGCAAATGAGGTGTGGAAATATTCATCCCCACATTTCATTTGCATATCTTATTGCTCAGCAATGCGCAGCATAGACACAGCCAAGAAAACCAAATACTGGCGTTACTAAGGATTTGCAGCAAACCAACATCTCCCCAGCGGGTCCCACTGAGGTCATGGTGCAGGATTCAGACTCACTTGATGAGGAATGTTCTAGAATCTCACTGCTTCACACAACATTTTTTTAGCTTAGCCAGAAAGCAGAGGGGCCATGTTTACACTGACGGGTTCTTGTGCAAGCAATATGCAAATGAGGGGTTTGGTTTGAACTAATGCAGCAGCCCCTGACGCCCTTTCACCTTCAAAACACTGCATGGGTGAGCGTATGCAAATGAAGTGTGCACTATTTAAATCCCTGCTTCATGTGCAACTCTGGAGTGTCTACTTTGCTAGAAATAAGACCCCAGTGTAGACGCACCCACACAAGGGCTCAGCCACAGGAGCAAAGATTTCCACCAAGGACTGGGATTGAACCAGGGGGCCCTTAACGCTTCACATTAATGCACCCCCCACTAAGCTACTTCAGCGGCTACAGGGGCTGCTCTGACATCACCACCCCTCCCTCAGGGATGCTTTACTCCACAGCCGTGCACAAGAGCTGCTGTGGCTGGTGGCCCTGCAGGGCAAGATGAGCTTTGCCTGCCCCTCACAGCCTGACTTGCTACTTGACCATGTCCGGCCCCCCTTCCTGGGCTGACCCAGTGGCTGACAGGGGCTGTGGCTGCTGACGGCGGGAAGAAGATGGGTGGTGAGACCCTGGTGTCAAGAGGGCCCACCCGCCTCGTTCCTGCTTGGGCCTGGCTCTCAGCACGGGGCAGGCGGGGGCACCCTGAGAGGCCATGCTGGCCACAGGGGTGTCTGGTTTGGTGACTTGCCTTTGTGTAGCTGCCTGCTATGGACAGGGAAGGAGAAAGAAGCCCTGGGAGGTGAAGCAGCGGGAGGGAAGCAAGGAGCAGAGTGTCAGCTGCCAGCCGAGAGTCACAGGTGCCCTCTGCCTCCTGGGACCGCCCCTCCCTGAGCCCCCAGCCCCCTGTCTCTCACCGTGGGCCCCTTGGGGAGTCCACTCGCTCTGGGCTCCGGGGGCCTCCCGCTCCCACAGGGAATGACACAGCCCTGTGCCCTCGCCCAGAGCCACTCCCAGCCCGTGTGAAACAGGAGGGTTCATTGAGCGTCTGACACAGCACAGGGACCCAGGCAGGCAGCAGGGGCTGCGGGTGGGGAGTGAGGGCACCAGAGGGGGCAGGGAAACAAGTAGCACCAAGACTCTTGCCACCAGGGTCTGGCCACCCGACTCCCTGCCCAGGCTGCTGGGCCCCCGACCACTTCATCTGCCAGGTCAGCCCGGGAGCTAAGGCAGGAATGGGGGGAAGGAGCCAGTCAAACTGCAGGTGGCAGGAAACACCAGTCGCGCCTTCCTGGGCCGGGCACGACGGCATCATGTTAGTGACACGGCTGCCAGACATCCCGGACAGTTAATAACCAGCTGGAGGGGTTTATGGGGAGCTCAGTGTGGGGAGCCTAAGGTGAAATATTTAAAGGTCCCTGGTTCAATCCCAGGCTTTGCCATGTCTCTCGGTGCAGCAGGGCCTCTCTGGTCCCCTTGCTGTGCTAGTGCCCTGTGACATCCCCTCATCCATCTTAGCCACAGCCCAGCATTGGAAACTCCCGTCCATCTGATTAACCCCCTTCACTTCCAACCCTCCCTCAGAGTCCTTGCTTTCTTGGCTAAAGTCCCCTCCCTTGTGCGTGTGGCTGGCAGTGGTTACTAGATGGATCCATTTACATGTAGCTTCACTGAAACCCCCCTTGTTGGCCTGCGCCCAGGTCAGTCCATGTCACTGGCTCAGGGGTTTCTCCCCCCAGCATGCTGCAGAGAAAGCCCTTGTGTGTGAAAGGGCCTCAGGGAGCCCAGAAACCAAGTTAAAAATAAACTAAAAGGAAACATTTTTGCGCCCAGTGGAACTCCTCGCCAGAGGATGTTGTGAAGGTGAAATCTACAAGAAGGTCCAAAACAGAACTGGAATATTTAATGCAGGAAAGGTCAATCAATGGCATTTAACCAGGATGGACAGGGCAGGTGTCCCGAGCTGGTGTATTCTAGAAGCTGGAAATGGGCACCAGGAGGGATCACTTAATAACTGTCTGTCCTGAGGATTCCCTCGGGACAATGAAATCGGCTGCTGTCATGAGACAGGATCCTGGGCTCGTTGGGCAACTCACATGACTCAGTCTGGCTGCTTTGATGTTCTGTTTGGTTTCTGTTCTTGTCGCCTCTGGGCAAGGGAGAATGGACCCCCCGCCCCCATCCTGAAGTGGACAGAAAATGGCCTGTGAAAGGCTAGTGTACGTGAGCAAAAAGGTAAGTTTCATGTGTCCCTGATGGTCTAGTGGTTAGGATCCAACACGCTCACTACTGTGGCCTGGGTTCGATTCCCAGTCAGGGAAACCAGCCTGCAGTTTCATGTGACAGCTACCTTGTCTTTTTTCTCACCTATGTGACAGCAGCTGTGACCCAAGAGGTTACATCAGGCTGCTTCCCCCCACCTCCCTGGTACTGCTAAGACAACACTTGCCATTTTCAGAAGGGGCAGAGCTGGGTCGCTCAAACTGCCCCTCCCCTCTCCCATGTGGGCAGCCCTGCAGGAAGCTCTGTGGCACACACAGCACTAGCCCAGCGCAGTGTCAGGTCGGCACAAGATCCATTGGTTCTGTTTGGTTGTTGAAGGAGACAACCCAGAACTGGCTCCAGCCCCCACTCAGTAACCTGGGGAAATGACCCACCAGGCCTGGGCCCCTCGGAGAGGCAACGATTCCCCACTGGCCAGGGCAGAGCCTCCCTCTGACACAGTCATGGAGCCTTCTCCCCCTGGGCCTGCCTCCCCCTTCACTCAGCTCTCACTGCTCGGTGCTGCCAGGGAGGGGCCTCACTGCTAATCAGTGTTCCTGTTCCAGGAGCAGGTGAGTTTTGTCTTGTGCACCAATATTGAGGTCGTGTGTCTCTGTTCGGGGGTGAGCCCCCGCGGCGCCTGCCAGTTACTAACAAATATCTTAGCTACACGTTATGGGAGAAAGACACTAACCCAAGGGATAATTAACACGGGGCTGCGGCTAGTCTCTGGCTCCCGCAGGGCCACTAGGGAACAGATGGGGGACAAGGCATGAGGCAGATCCAAGGGGCTGGCTAAATCCAGTGTGAGAAGCAAATGGAAAAGACCCAGCAGCAGGTGAGAGAAAAGCATGAAAACATCAGGATCAGGACCAGAGCAGTTCAGCTATGTCTACATTGGCAAGATTTTGCGCAAAATCTTGCCGCCCGTCTACACTGGCCATGAGTATTTGCGCAAGAACACTGAGTTTGTAATGTACAATATCAGTGGTTCTTGCGCAAACACTGTGATGCGCCCACTCACGGATAAGCCCTCTTGTCAAGTATTCTTGCGCAAGAGGGCCAGTGTAGACAGCAACGTTAATTTCTTGCGCAACAAAGCCCAATGGCTAAAATGGCCATCGAACCATCGGAGCTTTCTTAAACACGACAGCATCTACACTGGCACAAACGCTTTTACGCAAAAGCATATGCCAGTATAGATGCTCTCCTGTACAAATGCTTTAATGCAAAAATTCTTGCGTTAAAACTATTTGCATAAAGTCATACCAGTGTAGACGTAGCCTACAAGTAAATCCAGGAATTTAACAAAAACCAAGACAAAACAATAAAGTGAAATCCCCATTCCTCTCAAATGCAAAACTAATTTTGAACTTTTTGACAGCAGCTAACCACTCAGCCTGTGCTCTCTTCCTCCTGCTTCCCAACAGGAAAAAAAGAACAATCACCAACAGCAGACAGCAATTACATTAAAGCAACACTGTCTGCTTGCTTCATGCTCAGAAGAGAACATTGTCATTCATCCTCATGGACAGTGAAACCAACCACTTTCAGCTGCATTTCTCTAGTTACCAACTATAGAAATGATCCCTGAAAGTACAGTCTTATTAGTACCCACTTCCCCACACACCCACACTTGTGTGCATTCACTTTCTCCTCATGAGGAATGTTTTCACACAACACTTAGAAAACTAAAGAACAGAAATAATCTCAGGAAATCCCATTCAAACACACTCCACCAGGTTTAGAAATCTGTATTTTAGAATATGCTCCATGTCCCTGTTTACAGAAACACGCCTCCTGATTAGCATGTGGAGCACCTGGCAGCCAATCAAAATCTCCTGGGCTACGTCTACCCAGGCACCCTTTTCCGGAAAAGGGATGCAGATGAGCCAAGTCAGAATTGCAAATGCAGCAGGGATTTAAATTTTCCCCGCTGCATTTGCATGAACATGGCTGCTGCTTTTTTCCAGCTCGGGGCTTTGCCAGAAAAAAGCGCCAGTCTAGACGGGATCTTTCGGAAAATAACGCCTTTTCCAGAAGATCCCTTATTTCTCTTAAAATCAGGAAAATTTAAATCCCCGCTGCATTTGCAATTCTGACTTCGCTAATCTGCATCCCTTTTCCGGAAAAGGGTGCCAGAGTAGACACAGCCCTGCTGTTTCTTCCTGAAACTGCAGTTCCTGGGGCTCCTCTAAGTCAGTGGTAACAAACGGCCAGTCTGCAGACCAGCAAGGGGCCAAGAACCCCTGCCTGCTGGGCAGAGGTGGAAAGTAATAAAGTAGAAATACTTGATCACACTACTCAAGACCTTTTTTGGGTATTTGTACTTTACTCAAGTAATTTATTTTAGTCACACTTTGATTTTTATTCAAGTTATTTTATTTTTTTTAGACAATATTGTACTTTTTACTCCACTCCCATGTCCAGAGGCGCTGGGTTACTCACGACTCGCATCATTCTGATTTGCTAAAGCCCAGCTGCATGTGCAAGCACCAGGCATCCAAAAAACAGCCAATCCACAAGCACAAAGCCCCTGCCAAGGAAGAAGCCTTTTAATAGCTGCTCCAACACCTTGTCATTCAAACCCAGTATCCCTGCAGGCCCTGCCAGCCTGAGACCTGAGCGAGCAGGGCGGCTGCCCAGGGCTCCGTGCTGAGGGGGTGATATGAGCAGTCTCATGTGACCTTACCTGGGGCCAGGCAGCTAAACAGGAGGGAACCCAGGAGCCGGGGTCAGGGGGGACAGAGGCACTTACTTGTGTCGGGTGAATCCTCTGCTCTGGGGGGAGCAGCAGCAGGGTGGGTGGGTGCCAGGGGCAGGGGCTCCCCATTCTCCCTGGGACAGAGGCCCCTGTGGAAGCCCTGTGGGGGGAAGTGGGGCAGGCTGTGCTGGAAGAGGCTGGGGGTGGGCGGCTGAGGGGGGTGGGGATTGAAGAAGCGTCTGTGTGGGCACTTGGGCAGCCAGCTCGTCAGTGAGCAGCAGAGCACACGGGCCCGTCGCGCCCCCCCAGCCGAGCCCCCCAGCTGCTCTCCCAGGGCTGTGGCCGACTAGCCTGCACTGCTGGAAGCCCGGGCTCAGCTCTGCCAGCGACTTGCCCAGCCACCTCCCTGCCAGGGGCTGCAGACGTGTCTGCTGGGGTAGAGAGGAGGGACGTGTCTGCCCAGCCAATGTGAGGGGTGAGCCTTTGGGACAGAGAATTTTTGTCCCTTCTCTTCATTTCTTGTCTGGCCTCAGTGGCCTAATGGACAAGGCACTGGCCTCTGGAGCCAGGGGTTGTGGGTTCAAGTCCCACCTGGGGTATGGAACTGTGACCTTCTGAGGGTTGATTGGGAAACCCATGGGAGATGGCTCCCCAAGAAGTGTCACATCCCATAGGACAGCAGCTGTCTAGTCCCACCAGCTCCAGGAATGACTCAGGGTGAGGGGGCTGGATCAGAGGGCTGGAACAGAGCAGGGTCTGTCTGGTGACAAGGCAGAGCCTGAGGAGGAGCAGCTCTGGCAGAGGCTCAGTAGGAGCAAGGGGGGAGCTAGTTTGGCTGGGCCCCTTTCCAAAGCCCTTGAGCATGGGGCTGGCATTGGGGGAAAGTTCCCTCAGGGATAGGAGGAGGCTGGGCTAGGAAGGGGCTGTTCTCCCTGCTCTTCCAACCTGGGCAAAGCAGCCTGCCACAGGCACCTTCTATAGCTCAGCTGGTGGAGCAGAGGCGGGTGCTCTGCAAGTGTCCTTAGGTTGCTGATTCAACTCCAGCTCAAAGGACCAGGACCAGGCAGCTGCCTTGGGTCTGTCCCTTCAAAGCCCGATGCTACAATTGACAAAATGGTTTTGGGTTCTGCCTGCTAATCAAGTGTCTTGGGCTGCGCAGGCCTTGAGTCATGGCAAGAGCTGGAGGGGAATGGGGAACGGCTGCACTTTGGAATGGGAAGGGGATGTCTGGGACCATAAAGTAGAACAGTTTTAAGGTTGCTTTAAGGTTGCTTCAAGGAGGGCACCATGGCTTAGTTGGCTAAAGCACCTGCCTTGTAAATGTAAATAGAAGATCCTGGTTTCAACTCCTGGGGGTGCCTTGTGGTGAGGCCAATGTGTCTCTTCTTTCCACCATATCCCAACACATATCTGGAGTTGGTTTTACCGTTTGCTGGTGTCCTCACAGTGGAAGGAGGATGGCAGCAAAGAGCAGGCGCAGTGTGTATTGGTGCAGGTGCCCTCTGGGTTTGATTTAGCGAGTCTTATCTAGACTTGCTAAATCAAACTCTGGGAGATGGATTGCAGCAGAAATCTCCACCTGAGTGAAGACATGGCCTAATGGTGCAATTAGTTAGATGCTGATCACAGCCAGTCTGAGCCATTCTAGTGCTCTAGGCATGTGGCACTGCCCCCGGGCTCACGGTGCATGTGCGGCTCCACCCTGGGTGCACAGTGCATATACAGCCCCTCCCCCTCCATGCGTGGAGCTTGTGGTGGCAGGATGCTCTTGTGCTGCACAGCCTGGCCCTGCCACCACCGCTGGCGTGCAACCCAGGGTCCCCTGGGGCAGGCCATGCAGAGCCCCACAGCTGCATGGGGAAGGGCCCTGCTGACAGGTGCTGTGGAGATTAATGCAGCCCCAGGGAACTGCAGCCTGCCAGGAGCCAGCCAGGAAGTGCCTGATGGCAGCTGCCCCACTAGCTCAACCCTTAATCCAGTCCTGATGCCAACAGTAACAGCCCCACTGCTGGTAACTCACAGAGGCCCTTGCTGCCCGAGGAAGAGGTGTGGGCAAAACACAGTCCTCGCTGTGAGCAGGATTTGAACCTGCGCAGGGAAACCCTATTGGATTTCAAGTCCAACGCCTTAACCACTCGGCCATCACAGCACTGGGGAAAAAAAGGATCCAGGGAAACTGGTAAATAATCCCAGTGCACAGCCCTAATGTCACCTGCCACAGAGTTCACACAGCAAACCATTGCAACAGCTGTGCAGAGGAGTCCCGGCCGTTCTGCTCTTAGGCTGCCTTGGAGGTGAGTTCTGCTTCAAGGTCTTCTCTCCTCCTTCTTGGTCTTCCTTTCCCTTTTCCTTCCTCTTCTCTTCTCCCCCTTTCCTTCTTCTTGCTGGTGTCCTTCTTGGATCCCAGTTTATAAAGAGAAATTCAAGTACCGCTTAGTTCTACCTTAACCAATTATTTTAGTATAATTTCACTATCCAGTCGGCTAAGATCGAGCCCTTCCAGCCTCTTGGAGAGCCATATCACAGGCACAAGCCCCCAGAGACCCCTCTGGCCCTTCCAGGGATACATCGCAGGAGCAAGCAAGTGGCAGCAAGTGCTGGGCACTCCCATGGTAGGGGCCAGAGATAAAGCTGTGGTCCAAGGAGGAGTCTCTGCAGGCCCTGCAGTCCAGGCGGAGGAATGCAAATATTTATGAACAAAGAAAGGCCACCTCCATCCACCCCAGACCAAGTCAGAGCCAAGGTCAAGGAATTGCGGCAGGGGTATGTGAGGACCTGTGAGCGTAGTTCCTGCACTGGGGAAGCACCTTAGCACTGTGCATACTGTGAGGAACTGGACCAAGTCCTGAGAATTGGGGAACTCCTGTCTCCAGGGACAGTTGTGGAGTCTGGGATGGAGACACCTGGGCAGCAGCGGCCGCAGCTTCAGGACAACAAACCTGCTGACCAGCAGCTCCAGGATAAAGAGAAGGAGGATTCCAGGAAAGTTGTGACCCTCCACCTGGAACTGGTCCCCCAGATACAGGAGGCCTCCCAAATGTCTTCGGGCACCAGGGAGGGAACATCAGGTGAGTGCTGTCAGGTTGCAACACACACAGGGCAGGCGGGAGCACAGGGGGTGATGCGCTATCATGACGTGTCATGCTGATCGTAGGTTGGGGGACACCACACATGTGTGACCCCATAGAGGGCCGTCCTCCCCCCGCCATGTGTGCAAGGCACCACCTGCTCCTGCAGAATATGCTGCCAATGGCTAATTTCCTAACACTGGATGGAAGCAAGCAAGCAAGTGTAATGGGGGTTTTGCTCAGTGGTAGAGTGTTTGACTACAGGAAAAGTGGTTCCTTGTTCAACTCCAAGTGCCTGCTGAAAGGTTGGTCAACTTCATTGAAACCTTTGCATCTCCAATTGCATCCCATTCTGAATTTCTGCTGTGCAGAGATTCCTAAATTACTGCAAACCCCTAGGCTGTGTCTACACTGGGCCATTTATTCCAGAAAAGCAGCTACTTTTCTGGAATAACTTGCCAGCTGTCTACACTGGCCCCTTGAATTTCTGGAAAAGCACTGACGATCTACTGTAAAATTGTCAGTGTTTTTCCAGAAAAACTATGCTGCTCCCGTTCAGGCAAAAGTCCTTTTCCGGAAAAACTGTTCCGGAAAAGGGCCAGTGTAGACAGCACAGTATTCTTTTCTGCAAAAAAGCCCCGATCGCGAAAATGACGATCGGGGCTTTTTTTCGGAAAAGCGCGTCTACATTGGCCACGGACGCTGCTCCGGAAAAAGTGCTTTTCTGGAAAAGCATCCTGCCAATGTAGACGTGCTTTTTCCGGAAATCCTTATAACGGGAAACTGTTCCATTTTAAGCATTTCTGGAAAAGGGTGCCAGTGTAGACATAGCCCTAATGTGTTTCTGTGTCAATGCGCATAAACCAGGCAAACCCATCTCAACTGAAACAAGTTCAAATCTGCTGTGTCTGGTTTCTATTCCCATCAATTCAGCAAGGGTGTGATCTGAAAGTCCTTGGTCTACCTGGGCTTATGCAGTGCATAAGAACAAGAATCACACCCAGTGGGGGAGGAATGGCCACTATCTTTCAATCTTCCAGAGTTTGATTTAGCAAGTCCAACTAAGACTCACGAAATCAAATTCAGAGGGTACCCACCAGTTTCCAGTACTTCTGCTCTTTGCTCCCTTTGGGTTTCTACAGTAAGGACACAGCCAGGATCAACTGAAGGAGGCCAACTCTCGCGATGTAAGGTATGCTTACACTTGCACCCTCTTTCCAAGAAGGGATGCAAATGTAAAGATTGAAAACTGTAAATGAAGCCACCAGGGACACATACAATGGGCCTGCAGAAAAATGAACCAGCTGAGCACTTTGCAGAGAACAGGCCATCGCCCTGCTGGGAGAGGCTCCATCATGCATATTTTGTGCCAGGCCAGACTGCTGGGAGGAGGCTCTGGCCATGGACTTTCCTCCCCTCTCTGTTACCTCCTACACCTGGGGCTGAAAGGGACGTGGGCTGCAGGCTGGTCCTGCCCAGCTGCCTTTCCCAGTGGGAGCAGAAAATGCTCATGGAAGGGCTCACACATTGTCCCCAATGCATTCACCTGGGGGGCCTGAATTCTTGCTGCTCCTGGGTTCACCCTAATGCCCCTTCTGGGGGGGGCAGGCTCCCCAGCTCACACCCCTCCTGTCACACAAAGCTTGCCAATGGGGTTGATTTTCCTCCATCTCCCCTTGCTTGCTGCTGCGCTAAAAGAAATCCTGAAACCAGCCCCGTCTCCTGTCACTGGAGAGATGGCCCTGTGCTGGGATATGAGAGTATCCCAGTGATGCTCGTTGCAGCCCAGGAGAAGAAGGGGGCTCTGGGTGGAAGGAACCCAAGTAAAACAGGTCCCAGTGGGCATGAACTGGGCACCAGCTTGGTCCAGTTGAGTGAGGGGAGATTGGTCCCATGGTGTCAAGGGCAGCGCTCAGGACTCTGCTGCTGCTGGCAGGGAAGAAGCTGGGAGGCAAGGTGCTGGCAGCAAGAGATTCCGGCTTCTCTTTGCCCTGGGTCTGCCGGCCGCCAGCCACCTTGACCAACCCTCAAACCAGCTGGACTAGCCAGCCCATGTCACAGTGAGTCACTAGTGGCCCTGTCAGAGAAGAGCCATTGGCAGCTGCAGAGACGTCCCTGCTGCTGCCTGAGACACCTTTCTTGAAAGGGCCACTGGTGAGCTGCTTTTTTGTAGGCCGGCTAGCTCAGTTGGTTAGAGCGTGGTGCTAATAATGCCAAGGTCATGGGTTCAAGCCCCATGCTGGCTACAGGGGTGTTTGGTTTGGTGACTTCCCTTCCTTTAGCTGCCTGCTATGGACAGGGAAGCAGAAACAAGGAAAAAGGCTGAGAGCTTTGCAGGAAGCAGGGCAGAGATCTGGTAGGGGGAGGCTCCAGCCTGCACAGACCCAGTGGCTAAAAGGGCCTTGGCCTGGCTTCCTGTCCCCAAAAGCAGGGGAACTGACGCCCAAATTCCTGCTGCTGCAGTGGCTACCTCAAGGTACCAGCTGGGGGGCAGGCTCTGGAGCCCAAGCCAAGCCACATGGGGAGACTCAATAGGCCTGGAGCGTGTGAGCCCTGCACAGAGGCTGCTGCTGGTGGCCTGCTTCAGTGGCCCAGCAGCTCAAGTTCCCCTGAACCAGCTTCTCCCCCTGGAGCCACCCCCCAGCGCTGCTGAGGCCCCTGACATGAGTCTGTGGGACCAGGGCTTTGTCCAAGGATGGTTGTGGAGTTTGTGAGGGAGACACCTGGGCAGCTGCAGCTTCAGGATGACAACGCTGATGACCTGTAGCTCCACGACGAAGAGGAGGATTCTAGCAGTGTCGTAACCCTGCCTTGGAGCCAGTTCCTGGTCTTCCTGCTTCAGGATGACAATCTGCTCCTGCAGGCAGTGCTGCCAGGTGCTAAGTTCCCAACACTGGGCTGAAAAGTACAACCACTGTCGGGTGTAACTCAGTGGTAGTGTTTGAGTGCCGATTGTAGACGTCCTTGGTTCAATCTCAAGTGCCCCCTTAAAAAGTTGATTATCCTAAGTGAAACATTTGCACCTCCAGGTGTGTCAGTCATGGATTCCTATTGTACAGGGATTCTTAAAATGTCAGCAAACCCCTCGTGTGTTCTTGTGCCAATGCATGTAAACCAGGCAGACGGGTCCCTCAGCTGAAACCAGTTCAAACCTGCTGGGTGTCTGGTTTCTATTCCCATCAACTGAGCAAGGCTGAGATCTGAACGCCCATTGGCTGTTCTGTACAGAAGAACAAGAACCACGTCCAGCTGGAGAGGAATTGCCGTGATCAATCTTCTGGAACTTGATTCAGCCAGTCAAACTAAGACTCACTAAATCAAACCCAGAGGGCACCCACCAGCATCCTGCACTTCTGCTCTTTGCTCCCTTTGGCTTCCTGCTGTGGGGACAAGGCAAAGTTCAACTGAAGGAAGCCGACTCCAGGTACAGATGGAGGGATGGTAGGAAAAGCAGACACATTGGTCAGGCACCGCTGGTTTCATGCACACTCAGCCTCACCTACAGCTGGGAGGCAGTTTGCAGTGAGCTGAAAAGAAACTGGCTAACAGAACCAAGGCTCAGGATATTTCTGGGTCCAGATGTGCAAACAGCTGGCAGTCAAGCTTTTTGCCCTTGTTAGGAGTGTGATCAAAACACAGGCCTCAGTGTGAGCAAGATTCAACCCTGCACAGGGAAAAACTTTTGGATTTTTAAGCCAACTCCTTAACCACTTGGCCATCATTACTGTAAGAGACCATTCTCCTGTACTTATATGTGAACAAAAAATTTGTGACTTGCTCGTTGGCCAATTCGGATTGCTACAGGACAAAGGAATTCTCCCTTAATTCTGTGTCCTCAGGAAGGGACAGACCCAAGGAGGCCAGGCCCCCACCTGGGGTCTCCAACCCAAACTGTGAGACCCAAGGGCTTACAATCCAGACGATTAGTGTTTGCTGCACTTTTCCCTTCCCCCAGCAACACTAAATCTCAAGGCCAACTCCACAGTCCCAGTGGCTGGGGGAGATGTGCATGTTAGAGCCTCTGCCCACTGAGCTGTAGCCTTCTGTGCCCAGGGAGCCAGACACCGCCAGGGCGGGAGGGAAATGGGGATTGGCTGCACTTTGGGAGTCAAAGGTGTTGTCTGGGACCATAGAATAGAACAGTTTTAGATGCTGCCCTGCAGAGGGCACCATGGCTTAGCTGGCTAAAGCACCTGTCTTGTAAACAGGAGATCCTGGGTTCAACTCCCAGTGGTGCCTTGTTGTGGCCTTTGCTCACATTTTCCTATGTCCTTCTGGGACACAGAAGAGGCCTCCCCTGGCCACCCATGGAACTGCTGGTTCAGGAAATGCTGATTGGGGAGGCTCGTTAGGGAGAAGGAAACCAGAAACCTGGAGCAGGTGCAGAGATGACTAGTACTGGCCAGGCAGGGCTCTGACTCCCACTGTAAGTCCCTGGGTACCACACACTGGCCAGTGAGTCCTGCTCCATGCTCATCCCAGTGCTCTGGGTGCGAGAGGCGTGCCTGTAACTCCCTGGTGGGGGAGGGGACAAACACAGGCCGGTTGACAGGGGCTCTGACACTCCAGCATCGGGGTCGTCCAGCCCGTCAGACGGATTTAAACCAGGCTGGTCAAAGCCTCCTGCGCTCGCCAAGGGGGATTCTGCACTTGCTGCCTTGGGAGCCAGGGTCACATTGCAGAGCTCCCCCAGGGACATCCCACGGCACCACCAGCCCAGCCCCAGGCCGCTGTCCCTGCCCTCAGAATGTGGCTGCATTTTATCCTTCCCCTTCAGTGACAACTGCCCATTCCCCACCAGCCCCAGACCTGTGGGACCTACTCCCTTCCCCACGAGCAGTGAGTGCCAGCACGGCTCTCTGATGAGGCTGCGGCTGTGGGAACAAGCCCCTGGCTTTGGGAGGGAGATGAGATGTCAAGGTGCTGAGTTTCACACTCTGGGGGCAGCTGGAGGTGCCTCCTGAGAGGTGGTTTTCAGAGGGGTGTGATCAGCCCCCCCCCCCCGCCCCCCCCCCCCATGTTTCTGGCTCCTTCCAACGGCTTGAATCTGGCACCTAAAAATTGAGGAATGTGCATTTGGAAGAGGGAATTTCTGTCTCTGTTATCTTTAGTGTGCCCCAGCAGCTTAATGGACAAAGCAATGGCTTCTTAAACCAGGGATTGTGGATTCAAGTCCCACGTGGGTTGATAGTTGTGATGTTTCCTGGTAGGTGTAGAGTCTCTTTGGCTTCCTCTTTGCCATGTTACCTGTGAGATGTTTCAACACTGGGCAAGTGTCCCCTGGAACTGCCATTTCCCCCAGGCAGGACCCCTCAGGAGCAGACAGTGACACTGGTGTTAGGCGCAGACAGGAGGAGAGTGTTTCCTAAAAGCTGAGCTGTGCACAGTGAGGTCACTTGCAGAGATGCAGTTGCTGGTGTCTCTGTATGCGCCTTGGCACCTGTTACCCATCGGTACCTGCCACGTCTCACCCCCCTGCCAGCACCCAGACAGAAGGCCAGTGCACATGGAGCCAGCGACCGTAGCGAGGGAGGCGGTTGCAGCACAATTCCAGGCCTGGGGCCCATTGAACAATTGTTTGAAATATTTTTAAAACAAAAAATATGAAAAACTTTAGGCTCCATCTGCACTGCAGGATTCTTGCCCGAGAACTGTTTTGGGCCAGAGTTCTTGTGCAAGAGCACATCCACACGGCTGTGTGCTTTGGTTTAAGAGGGTAGGATAGCTCAGTGGTTTGAGCGTTTTACTGTTAAATCCGTGGTTGTGAGTTTAATCCTTGAGGCAACTATTTAGGGATGTGATGTAAATCTGTCTTGCATGGTTCTTAGCCCTTTTATGAGCACAGCATCAGGACTAGCTAATCTCTCAAGGCTCCTTCCAGCTCTATGAAACCGTTTATCTCCGTATAAAAAGTATCCATGTAAGATGTAAGTCTCTCATGTAAGAAAGCTCTAATGGCTATTTTAGTCATAGGGGTTTCTGGCACAAGAAATCCCTCTTGCCTGTGCACACTGCCCTCTTGTGCAAGCAGGTTTATTCGTTATGGGGAGAGGAATAACTCTTGCACAAGAAGCCCTCTTGTCCAATGGTTTACTGTATATTTTCTTGTGCAAGAATGTACATGCAGGGTAAACACTCCGCTAGTTTTTGCACAAGAACGGCCATTTTTGTGCAAAAAGGCCACAGCAGTGACCATAAACATGCAGTGTGAAAAATCTCATAAAAACAAGCCCACCCCAGCAGGTGCCACTGAAATTTGAACTCAGATTGCAAGATTCAAAGTCCTGAGTGCGTCCCATTACACCATGGGACCAATGTGGCTCAGTTTGTGTGGGTACCTGGGATACTCAGTTTTCCAGCTGGCCTCTGCATTTCTGGCTTCCCTCCTGCTGCTTTATCCCTCTGGCTACGAATACACGTCACGTTTATTTTGGAATAAGCTGGTCTTGAATAGTGATTCCAAAATAGCTTTTTCCAACTAGCACGTCTACACTGCAGGGAAACCTCAGACTAGTCCGAGGCAGGCTCCCCAGTGTAGACGAGCTACCTCGATTTAGAGCCCCAGGAAGAATAACTTAGAATGGCCCCGGGGAGGGACTAGTTCAAACTAGCAGCAGTGGCGCAGCTACACAGGCCTTATTTTGAAATAGCTAATTTGGAACAGGTGTTATTCTTCGTAGAATGAGGTTTGCATAAGTCGGAATAAGCACAATGAATTAGTAGTCCATCACCTTAACCACTCGGCCACCTCATCTGAACTGCTGGCATTTTTTACTAATTACCCAAAGCCCGCACTGCCAGGAACCTTTGTACCACTCACTGGCTGGCCAGGGACACCCAGGGGGGGAAGGTTTTGTCTTTTCACAATGTCCCCTGGGGTGTTGTACAAAGCTCAGTGCTCGTAACAAACCCAGACACCCCCTGGCTACATCTACCCCTCAGGCTTCTTACACAAGAACTGTTTTTTGCAAGAATTCTTGCGCAAAACGTCTTGTGCAAGAGCACGTCCACACTGCCATGTGCTTTTGGGCAAGAATGTCAGTGGCAGTGTGCACGCTCTCTTGTGCAAGAAAGCTCTGATGGCCATTTTAGCCATAGGGGTTTCTTGCACAAAAAAAGCCTGTTGCCCGTTCATACTACCTTCTTGTGCAAGAGCTCTTGCACAAGAGGGTTTATTCCTCATGGGGAGAGGAATAACTCTTGCCCAAGAAGCCCTCTTTTCCTACGTTTTGCCGTAAATTTAGTTGCTTAAGAACTTGTGTGCAGTGTAGATGCTCCTCATGTTTATGCACAAGAACGGCCATTCTTGAGCAAGAAGCCTGCAGTGTCGACGTAGCCCCTGGGTGCCCAGAGACGAGCTCTCTAGTCACAGTCTGGCTCGGTGCGCTCTCTGCAATGGGAAGATGTCCACAGAGCAGGCAGATGGCAGCGGCACACGGCTCTGGTGGGCCCAGCATCCAGAGGAGCGTTTCCGATATGAGTGTTTACTGACAGTGTCCGTCTCTGGTCTGATTTCACATACCTCTGCCGCAATTCCTTGACCTTGGCTCTGACTTGGTCTAGGATGTGGGGGTAGGAGGGAGGTGACCTTTCTTTGTAAGACCATTGGCCATTCGGCCATAAATGTCCACATTCCTCTGCATGGACTGCAGGGCCTGCAGAGACTCCTCCTTGGACCACAGCTCCAAGAGGGTCTTTATCTGTGGCCCAGACCATGACGGTGCCTGGTGTTTGCTGCCCCTTGCTTATTTGATTCCCAGCCAATGCAAGGTGGGAAGGGAACAGGCAGCCTCCGGGGGGGAGATCTTATTTAACCCTGAGCAACAGTCCCACAGCCAAGGGCTCCCTCACAGATTTTCGTGGGGAGCAGCTCAAACACCCTGTACTGTGTATTCTCAGATTGCCCCTGTCCCACCGGGCTGTTGTCTTGGACCCTCTGTGAGGTCACTGCCTCCCAACCAATGAGCTGAGGTGCTGCACAAGGCGTTTATGATGTCACTGCTGCCTTGCAGGGCTCATGTCCTGCTCCTGGCCAGCCATTTGGCCTGTTTGAGCTGCTCCCCCTGTATCACCCCCACTCACTCAGGGTACGTCTGCACTGCAGAAGTAAACAGGGTCTCAACCACTGCGTCCAATACAGCCAGCTGAAAGGGGAGAGCAGTCCTAGGTGTGGAGACTCCTTCAGTTGTTTAGCCCTGCAAGATACTCAACTGTTGATATGGAAATACAGCTCATGCTGGGCTGGGAAAGGAATCCGGGCTGTGGCTATGTAAATCCAGTTCTGCCAGTGCTATAGGCCTGATGGAGGATCGGTTGTGAGAATGGAATGTGGAGTATTGTAACTAATTTGGCTGTGGTGGGGTCACAAAGCATTTTATCTCTAACTGTGGGAATTGTAAAATATGACACCAGTGCTTGCAGGACAGACACTGTCATTGAAAAAAGTCTGGGATGGACGAGCCTTCCCCTTCCAGACTCAAGTGGAGTGGACTCTGGGTGTGGGGGAAGGAGCGTGAACCAGCAGGCCACATGTCCTCCAGCCATGAGCTATGAGACGGGTTCATTCTGTCTCTCCCTCCCCCACTACCCAGTCTAAGGATTGACCTAAAACAGACTCCTTAAGGAATCTCTTTGTTATTTTGAAATATTATTCCAGTGGGGGCTGGAATCTTTTGTCCAGCCTAGGTGGGGGGCCAAGAGCTGAAATCACCAAGGAAACTGACAAAGAGCAGAAATCACTGGGTTTGGCGCAGAGCCAGACCTATCCCCATCATAGAAGCAGCAGCTGGCAGGAGCAAGCAGCCAGCAGGGCAGCCAGTAGGGGTAACAGCAGGTAGCTGGTGGAGGGCCTGTAGGAACAGTGGCAGGTGGCCAGCAGGGTGGCTAGTGGGAGTGGCCAGCAAGTGGCCAGTAGGAGCAGCGGTGAGTGGCCAGTAGAGTGAGTGAGAGGCCTCTTATGCCCAGCCCCCCCAAGAGTGGGAGATGAGCTCTGAAAATCACTTCTAAGCTTTTATCTGCCCCGAGCAAGGGCAGCAACTGTGAGTGGGGCATGGAGAAAGTTTGGGCATGCGAGTGGGACACGTACATGGCTGGACTTACATTGCTGGCAAAGGACATTGCTCAAGCCACTTGAGCGGGGACTTACTTGGGGGTTGGTTCTGAACCCTGCTTGTGGTATTTTCCCAGGCGAATGCCACGTTATTTCTCGCTCTCTTTCATTAAAAGTTTCTTTTCTACATTCAGACTCTGTGATGGCAAGTGGGGAAGCATCGCCTCCCCGAGGTGCCTGGGAGGGTGTGTGGATTTCCCTGGCTACTTGGTGGGAGCTCAAGCCAGTTTTGTGTGAGATGGACAAAAAGGAACCCCTGGATATTGAACCCAACCCTGGCTACTGCCGGCACTACCTGGCAGAAGGGTTACACTAGCCAGGGGAGTGATCAAAACACAGTCCTTGCTGTCAGCAGGATTTGAACCTGCAGCGGAAAACCCTATGGCATTTGTAGTATAACACCTTAACCACTCAGCCATCACAGCTGTAAAAAAATGCAGCATTCCTAAGGCCAGGGGAAGTGGTAAATAATCCCAGTGCCCAGGCCTGATGTCACCTGCCCCACAGAATTCACACAGCAAACCTGGCTCCCCGAGCACAGGGGGAATTTGGGGGCTCTTATCTTTTAGGCCACACAGCCTTGGCCTATTTAGGGATGGACATTTTGAAGTGTGTAAGAAGGGAGCACTCTAGCTAGCCCCCTCCCCTGCTTTGTTCTTCCAAAGCTGGTTGGGTGGGGTGGGGTGGGGCTGGCTGTGGGGAGGCAGAGTCCTGTGTCTGTCTCAGGGCATCTCAGGGAGGCTCCTTGCAGCCCAGGAGGAGAAGGGGGCTCTGGGTGGAAGGAAAACAAGCAAAGCTGGTCCCAGTGGGCATGAGCTGAGGCTCCAGTTCAGCCTAATTGAGTCACTGCAGGCTCATGTAGGTCCCATGGTGTAAGGGGCAGCACTCAGGGTCTGAATCCTGTGAGCTGAGTTCAAATGTCAGTGCAACTTGCTGGGGCTGGGCTGGTTGCTGCAAAACCCTCCCACTTTATGAGCTTTGGGCTCCTTGTCTACAGAGTCCCTAGAGAGAGAGTTTTGTGTCCGATGCCCCCTGGAGCTCAGTCTGATGCTATGGTCTGCCTGGCTGAGATGGGCTGGGCCCTAAAACTTAACCTGCCTGGAGCTGGCTGCTTACCCTTGTGGTCTCTGGTGTGGTCCCCAGGAGCTGCCAGGCTCTGACTCTTGCCCCCCTGGCGCTAGCAGGTACCCCCCCAAACAATCTTTTAAATTGGTCTTTCTGGTCCCTCTCACAGTATTTTTCTCCTCAGCAGCAGCGCACAAGAGAGAAGCTGTTGCCAGTGGCCCTGCAAGGCAAGATGAGCTTTGCCTGCCCCCCTCAGCCTGACTCGCTACTTGGCCCCATTCCTGCCTCTCTTCACAGGCTGACCCACTGGCTGAAAGGGGCTGCGGCTGCTGCTGACAGGGAAGAAGCTGGGAGGCAAGGTGCTGGCAGCAAGAGATTCTGACGACCTCTTTGTCCTGGGTCTCAGTGCACCATGCCGGCTGCCAGCCACCTTGACCAAACCTCAAACCAGCTGGACTAGTGAGCCCACGTCACAGTGAGTCACTAGTGACCCTGTCAGAGAAGAGCCATTGGCAGCTTCAGAGACAGCCCTGCAGCTGCCGGAGGTGCCTTTCTGAAAGGGCCATTTGTAAACTCAGCTCCTGCAGGCTGGCTAGCTCAGTTGGCTAGAGCATGGTGCTAATAACACCAAGGTCATGGGTTCAAGCCCCATGTTGGCCGCACAGTTGTTTGCTGTGGTGACTACTTCTGTCCCTGCCAACCACGCACTTTAGCTGCCTGCTATGGATAGAGAAGCAGAAACAGGCAAAAGGCTGAGAGCTTTGCAGGACTCAGGCCAGAGAACTGGCAGGAGGAGGCTCCAGCCTGCACAGACCCAGTGGCTAAAAGGGCCTTGGCCTGGCCTGCTTTCTCCAAGAGTAGGCAAAACTCTCCTCTTCCCTCCATTGTCCCCAGTGGGGTGACCTGATGCCCAAATTCCTGCTGCTGCAGTGGCTGGCCCAAGGCTCCCTGCAGGGGGCAGGCTCCTCCAGCCCGAGGCTCCAGAGGCTCCATATGTCCAGGAGACTGGGACCATGTGCCCAGCCCACAGAGCTGCTGCCAACCACTGGTCACCTGCGTCAGTGGCCCAGCAGCCCCTCCCCCGAACCTGCTCAAGGCCCCCCTGAACCCACCCAGGCTCCTGCTCCTCTGACCTCTGCACTAGCCAGCCCACATCTCAGTGAGTCGCCCGTGGCCCCATCAGAGACGAGCTCGTGGCAGCGGCAGAGACGTCCCTGCAGCTGCCTGTGGGGTCTTTCCCAAAGGGCCCCTCGTGGGCTGCTGGCTCAGCTGTTTAGAGCTTGATGCTGATAACGCCCAGGTCGTGGGTTCAAGCCCCATGCTGGCCACAGGGGTGTCTGGTTTGGTGACTTGCCTTTGTGTAGTTGCCTGCTATGGACAGGGAAGGAGAAAGAAGCCCTGGGAGGTGAAGCAGCGGGAGGGAAGCAAGGAGCAGAGTGTCAGCTGCCAGCCGAGAGTCACAGATGCCCTCTGCCTCCTGGGACCGCCCCTCCCTAAGCCGCCAGCCCCCTGTCTCTCACCGTGCGCCCCTTGGGGAGTCCACTCACACTCCCATTGCCTGGCAGTGACAGAAGCGATGGAGACAGGCCACAGGGGGCAGAGTTGCCCCCCTGGGAAAGTGCCGGCTACACAGGGGAGAGGCAGCAGCTCCCTCCACATGGTCTCCAGCAAGCTCCCTGGGGATGGGGCCTTGGCTGCTTGCTGCTTCCTTGCTGGCCTAACAGGAGAGCTCTTTGCCCTGCCTCCATGAACTCCTCACAAAGCTGATTGGCTGGCTGAGAATGCCACTCAATGGCACAATCGCTCAGCTCCCTGGCATGCCCTGAGTGATGGAGCTGACTGACGGGAGGTGTCGGTGGAGCAGGTCAGAAGCCCAGCCCCGTCTCCTGTCACTGGACAGATGGCCCTGTGCTGGGATATGAGAGTATCCCAGGGATGTTCCTCACAGCCCAGGAGAAGAAGGGGGCTCTGGGTGGAAAGAAACCAAGTAAAGCAGGTCCCAGTGGGCATGAACTGGGCACCAGTTTGGCCCAGTTGATTGAGGGGTGATTGGTGTCATGGGCAGTGCTCAGGACTCGGAAACCTGCAAACTGAGGCCCCTTTCCTGCCTCCCTTTCCGGGCTGACCCAGAGGCCGAAAGGGGCTGCGGCTGCTGCTGGCAGGGAAGAAGCTGGGAGGCAAGGTGCTGGCAGCAAGAGATTCCAGCTTCTCTTTGCCCTGGGTCTGCCGGCCGCCAGCCACCTTGACCAACCCTCAAACCAGCTGGACTAGCCAGCCCACGTCACAGCGAGTCGCTAGTGGCCCTGTCAGAGAAGAGCCCTTGGCAGCTGCAGAGACGTCCCTGCTGCTGCCTGAGGCGCTTTTCTTGAAAGGGCCACTGGTGAACTGTGAAACTGCACTGTCGTAGGCCGGCTAGCTCAGTTGGTTAGAGTGTGGTGCTAATAACGCCAAGGTGATGGGTTCGAGCCCTATGCTGGCTAGAGTGGTGTTTGGTTTGGTGACTTCCCTTCCTTTAGCTGCCTGCTATGGACAAGAAAGCAAAACGAAGCAAAAATGTGAGCTTTGCAGGAAGCAGGGCAGAGATCTGGTAGGGGGAGGCTCCACCCTGCACAGCCCCAGTGACTAAAAGGGCCTTGGCCTGGCTTCCTGTCCCCAAAAGCAGGGGGAACTGATGCCCAATTCCTGCTGCTGCAGTGGCTACCTCAAGGCACCAGCTGGGGGGCAGGCTCTGGAGCCCAAGCCACAGGGGGAGACTCAATATGACTGGGAGGCCTGGAGTGTGTGTGCCCTGCACAGAGGCTGCTGGTGGCCTGCTTCAGTGGCCCAGCAGCTCATGTTCCCCTGAACCAGCTTCTCCCCCTGGAGCCACCCCCCAGCGCTGCTGAGGCCCCTGACATGAGGCAGTGGGGCCACCAGAGGAAGGTGCCAGCCTTAGCCCTTCCTCCCAGCCTCCTCCCCCTCCCAGGGTCTTTCCCCAGCCCCTCCCCAGTTCTACATTCCCCACATAAAAACCAGAGAGTTTGTTCTTTCAACAGGGAAAAGTCCTGTTTGTGTTACCAGCAAGGGGAGGGGGAGAGGGAGAGGGAAGGGGGGGTGTTGGGGTATGTTGAGGTTGGGAGGTAGTCCTGATTGTGTTACCGGCGGAGGGGAGGGGGGGAGACACAGAGGGCAAAAAATGAGGAGTAAAAATGAGGAGTAAAGTTAGTTGGAACCAAGGGGCTGGGTTTGCACTACTGCAGAAAAAAGGACTCTGCCCTTGGAGCTGCCCTGTCCTCTCCAGAGCCCTTAGGTTGAGGTTTCCCCTTGAGGGCAGAAGGGATTGAGGTTCCAAGCTGGGAGTGTCTCTGTGGAGATTTCCCCTGTGGGGCAGGCAGGGTTGCAGGAGGGGTTGGCACTGAACCTCTGGGAGAGGCAAGAGGAAGGGCTGCAAACACCCGATGAGGATGGGATTTGAACCCATGCGGGCAGAGCACAATGGATTAGCAGTCCATCGCCTTAACCACTCGGCCACCTCATCTGAGCTGTTACAATTTTCTTCAAATCACCTGAAGTCAGCACTTCAGGGAATCTTTCTGCCACTTGCTGACTGGCCAAGGACACCCAGGGCGGGAAGGTTTTGGCTTTTCACAATGTTCCCTGGGCTGTTGTACAAAGCTCAGTGCTGGTAACAAACCCAAACACCCCACGGCTACAGCTACCCTACATACTTCTTGCTCAAGAACTGTTTTATGCAAAAGGTCTTGCCCAACAGTGTGTCCACACTGCCATGTGCTGTTGCACAAGAGAAGTGCTTTTCTGTAAAAGCAGCCATGGCAGTGTGGACACTCTCCTGCACAGGAAAACTCTGACGGGCATTTTAGATATGCGGCTTTCTTGAGCAAGAAACCCCTGTTGCCCGTCCATACTGCCTCCTTGTGGGCGAGTTCTTGCACAAGAGGGGAGAGCAATATTCCTCGTGGGGAGAGCAATAACTTCTGTGCAAGAAGCCCTGTTGTCTGATGCTAAACTATAAATTTACTTACACAAGAACGTGCCTGCACTGTAGACGCTCTGCAAGTTTTTACACAAGAGCAGTTGCTCTAGCACAAAAAGCCTGCAGTGTAGACGTAGCCCTGCTGTGTAGACACAGCCTGAGAGAGACAAGGAAATGAAGTGGCCAGAGCCTCCCCCCAGCAGGCTGGCCCTCAATAGGACGGGCACGTCTACACAGCACCCTCACCTCGAAGTGAGCTGTGCAGTGTGAGTGGGCTGCCCGGGACCCCAGGGGAAGGTCTGTGGGGAGTTTCCAAGGCAACAACAGCTACGAAGTTTCATAATCTACACTCATGTGACTGTGATTTATTCCTCCACTGGCAAGTGTCTCTGAAGGGATGAGAAATGCAGGGCCCAGGTGCAGGGAGCCGGGTCACAGTCCTGGCTGAAGCCTGGCGACAGAGAGAAGAGGCCAATGCAAACAGCCCCATGGCAGCGAGGGAGTCAGTACGTGGGTGGGTTGAGCAGGGAGCTGGGGGCAGAGTTCAGCTCTAACTCACTAGGGGTGCGTCCCATAGTTCAAAATAATCCATGCGCCTATTTTGAAATAGCTTATTTTGTAATTTGGCGCTGGCTACACAGCACTTGGAAATAAATCCCCATGCAGGGACGTCGGAATAGCGAGCCTGTTATAGCTTGAAATAAGGGGCTTGCTCTTAAGACGCGTCAGTGTGATATGAGCACCACGTCCTAAACCTCCGAGCTAGCTGGCCCACAGGTGTGAGTCTCACAAGTAGCACTCGCAGGGATAAGGTGGGTGAGGCAGCAAAGCCTTTTGCAGGCAGGGGGATTAGCTCAAGTGGTAGAGCGCTCGCTTAGCATGTGAAAGGCAGTGGGATCGATGCCCACATTCTCCAATTACAGCTCTATCCTTTAATTTCAGTGGCCCCCTCCCTCTTCCTACCTCCTCTCCCAAAAGCGACAGACCCCCCAGCAATTGCCATGCTGCAAAGCAGAGAGTGGAGATATCAAACTCACCAGCCCATGAGGCTCTGGGGTGCAATGGAAAGCATGTTGGACTTCTAAGCTGTAGTGGTTAATGTGAGCCCAGCTAGACGTTCAAAGATTGTGGGTTCAAGTCCCACCAGAGTCACTTTAGCTGCTTCCTAATTTCCAGGATGCAGCTTTTACAGACCAGTCAGTCCTTAGACTGACACTGGGGTGAGCTGGCATCCAGGCAATTCCCAGTAAGGGTGGAGGGAAGGGCTGGTCCTTGGGGTTAGGGCTGGGGGTTGCTCTGAAAGGACCATTTTGTCCCTCCCTGTCTCCTACTAGTGCTGAGCAACACTCAGGCTGTGACACGGCTGCCAAACACCCTGGACAGTTAATAATGAGCCAGATGGGTTTGTCAGTAGCTCAGTGTGCGGAGCCTTAGATGAAACATTTAAAGGTCCCTGGCTCAATCCCAGGCTTTGGCATGTCTCTCGGTGCAGCAGGGCCCTCTCTGCTCCCCTTATCATGCTCATGCCCTGTGACATCCCCTCATCCATCCTTGCAGCAGCCCATCTTTGCTTCTAAACCTCCCTCAGAGTGGCTGCTTCTGCTTCCTTGGCTAAAGTCCCTCCCCCTGTGCGTGTGGCTGGCAGGGATTGCTAGAGGGATCCATTTACGTGTAGCTTCACTGAAACCCCCCTCATTGGCCTGCGCCCAGGTCAGTCCATGTGTGTTAAAGGGCCTCAGGGAACACAGAGCAGAGGGATCCCCTCGACACACACACACAGTCCCAGCCCCAAGCCTCCCCCATATCCCAGATCCTGTGCCCTGACTTCTCTACCCTCCCACATCCTCACCCCTGCCCTGAGCCCCCCCCACTCTCACACACTCCCCAAATCCCTGCCTTGAGCCTCCCACACTCCACATTTTAATTTCTTACAGGTACTGTCCTATCACAACCCCTCCCCCCACTTCCTGCCTTGAGCCTCCCCCTCCCTCCTGTCCGGCCCAAGGGGTGGTGCCCAATAGAACAGTCCCTGTGAGAAATGTGTCACTTTCACCCTTGGGAGCAGCTCAGCCAGGCAAAGGGGCTGCCTGGGGCAGGACATTAGCCCTGGAGGGCAGGGGTGGGTGTGGCAGTGACATCACAAGGGCCTTTTGCAGCCCCTCAGCTTATTGGCTAAAGGAGGTTGGGAGGTGATGACCTCACAAAGAGTCCATGACAATGGCCAGGTGGGACAAGCTGCAGGGCAGGGGCCATCTCAGAGCCCCGCCCCCCCTCCCCCGATGGCTTTGCTGCAGGGAGTCTCCTTGAGATCTGCCCTTGAGGCCTTTTTGGAGCCTTCTCCTTTCCCACGACTAACTGACCTAGAAGGCCGACGTCCCTGTGGAGAAGGGAAGAGCTTCCAAGAAGACTATTGTATATGCAGCAGGGGAATTAGCTCAAGTGGTAGAGCGCTCGCTTTGCATGTGAGAGGTAGTGGGATCGATACCCACATTCTCCACTGAAGGGAAAAATTTCCAATTTTTCTTTTTACCAGCAGAGCCAGCCAGGGGGCTAAGTGGCTCCAGTAGCCCCCCCGCCCCGGCCCCCACTTCCTACTTGCTTTCCCCAAAACCAGCCACGTTGGGGCAGAGAGCTGCTGGACACCAGCCCTCCTGGGCCGGACAGTGGCAAAAGCACTGGAGACAGGTTGCAGGTGGGGCAGAATTAGCTCCATTGGAAAAGTGCTGCCTTTGCGCATGAGAGGTAGCAGGATTCACTCCCATCTTCTCCCACCTGCTCGCTGGTGCTGAGGGGCCGGCCCCTTTCCTGCTGCCCTAACTCTTATTCCCACAATGCGCTTTGTGCAGGGGCCGCTGGTCTTTCTGCCAAGGTGCGTGGCTGGGAGCCAGGACTCAGGACCCTTCCTAAAATATACAAATCCCCGCCCCCCACGACCCTCTGTTCCACTCACACTGTCTGGCTGCTGCCCACATGGAGCTCAGGGGCCAGGTGGGTGACTTGCCTTGCAGCTGTGACAGCATCAGACCCCTGCCACCCGCCTGCTCAGTGTGGAGACCAAGCCCAAGGGTGGCACCTGGGATGTGAGTTACACAAAAGCCTCTTGTCTCTTGCTCCTTGTCCAGTTCCCAACATTGGCTCCAGATGACAATTTTTGTGGGGGTGTAGCTCAGTGGTCGAGTGTTTGACTGCAGATCAAGTGGTCCTTGGTTTAAATCCAAGTGTCCCCTTAGAAAATTTCCTTCCAGTGGAAATATTTTCCTTTCCAGTTCCATCATACTCTGGCTTTACATTGCTTGAGGTTCTTGACATTAATAAGAACCCTTAATGCAGAGCTACTCAACTTTGGAAGCCCGAGGGGCCACAATGAATGGCACTTAACCAGGATGGACAGGGCAGGTGTCCCTAGCTGGTGTATTCTAGAAGCTGAGAATGGGTGACAGGAGGGATCACTTGACAATTGTCTGTCCTGAGGATTCCCACTGGGCAATGAAATTGGCTGCTGTTGTGAGACAGGATCCTGGGCTAGTTGGGCAACCGGCATGGCCCTGTCCGGCTGCTTTGATGTTCTGTTTGGTTTCTGTTCTCGTCTCCTCTGGGCAATGGAAAATGGACCCATGTCCTGAAGGAGACAGAAAGTGGCCTGTGAAAGGCTAGTGCAGGTAAGGAAAGAACCTTGCTCACATGTCCCTGATGGCCTAGTGGTTAGGACTCAGCACTTTTAGTGCTGAGGCCTGGGTTCAATTCCCAGTCAGGGAAACCAGCCTCAGTTTTCACCTGACATCTGCCAAGTCATTCATCTTACCTCATTGTTACAGCAGCTGTGACCCAAGAGGTTCACTCAGGGCCCCTTTCCCACCTCTCCCTCACTGCCACACCAGCACCTGCCATTTTCACAAGCTCTTCAGAAGGGGCAGAGCTGGTGACTCAAACTGCCCCTCCCCTCTCCCATGTGGGCAGCCCTGCAGGAAGCTCTGTGGCACACACAGCACTAGCCCAGCGCAGTGTCAGGTCGGCACAAGATCCATTGGTTCAGTTTGGTTGTTGAAGGAGACAACCCAGAACTGGCTCCAGCCCCCACTCAGTAACCTGGGGAAATGACCCACCAGGCCTGGGCCCCTCGGAGAGGCAACGATTCCCCACTGGCCAGGGCAGAGCCTCCCTCTCACACAGTCATGGAGCCTTCTCCCCCTGGTCCTGCCTCCCCCTTCACTCAGCTCTCACTGCTCGGTGCTGCCAGGGAGGGGCCTCCCTGCGAGAGCCGCCTGGGCAGGTTCCTGCCACAGAGACACGTCCCAGAGCAGGACGGATGCTCAGACCGACACTGAGTGTTGCTCAGCGCTGGGGTGAGACAGGGAAGGACAAAAGGGTCTAACGGCGCCTGCAGCCTTTCAGAACAGCCCCCGGTCCCACCCCAAGTACCAACCCTGCTCAGGATCCCCAAGGGCACTGACACAGACTCAGACTCCCTGGAACAGGACAATCCCAGGCCTCGGTTCTGCCAGCCAGCGGTTTCCCCTCTTCTGTTTCCTGTCAGCTCCCTGCAAAACACCTCACAATGGTAGGTGAGGGTGAGTGGGGATAAACCCAGCTGTGCTGTAGAGCTGCTGTTAGGTGAGGAAAGAGAGGTGCTCCTTCCGCCTCCCCGAGCAACTCACACATGTAAGAAAACTGCGGTTGAATAGCTTTGCACAGTTGTCAGGATGGCCGAGTGGTCCAAGGGTGTGTCTAGACTACTGAGTTTTGTCGACAAAACTATACCAGCATCTACACTACCGCTGAGTTCTGTCGACATAAGGTCAACAGAACTCAGCAGTTTTGTCGACGCTGGTATACCTCATTTTACGAGGCATAACACCTTCTGTCGACAGAGTTCTGTCAACAGAAGGTGTTATTGCCTGTAGGGTTGCGTCTAGACTACAGGGTTCTGCACAAGAAATATGCAAATGAGGCTAAGCGTGGAATATCATGGAGCCTCATTTGCATACCTAATAAGCTGCCATGTTTGCAGAAGACGCTCTTGCTCCAGAAGAAGCTGTCTACACTGCCCCTTCTTGTGCAAGAAAATCCCTCTTGTGCAATGCCGCTATTCCTGAAAATAATCGTCGTAGAGGAATTGCACAAGAGAGTTTTTGTTGTGCAAGAAGGGGCAGTGTAGACGCTCCCTCTGGCTCAAGAGGCTCTGCTGCAAAAATGGTGGCTCATTAGGTACGGAAATGAGGCTCGGCGATATTTGACGCTTAGCCTCATTTGCATATTTCTCATGCAAGAATCCGTGAGTGTAGACACAGCCCTAGTGTTTTCCCTGCCTTGCATTTGGCCACCCCCCATGGATCAGGCCAGTGATTACTAACCTTTTTTAATACCATGGACAGCCAAACCCATTCACAAACTTTTGCCAGACTGGTAACATATTTACATAGCTGCATATACATTATGCAAATAACAAATATGCAAATATGGAAATAAACCATTACCAGTCCCTAACAGATCAGTGTTTGCAGTTATCTACACTTAAAAATTCACAGAAGAAATTCCCCTCAGACTCCTGGGGGGGGGGCAGCTCTTCCCCCGGGGGGACTGGAGCCTGCAGAGGGAGGGGCGCAGGGAGAGGCACCCACAGAGGCAGGGGGCATTTGCGACACCCTGGTTATAAACTTCAGAAATGTTGTGGGGGCAGAGAAGTTGGTGCCCCCAAGTGCCACCACCAGTCACCTCTGCCCTCCCCTCCTGCCCCTTGGGGGTGGGGGAGCTGCCGTTGTATCTCCCCTCTTCCTTCTGTACAAGCCCTGCCCTGTGTCTCCGCTTCCCCAGCCAGGCTGCTCTTGCTCCCCCAGTCTCCTCCCAACCTCCCCTGCCCCCTTTCCCTTCCTGTGACCCCCCCAAGTTTCCCTCCATTGCACCCCTGCTCCCAGCCACCCCCTGACTGGCATGATCCCCCCAACCTCCCTTCAGCTCCTCCTGCCTCCCCTTCCTGCCCCCACCTCACACATCTCTGTTCCCCATCAACCATCTTATCTGCCCCCACCCCACTAGATCCCCCTCCCCACCCTCTCTGGGGTGGCTCTCCCCGCCCCACACAAGTTGGTAGCAGCTTCCCTGGCCCCAGGCTGGGATCACAGCCCCCTCTGCTGAGAGCAGCCTGGGGCCAGATTCCCCCACTGCAGCCCTGGGGGGTCTGCTCTTCTGGGAAGGGGAGCGGGCCCTCTCCTACCTGCCTCCACAAATGCTGCCCACCCTGGGGAGGGGGCTGGGCTGGGGGCCGGGCCGGGCAGGGGCTGTCCAGGCTGGGGGCGCTGCCGTGGGAAAGGTTCCCAGGGAGCAGCTTTCTACATCCCACCCGCCCTGCGGGAGATTCCCCCTCCTGGCTGCAGCCCGGGCTCCGGGGGCCCAGCAGTGCTGCACCTAATGCTGGGGCTCGGGGATCCGCCCAGAGCCATTTCCAGGGGCCCTGCAAGCAGAGGGCAGGAAAGGAGCCAGGCTGAGGCTTTGCAGGGAGCAGGCTGGGGACCTGGCAGGAGGAGGCTCCAGCGAGCACAGAGCCTGCGCAGGGCCAGCCTGCTGGGAGGGGAGCAGGAGCATCCAGCACCATTCAGGCCAGTGGCAGCCGACACAGGGGGAGCCCTGAGACTCCAGTCCCTGGGATTAGGAGGCCCTGGAACCAGGCCCCCTGGAGTAGCATTGTGGCTGGGGGGCTCTGACCCACAGGGGGGCTGGCCCCAGAGCCCAGGGCCTGGGAGTCTGGTCAGCAAGTGAGACTCGCCCGTCAGTCCAAGCTGCTTTCTCCCCGGCTGCCGTTCCTGCCTGTCCCGTGCCAGCGCCGCACGCAGGCCAGTGGGGCAGGACGGGGGGTGTCAGTGGGGCCCTGCTCTCAGTCCGTCCCTCACAGGCCCTGTGGGCTGCTGGAGGGCTGAGCCCGTCGCCCAGGCCTGGCGCGGGGATGGAACATGGGGCACGTTTCCCCCTGTGAGCGTGTGCGGGGGCAGGAGGGGGCAGGAGGGAGCCACACGGGCCCGGCTGAAGGTTTTGTGCTGGGGCTGGAGGCTTGAGCCCGAGCTGTCGGCCTCAGCGGGACTTGCTCCTCCCCCCTCTCCTGCCTTGCTGCCTCCTTTGGCCAGCAGCGCTCAGGGGCAGCCGGGAGAGCCAGGACCAAGGGCAGAGGAGGCCGAGGCACAAGCCCCTCAGAGGGGACAGGCCTGAGGCCTCTGCCAAGGGGCTTTCTGTGGTGCCCAGCAGGGGAGGGAGGCCAGGCCCAGGCAGGAGAAGGGGCAGCACGACACTGCGTTTCTGCCTGGTGTCACTCAAGGGTCCTTCTGCAGGTGAAGCGCCCATTAGAGCCCCCTGTGTTGCTGGGTTCTCCTGCCCCAACGCTCACCCAAGGGCCACCTGGGCAAAGCAGCCTGCCCCAGGCCCCCTTCCAAAGCTCAGCTGGCAGAGCAGAGGCCTGTGGCTGGGGATCAGCAAAGGCCCTTAGGTTGCTTTTTTTTTTAAATAAATAATGGAGATTGCCTATCTCCTAGAACTGGAAGGAACCTTGAAAGGTCATCAAGTCCAGTCCCCTGACTTCTCAGTAGGACCAAGTACCATCCCTGATGAATTTTTGCCCCAAACGGCCTCTGCAAGGATTGAACTCACACCCCTGGGTTTAGCAGGCCAATGCTCAAAACACTGAGCTATCCCTCCCCAAACATTTCTGTAGTCAGCATGGGACTTGAACCCATGACCTTGGCATTATTAGCACCAGGCTCTAACCAACTGAGCTAGCTGGGCTGTTGAGTGAACTCCAGCTGAAAGGAGAGATTCTTCTTCCTCCTCCTGGCTGCAGGCCAGACCTTAGGACCAGGCGGCTGCCTTGGGTCTGTCCCTTTGGGGCCTGGGGCTACAATTGACAAAAAGGTTTTGGGTTCCAGCTGCCAATCTAACGTCTTAGGCCGCGTAGACCTCAAGACACGGCAGGAGCTAGAGGGGAACGGTGAACGGCTGCACTTTGGAATGGGAACATGTTCTCTGGAACCATAAAGTAGAACAGTTTGAGGATTGTTTTGAAGGAGGGCACCATGGCTTAGTTGGCTAAAGCAGCTTCCTTGTAAGCAGAAGATCCTGGGTTCAACTCCCAGTGGTGCCTTGTGGTGAGGCCAATGTGTCTCTTCTTTCCACCATATCCCAACACATATCTGGAGTTGGTTTTACTGTTTGCTGGTGTCCTAACAGTGGAAGTAGGATGGCAGCAAAGAGCTGGTGCAGGTGCCCTCTGGGTTTGATTTAGCGAGTCTTATCTAGACTTGCTAAATCAAACTCTGGGAGATGGATTGCAGCAGAAATCTCCACCTGAATGAAGACATGGCCTCATGGTGCAATTAGTTAGATGCTGACCACAGCCAGTCTGAGCCATTCTAGTGCTCTAGGCATGTGGCACTGCCCCCGGCTCATGGTGCATGTGCGGCTCCACCCTGGGTGCACAGTGCATATACAGCCCCTCCCCCTCCATGGAGCTTGTGGTGGCAGGATGCTCTTGTGCGGCACAGCCTGGCCCTGCCACCACCGCTGGTGTGCAACCCAGGGTCCCCTGGGGCAGGCCATGCAGAGCCCCACAGCTGCATGGGGAAGGGCACTGCTGACAGGTGCTGTGGAGGTTAATGCAACCCAGGGAACTGCTGCAGCCTGCCAAGAGCCAGCCAGGAAGTGCCTGATGGCAGCTGCCCCACTAGCTCAACCCTTAATCCAGTCCTGATGCCAACAGTAACAGCCCCACTGCTGGTAACTCACAGAGGCCCTTGCTGCCCAAAGAAGAGGTGTGGGCAAAACACAGTCCTCGCTGTGAGCAGGATTTGAACCTGCGCAGGGAAACCCTATTGGATTTCTAGTCCAACACCTTAACCACTCGGCCATCACAGCCCTGGGCAAAGTGGAACCAGGGAAACTGGTAAATAATCCCAGTGCACAGCCCTAATGTCACCTGCCACAGAGTTCACACAGCAAACCATTGCAACAGCTGTGCAGAGGAGTCCCGGCCGTTCTGCTCTTAGGCTGCCTTGGAGGTGAGTTCTGCTTCAAGGTCTTCCCTCCTCCTTCTTGGTCTTCCTTTCCCTTTTCCTTCCTCTTCTCTTCCCCTCTTTTCCTTCTTCTTGCTGGTCCCCTTCTTGGATCCCAGTTTATAAAGAGAAATTCAAGTACCGCTTAGTTCTACCTTAACCAATTATTTTAGTATAATTTCACTATCCAGTCGGCTAAGATCGAGCGCTTCCAGCCTCTTGGAGAGCCATGTCACAGGCACAAGCCCCCAGAGACCCCTCTGGCCCTTCCAGGGATACATCGCAGGAGCAAGGAAGTGGCAGCAAGTGCTGGGCACTCTCATGGTAGGGGCCAGAGATAAAGCTGTGGTCCAAGGAGGAGTCTCTGCAGGCCCTGCAGTCCAGGCGGAGGAATGCAAATATTTATGGCTGAATGGTTGACGGCCTTGCAAAGAAAGGCCACCTCCCCCCCCAGACCAAGTCAGAGCCAAGGTGAAGGAATTGCGGGAGGGGTATGTGAGGACCTGTGAGCGCAGTTCCCGCACTGGGGAAGCATCGCAGCACTGTGCATACTGTGAGGAACTGGACCAAGTCCTGGGGGTTGGGGAACCCTGTCTCCAGGGACAGTTGCAGAGTCTGGGATGGAGACACCTGGGCAGCAGCGGCCGCAGCTTCAGGATGACATCCCAGATGACCAGCAGCTCCAGGATGAGGAGAAGGAGGATTCCAGGAACGTCGTGACCCTCACCCTGGAACCGGTCCCCCAGATGCAGGAGGCCTCCCAAATGTCCTCGGGCACCGGGGAGGGAACATCAGGTGAGTGTTGTGAGGTTGCAACACACACAGGGCAGGCGGGAGCACAGGGGATGATGCGCTATCGTGACGTGTCATGCTGATTGTAGGTGGGGGGACACCACACATGTGTGACCCCATAGAGGGCCGTCCTCCCCCACCATGTGTGCAAGGCACCACCTGCTCCTGCAGACAGTGCTGCCAGCGGCTAATTTCCTAACACTGGATGCAAACAAGCAAGTGTAACGGGGGTGTAGCTCAGTGGTAGAGTGTTTAACTATAGGCTAAAAGGGTCCCTGTTTCAACTCCAAGTGCCCCTTGAAAGGTTGATCAACTTCTTTGAAACCTTTGCATCTCCAGTTGCATCTCACTTTGCATTTCTGATGTGCAGAGATTACTACAAACCCCTGGGCTGTCTCTACAGAAAAATGACGATCGGGGCTTTTTTCTGGAAAAGCGCGTGTACATTGGCCATGGACGCTGTTCCGGAAAAAGTGCTTTTCTGGAAAAACATCCTGCCAATGTAGACGCGCTTTTTCCGGAAATCCTTATAACGGGAAACCTTCCTTCCTCCCCCCACCTTGCATCCCCCTCCTGTTCTGAAATGTGATTTGTCCTTTTCATATGTGTTCATTTTTTTTAATTGTATCATTTGTTATATATGGTTGTGACTATTTTCTTCCACTATTTGATCTGAGGAAGTGGGTCTGGCCCACGAAAGCTCATCATCTAATAAACCATCTTGCTAGTCTTTAAAGTGCTACATTGTCCTGCATTTTGCTTCAGCTACCCCAGACTAACACGGCTACATTTCTATCACTGTTCCATTTTAAGCATTTCTGGAAAAGGGTGCCAGTGTAGACGTAGCCCTAATGTGTTTCTGTGTCAATGCGCATAAACCAGGCAAACTCATCTCAACTGAAACAAGTTAAAATCTGCTGTGTCTGGTTTCTATTCCCATCAATTCAGCAAGGGTGTGATCTGAAAGTCCTTGGTCTACCTGGGCTTATGCAGTGCATAAGAACAAGAATCACACCCAGTGGGGGAGGAATGGCCACTATCTTTCAATCTTCCGGAGTTTGATTTAGCAAGTCCAACTAAGACTCACGAAATCAAATTCAGAGGGTACCCCACCAGCTTCCAGTACTTCTGCTCTTTGCTCCCTTTGGGTTCCTGAAGTAGAGACACAGCCAGGCTCAACTGACGGAGGCCAACTCTCGCTACGTAGGGTATGTTTACACTTGCACCCTCTTTCCAAAAAGGGATGCAAATGTAAAGAGTGAAAACTGTAAATGAAGCCACCAGGGACACATACAATGGGCCTGCAAAAAAATGAACCAGCTGAGCACTTTGCAGAGAACAGGCCGTAGCCCTGCTGGGAGAGGCTCCATCGTGCACAGACTCTGCGCAGGGCCAGACTGCTGGGAGGAGGCTCTGGCCATGGACTTTCCTCCCCTCTCTGTTACCTCCTGCACCTGGGGCTGAAAGGGACGTGGTCTGCAGGCTGGTCCTGCCCAGCTGCCTTCCCCAGTGGGAGCAGAAAATGCTCATGGAAGGGCTCACACATTGTCCCCAATGCACTCACCTGAGGGACTGAATTCTTGCTGCCCCTGGGTGCACCCAAATGCCCTTCTGGGTGGGGGGGGGCAGGTTCCCCAGCTCACACCCCTCCTGTCACACAGAGCTTGTAAATGGGGTTGATTTTCCTCCATCTCCCCTTGCTTGCTGCTGGGCTAAAAGAAATCCTGAAACCAGCCCCGTCTCCTGTCACTGGAGAGATGGCCCTGTCCTGGGATATAAGAAAGGATCCCAGTGATGCTCCTCGCAGCCCAGAAGAAGAAGGGGGCTCTGGGTGGAAGGAACCCAAGTAAAGCAGGTCCCAGAGGGCATGAGCTGGGCACCAGCTTGGTCCAGTTGAGTGAGGGGAGGTTGGTCCCATGGTGTCAAGGGCAGCGCTCAGGACTCTGCTGCTGCTGGCAGGGAAGAAGCTGGGAGGCAAGGTGCTGGCAGCAAGAGATTCTGGCTGCCTATTTGCCCTGGGTCTGCCGGCCACCAGCCACCTTGGCCAACCCTCAAACCACCTGGACTAACCAGCCCACGTCACAGTGAGTCGCTAGTGGCCCTGTCAGAGAAGAGCCCTTGGCAGCTGCAGAGACGTCCCTGCTGCTGCCTGAGGCGCCTTTCTTGAAAGGGCCACTGGTGAGCTGTATTTTTGTAGGTTGGCTAGCTCAGTTGGTTAGAGCGTTGTGCTAATAACACCAAGGTCATGGGTTCAAGCCCCATGCTGGCCACCGGGGTCTTCAGTTTGGTGACTTCCCTTCCTTTAGCTGCCTGCTATGAACAGGGAAGCAGAAACAAGGAAAAAGGCTGAGAGCTTTGCAGGAAGCAGAGCAGAGATCTGGTAGGGGGAGGCTCCAGCCTGCACAGCCCCAGTGGCTAAAAGGGCCTGGGCCTGGCTTCCTGTCCCCAAAAGCAGGGGAACTGACGCCCAAATTCTTGCTGCTGCAGTAGCTACGTCAAGGCACCAGGTGGGGGGCAGGCTCTGGAGCCCAAGCCACATGGGGAGAGTCAATATGGCAGGGAGGCCTGGAGTGTGTGTGCCCTGCACAGAGGCTGCTGGGGGCCTGCTTCAGTGGCCCAGCAGCTCAAGTTACCTGAACCAGCTTCTCTCCCTCGAGCCACCCCCCAGCGCTGCTGAGGCCCCTGACATGAGGCAGTGGGACCACCAGAGGAAGGTGCCAGCCTTAGCCCTTCCTCCCAGCCTCCTCCCCCTCCCAGGGTCTTTTCCAGGTGTGTCAGGTTCAATGTCAAATGCCCCTTTAAAAAGTTGATTATCCTAAGTGAAACATTTGCACCTCCAGGTGTGTCAGTCATGGATTCCTATTGTACAGAGATTCTTAAAATGTCAGCAAACCCCTCGTGTGTTCTTGTGCCAATGCATGTAAACCAGGCAGACGGGTCCCTCAACTGAAACCAGTTCAAACCTGCTGGGTGTCTGGTTTCTATTCCCATCAACTGAGCAAGGCTGAGATCTGAATGCCCATTGGCTGTTCTGTACAGAAGAACAAGAACCACGTCCAGCTGGAGAGGAATTGCCGTGATCAATCTTCTGGAACTTGATTCAGCCAGTCAAACTAAGACTCACTAAATCAAACCCAGAGGGCACCCACCAGCATCCTGCACTTCTGCTCTTTGCTCCCTTTGGCTTCCTGCTGTGGGGACAAGGCAAAGTTCAACTGAAGGAAGCCGACTCCAGGTACAGATGGAGGGATGGTAGGAAAAGCAGACACATTGGTCAGGCGTCAGTTACCGCTGGTTTCATGCACACTCAGCCTCACCTACAGCTGGGAGGCAGTTTGCAGTGAGCTGAAAAGAAACTGGCCGACAGAACCAAGGCTCAGGATATTTCTGGGTCCAGATGTGCAAACAGCTGGCAGTCAAGCTTGTTGCCCTTGTTAGGGGTATGACCAAAACACAGGCCTCAGTGTGAGCAAGATTCAACCCTGCACAGGGAAAAACTTTTGGATTTTTAAGCCAACTCCTTAACCACTTGGCCATCATTACTGTAAGAGACCATTCTCCTGTACTTATATGTGAACAAAAAATTTGTGACTTGCTCGTTGGCCAATTCGGATTGCTACAGGACAAAGGAATTCTCTCTTAATTCTGTGTCCTCAGGAAGGGACAGACCCAAGGAGGCCAGGCCCCCACCTGGGGTCTCCAACCCAAACTGTGAGACCCAAGGGCTTACAATCCAGATGATCAGTGTTTGCTGCACTTTTCCCTTCCCCCAGCAACACTAAATCTCAAGGCCAACTCCACAGTCCCAGTGGCTGGGGGAGATGTGCATGTTAGAGCCTCTGCCCACTGAGCTGTAGCCTTCTGTGCCCAGGGAGCCAGACACCGCCAGGGCTGGAGGGAAATGGGGATTGGCTGCACTTTGGGAGTCAAAGGTGTTGTCTGGGACCATAGAATAGAACAGTTTTAGGTGCTGGCCTACAGAGGGCACCATGGCTTAGCTGGCTAAAGCACCTGTCTCGTAAACAGGAGATCCTGGGTTCAACTCCCAGTGGTCCCTTGCTGTGGCCTTTGTTCACATTTTCCTATGTCCTTCTGGGACACAGAAGAGGCCTCCCCCTGGCCACCCATGGAACTGCTGGTTCAGGAAATGCTGATTGGGGAGGCTCATTAGGGAGAAGGAAACCAGAAACCTGGAGCAGGTGCAGAGATGACTAGCACCGGCCAGGCAGGGCTCTGACTCCCATTGTAAGTCCCTGGGTACCACACATGGGCCAGTGAGTCCTTCTCCATGGTCGTTCCAGTGCTCTGAGTGCGAGAGACGAGCCTGTAACTCCCTGCTGGGAGCGTGGGCCCTTCCCTGCCTGGTGGGGGAGGGGACAAACACAGGCCGGTTGACAGGGGCTCTGACACTCCAGCATCGGGGTCGTCCAGCCCGTCAGACGGATTTAAACCAGGCCAGTCGGAGCCTCCTGCGCTCGCCAAGGGGGATTCTGCACTTGCTGCCTTGGGAGCCAGGGTCACATTGCAGAACTCCCCCAGGGACGTCCCATGGTGCCGCCAGCCCAGCCCCAGCCACTCTCCTTGCCCTCAGCAATGTGGCTGCATTTTATCCTTCCCCTTCAGTGACAACTGCCCATTCCCCGCCAGCCCCAGATCTTGTGGGACCCGCTCCCTTCCCCACGAGCAGTGAGTGCCAGCACGGCTCCCTGATGAGGCTGCGGCTGTGGGAACAAGCCCCTGGCTTTGGGAGGGAGATGAGATGTCAAAGTGTTGAGTTTCACCCTTTGGGGCAGCTGGAGGTGTCTTCTGAGAGCTGGTTTTCAGAGGGGTGTGACCTCCCCCCCCCCCATGTTTCTGGCTCCTTCCAACGGCTTGAATCTGGCACCTAAAAATTGAGGAATGTGCATTTGGAAGAGGGAATTTCTGTCTCTGTTATCTTTAGTGTGCCCCAGCAGCTTAATGGACAAAGCAATGGCTTCTTAAACCAGGGATTATGGATTCAAGTCCCATCTGGGTTGATAGTTGTGATGTTTCCTGGTAGGTGTAGAGTCTCTTTGGCTTCCTCTTTGCCATGTTACCTGTGAGATGTTTCAACACTGGGCAAGTGTCCCCTGGAACTGCCATTTCCCCCAGGCAGGACCCCTCAGGAGCAGACAGTGACACTGGTGTTAGGCGCAGACAGGAGGAGAGTGTTTCCTAAAAGCTGAGGTGTGCACAGTGAGGTCACTTGCAGAGGTGCAGACGCTGGCGTCTCTGTATGCGCCTTGGCACCTGTTACCCATCGGTACCTGCCACGTCTCACCTCCCACCTCCCTGCCAGCACCCAGACAGAAGGCCAGTGCACATGGAGCCAGTGACCATAGCAAGGGAGGCAGCTGCAGCACAATTCCAGGCCTGGGGCCCATTGAACAATTGTTTGAACTATTTTTTAAACAAAAAAATATGAAAAACTTTAGGCTTCTTGACCAAGAACGGTTTTGGGCCAGAGTTCTTGTGCAAGAGCATATCCACACAGCTGTGTGCTTTAGCCCTAAAAGCAAGGCAGGATAGCTCAGTTATTTGAATGTTACTTTGCTAAACCCAGAGTTATGAAGTCAATCCTTGAGATAACCATTTAGGTATCTGGGGCATATCTGTCAAGGATGGTTCTTGGAGCTTCCATTAGCGCAAGGACAGAACTACCTGACCTCTCAAGGCTCCTTCCAGCTCTATGAGATGGTGTATCTCCTTATAAAGAGAATTGTGGACACTCTCTTGTGTAAGAAAGCTCTAGCCATAGGGGTTTCTGGAGCAAGAAATCCCTCTTGCCTGTGCACACTGCCTTCTTGTGCAAGAGGGCTTATTGGTTATGGGGAGAGGAATAACTCTTGTGCAAGAAGCCATCTTTTCTAATGGTTTACTGTATATTTTCTTGTGCAAGAATCCACATGCAGGGTAAACACTCCGCTAGTTTTTGCACAAGAACGGCCATTTTTGTGCAAAAAGCTTGCAGTGTGAAAAACCTCACACCAACAAGCCCACCCCAGGAGGTCCCATTGAGATTTGAACTCACATTGCAGGTTTCAAAGTGATTCCAAAATAGCTTATTTCGAACTAGCACGTCTACACTGCAGGAAAACCTCACAATAGTCTGAGGCAGGCTCCCCAGTGTGGACGAGCTGTCTCGATTTAGAGCCCTGGGAAGAATAAATCAGAATGGCCCCGGGGAGGGGCTAGTTCAAACTAGCAGCAGTGGCGCAGCTACACAGGCCTTATTTTGAAATAGCTAATTTGGAACAGGTGTTATTCTTCATAGAATGAGGTTTGCAGAAGTCGGAATAAGCCGTCTGTTACTTCAGAATTATTTCAAAATAACGGAATTGCTGTGTAGACTCTTGCATTCTTATTGTGGAATAACGGCCATTGTTCCAAAAGAACTTTTGTGTGTGTACAGAACCCGCACAGCACAAGAAATGTGATTGGCAGCTCACCCCCACAATCCTTTTGTCAATTGAAGTGCAGCACTCTGAAGACATGGACCCAAGGTAACCACCTTGGTTGCTTTCTGCTAAGGCCACGTTGGAGGGAAAAGAATGGCTTGTTCAAGCTGGAGTTGAACCAGCGACCTAAGGATCACTGGCCAAACACACGCTACAGTCCTCCGCTTTGCCTGCTGAACTATTGAAGGGTACACAAACAAGGTTAATTTATCCAGGTTGTTCCTTTTGCAAGTCTCAGGGCAACTTCTCCCCCAAGTAGATGACATTGGTGAGGGGCAGAGGAGCACAGGGGTTGTCACAGGTACTTCACATGCAGACAGACCCCCTGAGTGAAACCTGAGCTAGATCCACCCATGTCTCAGCAAAAGGAAGAAAGTTGGGTTCTTCGCATGTGTCTTCTTTGTTCCAGAGTCTCTAGGGGTGTGGCACTGAAACCTTTTGTTCCGGCCGTAATGTTTTTCCTTTATTTAAAATGAAGTTTGATCAACTAACATGAGACAGTTCAAACGCTTAATCATTTAATGATTTAAATTAAACTTTTCTCCCTAGCTGCAGCCCTAGCAACATGGCTGGGGTGTGATTATGTCATTAGTGGCGAGTGTCCATTAGTAACCAAGAGTCCATGGAAAGGTTTGGGGAGGGCAGGGGCTCAGCAAAGGGGTGGGGTTTTGCGGAAGGGACGGGATAGATCCTGGCTTGCCCTGACATTTAAAAGGTGACCTTGGGGGCATGTGGCACCCTGAGCAGCCTCTGATGTTCCCTGTGTGAGCCCCAGAACCAGCCCTGAGTGAGGGGGGCAGAGGGGGAGCAGCTCACACATGCCAAGGGGCTGGCCAGGGGCAGGACATGAGCCTGCAAGGCAGCAGTGACATCACAAGGAACTTTTACAGCACCTCAGCTCATTGGCTGGGAAGCAGTGACCTCACAGAGGGGCCATGGCAACGGCCAGGTGGGACAGGGCTGCAGGAATCTCAGAGACCCCCTGGCCTGGCTGCCTGGAATCTCCTTTGTGAGGTTTCCCCTTGAGGGCAGAAGGGATTGAGGGTCTTGCACAAAAAGCCTGCAGTATAGACGTAGCCCTGCAGTGTAGACGCAGTCTGAGACACACGAGAAATAGAAGTGGCCAGAGCCTCCCCCTAGCAGGCTGGCCCTCAACAGGACGGGCATGTCTACACAGCACCCTCACCTCGAAGTGAGCAAAACGCCTGCAGTGTAGACGTAATCCCCGAGAGGGATTGCAGCAGAAATCTCCACCTGAGTGAAGACAGGGCCTAATGGTGTAATTAGTTAGACGGTGACACTAAGGCTCTGTCTACACTCGCGGCTTCTTGCGCAAGTACAGCCGTTCTTGCGCAGGAATCTGCAGAGCATCCACACTGCCTGCCCGCTCTTGCGCAAATAAATTTACAGTACAGCGTGGTAAGAGAGGGCTCCTTGCGCAAGAGCTACGCTCTTTTTTGACAAGTGTAAGCCCTCTTGCGCAAGAGGGCAGTGTGAATGCTCAGCAGGGATTTCTTGCGCAAGAAAGCCCTATGGCTAAAATGGCCACCAGAGCTTTCTTGCACAAGAAAGAGTCCACACTGCCATGGGCGCTCCTCCGCAAAAGCACAGCTCGCACATGGCAGTGTGGACGTTTTCTTGCACAAGAAGCCGCGAGCGTACACATTGCCTAACAGTCCCACTGCTGGTAACTCACAGAGGCCCTTGTTGCCCTAGGCAGGGGTGTGGCCAAAATATAGGCCTCACTGTGAGCAGGATTTGAACCTACGTAGGGATACCCTATTGGATTTCAAGTCCAACGCCTTAACCACTCAGCCATCACAGCTCTAATTAACAGCAGGTCAAGGAAACTGGTAAATAATCCCAGTGCGTAGGCCTAACGTCACCTGCCATAGAATTCACACAGCAAACTATTTCAACAGCTGTGCAGAGGAGTTCTGGCTGTTCTGGTCTTAGGCTACTTTGGAGGTGAGTTCTGCTTCCAGGTCTTCTCTCCTCCTTCTTGGTCTTCCTTTCCCTTTTCCTTCCTCTTCTCTTCTCCCCTTTTCCTTCTTCTTGCTGGTCCCCTTCTTGGACCCCAGTTTATATAGAGAAACTCAATACTGCTTAGTTCTTCCTTAACCAATTATTTTAGTATAATTTCACTAACCAAACATAACATACTGTAACAGAATGACCTAACCAATCATACCCCACTGCCTTAGTTGATTTACACCTAGCAAAATCAATTAGACAGCAGACAGAAACAGTTCCAAACCAGACTATCACACAGACAAACAATAGGAAAGTGAGGACAAGAATCATAGAATACCAATTGCTCAACCACAACTATTGGTAAGCAGTCTTTGACCAGACAACATGCTGGTAATTAAGTTTTCTCTACTCACCTTGAGATCTGTTTCCTGCCTGGTGACAGTGGGAGCCACTAGGATAAGACACTCCCCCCCACTCGTGTAACATTATTTAAATGTCATATAGCTGGAATGTGAGCACGTGACTCCAGGCTTTACAGCTAATTGCTGCTGCTCTTCCATCTGGCTGCAGAAGAAGGCTTCAGTTTAAACCTACTGAATACCTACAGGCCTTCCAATAGGTTTACAGAAAAACCACAGTGCTACATAGGACCTTTCCAGGTCAACGATAGCAGGATATACAGACACACACAAATGAAGGTAAGTACAACTGTGAAACAATTTGAACCCTTAACTTCTTAATCTAAAGTCAGACACCTTATCCTTTAAGCCACTCACTCTGATGTAGTCTAGACTTGGTCTTCTTGAAATCTGTAAGTGGGGAGTAGTCTCCCTATTCCATCAGGTTTTATTATTTTCCTTGTTTGGGGGTTAGAAATCACGTCTGAGCTGGTGCCCGGGCCTGACAGTACCTGCCCCACATAATTCACACGGTAAACCTGCCTCCCAGAGCACAGGGGGAGTCTGGAGGCTCATTGCTAGGCTGTGGGGTGAAGCATCAAACCAGCCCCCTCCTGCGGGGCCAGTGAGTGATGCAAAATCTGGGTCCCCTGTATCTGGGCAACAGCAAACAAAAGGTCTGGGGGCCACATAGTCTCTCCCTTCGGGGGGGAGGGGCTGTTAGTCTGTAGCTGTGACAGGTGAAAAACCAATGAATGGCCCTAGAATGAGAGAATCCTGCCTTGAGTCCATGTTTGCTGTCCCAGAGAGCGGCCCCATGGCTAAGCTGGCCCAGGCACCTGCCAGGTCCGGGGGAGGTGAGGGAGGCAGCCCCCAGTGGTGCCTGGCCAATGTGTCTGCTCTTCCCACCATCCCTCCTTACGTAGCTGGAGTCGGCTTCCTGCAGTTGAGCTGGGCCATGTCCTCACAGCAAGACCAAAGGCAGCAAAGAGCAGACTTCTGGCCACTAGTCAGGTGCTCTCTGGTCTTAGTTGGACTCACTAAATCGAACTCCAGAAGGTTGACCGCAGCCCGTCCTCCCCAGCTGGGTGTGGTTCTTGTTCTTCTGCACAGCCCAGCCCAGCCCACGGAGACCAAGGACCTGCCAGTGGGCATCTAGATCACACCCTTGTTGAATGGATGGAAACAGAAACCAGACACACAGCGGGTTTGAGCTGGTTCCAGCTGTGGATGGGTTTGCCTGGTTTATGTGTATTGGTGCCAGAAAACATTAACGGTTTGTATTCATTTAAAGAGTCCACATACAATGGAAATCCAGGATGCAATAGAACTGGAGAGGTAAATGTTTCTATTGAAAGAAGATTTCCCAAGGGGTCACTCGGGTTTGAACCAAGGACCACTTGATCTGCAGTCAAACAGAGCTACAGCCTCATGCAAAACAGATGCCTGCAGCCCCTGATAGGCACTGGGCAGGGAACAAGAGGCTTTTGTGTGACACATCTCAGGTGGGACGGACTCTCACTGACCCCAGGTTGTGATGGACCATAACAAGGAATTTGTCCTGAACGCAGCAGAGCTGGGACAGGACGCAGGTTCTGTCTACACAGAAAAGTTATTTTGGAATAATGGCCGTTTAGAATAACAATGCCAAAGTCTGTGCAGCAATTCCGTTAATGTGAAATAATCTAAAATAACAGGCGGCTTATTCCAACTTCTGCAAACCTCACTCTATGAGGAATAACGCCTGTTCCCAATTAGCTATTTCAGAATAATGCTTGTGGAGATGCGCCACTTCCGCTATTTCAAAATGGGCCCTCCCTAGGCCCATTCTAAGTTATTTCTCCCAGGGCTCTAAATCGAGGTAGCTCGTCTGCATTAGGGGAGCCTGACTCGGACTATTCTGAGGTTTCCCTGCAGTGTAGACGTGCTAGTTCGAAATAAGCTATTTTGAAATCACTATTCAGGACCAGCTTATTCCAAAATCAATGTGCCGTGTAGACGTAGCCAGAGAGTCCTGAGAGATGAAGCTGTTGATGGGAAGCCAGGAGAGCAGAGGCCAGTCTGAGACCTGAGTGTCCCAGGTCCCCACCACATGCTGTATGTGTAGGTCCTGTGGTGTAAGGGGCAGGACTCTGAATCCTGCAATCTGAGTTCAAGTCTCAGTAGGACCTGCTGGATCTGGGCTGGTTGCTGTGAGCTCCTCGTGCTCTGTGGGTTTTACATTCCTTGTCCTGAGGTTCCCCAGGGGCAGTTTTACTCCTGTGCTGGGTGTCTGAGGCCCCAATGGAGCTTGGTCCCCAGACTGATCAGACTTGTGTTGAGCTGCCTGATGCTCTCCCAGCTGTAGGGCAGGTCATCTGCTCAGCCCATGCTGGAGGCAGCCAGATAGTGTGAGCTGAACAGAGGGTTTGGGTGGGGAGGGAAGTTGTATATTTGGGGAATGGTCCTGTGTCCTTGCTCCCAGCCACGCGCCTTGGCACAAAGACCAAGGGCCCCTGCACAACATGCATTGTGGGAATAAGAGTTGGGGCAGCAGGAAAGGGGCCGGCCCCTCAGCACCAGCGAGCAGGCAGGAGAAGATGGGAGTGAATCCTCCTACCTCTCGTGTGCAAAGGGAGCACTAGCCCCTCTCCCATCACTCCACCAGGCCCAGCAGCTCTGTGCCCCACTAGGCGGGTTTTTTCGGAGACCAGGGAGGAAGAGGGAGGGGTCTCGGGATGCTCAGAGCCCCCTGACTCTGCCTGTGAGAAGAAGGAAGAAGAACACCACAGACACTGAGGAATGTGGCTATTGGTCCCACTGCCTCTCACGTGCTAAGTGAGGGCTCTGCCCCCGGAGCTAATTCCCCTGGCTGTGAGCAGTTTCCTGCCCCACCCACCACGGGTGGGCTACACGGGGCCAAATATCGGAAAAATCTCTTCCTCAAAAAGGATCAGCAGATTTGCATTTGTTCTGCGGGAGGGGATGGGGAGAGCACAGTCTAGATGTAGTCTAGACTCAGGGGTGATGGGACAGGGTTTTATGTAATGATGACAGGGGTGCAGAAAGCAATAAGAATTTTTTTCTCCATCTCAAGATCCCGGGTGACAGAATGAAACTGGTAAGTCGCAAAATTAAAAATAAATTAAAAAGAAGCATTTTTGTGCCCAGTGGAACTCCTTGCCACAGGATGTTATGAAGGTGAAATATACAAGAAGGTCCAAAACAGAACTGGATAATGTAATGCAGGAAAGGTCAATCAATGGCATTTAACCAGGATGGACAGGGCAGGTGTCCTGAGCTGGTGTATTCTAGAAGCTGAGAATGGGCAACAGGAGGGATCACTTGACAATTGTCTGTCCTGAGGATTCCCACTGGGCAATGAAATTGGCTGCTGTTGTGAGACAGGATCCTGGGCTAGTTGGGCAACTGGCATGGCCCAGTCTGGCTGTTCTGATGTTCTGTTTGGTTTCTGTTCTTGTCCCCTCTGGACAATGGAAAATGGACCCATGTCCTGAAGGGGACAGAAAGTGGCCTGTGAAAGGCTAGTTTAGGTAAGGAAAGAGCCTTGTTCACATGTCCCTGATGGTCTAGTGGTTAGGATTCAGCACTTTCACTGCTGAGGCCTGGGTTCAATTCCCAGTCAGGGAAACCAGCCTCACTTTTCACCTGACATCTGCCAAGTCATTCATCTTATCTCATTGTTACAGCAGCTGTGACCCAAGAGGTTCACTCAGGGCCCCTTTCCCACCTCTCCCTCACTGCCAAGACAGCACCTGCCATTTTCACAAGCTCTTCAGAAGGGGCAGAGCTGGGTTACTCAAACTGCCCCTCCCCTCTCCCATGGGGGCAGCCCTGCAGGAAGCTCTGTGGCACACACAGCACTAGCCCAGCGCAGTGTCAGGTCGGCACAAGATCCATTGGTTCAGTTTGGTTGTTGAAGGAGACAACCCAGAACTGGCTCCAGCCCCCACTCAGTAACCTGGGGAAATGACCCACCAGGCCTGGGCCCCTTCAGAGAGGCAACGATTCCCCACTGGCCAGGGCAGAGCCTCCCTCTGACACAGTCATGGAGCCTTCTCCCCCTGGGCCTGCCTCCCCCTTCACTCAGCTCTCACTGCTCGGTGCTGCCAGGGAGGGGCCTCACTACAAGTTTCCTGCCACAGAGACACGTCCCAGAGCAGGACGGATGCTCAGACCGACACTGAGTGTTGCTCAGCGCTGGGGTGAGACAGGCAAGGAGAAAAGGGTCTAACGGCGCCTGCAGCCTTTCAGAGCAGCTCCTGGCCCCACCCCCAAGTACCAACCCTGCTCAGGATGCTCAGGATCCCCAAGGGCACTGACACAGACTCCCTGGCACAGGACAATCCCAGGCCTCGGTTCTGCCAGCCAGCGGTTTCCCCTCTTCTGTTTCCTGTCAGCTCCCTGTGAAACACCTCACAACGGTAGATGAGGGTGAGTGGGGATAAACCCAGCTGTGCTGTAGAGCAGCTGTTAGGTGGGGAAAGAGAGGTGCTCCCGCCGCCGCCTCCCCGAGCAACTCACACATATAAGAAAACTGCGGTTGAATACAGTTGCACCGTTGTCAGGATGGCTGAGTGGTCTAAGGCGCCAGATTCAAAGTTCTGTCTTTCTCTCAATTGGATGTTCTGATTGCTGAATGGAGATGTGGGTTCAAATCCCACTCCTGACATCTCTTCCTTTCTATATCTAGAGAAGTGACCTCATTTCAATGACTCCCCTGACATTGCAGGAGCCCTTGCTCAGCTTTTCTGTTAGGCTGCATCTATCCAGCAGCGTTCCTTGGGCATAACGGCCATTACACTGCAATAACAATGGGAGCGTCTACACAGCAATTCCATTATTCCGACATCTGTAACGCTCCATCCAGACCAGTGGCCTGAGGAGCCAGGAGGTTTCCAGGCTGCAGACAGACAAGCCCACAGGCAAAGACAAAGTGGAGTCGTTGGGACTTCAGCCCAGCAGGGTCTCTGTGTGGCTCCCAGACCTTTTGTTTCCCGTTTCCAGGGGCACACATTCAGCAACACTCACAGGCCACACAGGAGGGGGCTGGTTTGATGCTTCACCCCACGGCCCAGCAACGAGACCCCAGACTTCGCCTGCTCTAAGAGCCCAGTTTGCTGTGTGAATTTTGTGTGGCTGGTGACATCAGGCCTGGGCATTGGGATTATCTGCAGGTTCCCCTGGCCCTGGGGCTTTGCTGTCTTCACATCTGTGATGCCCGAGTGGTCAAGGTGTTGGACTAGAAATCCAATAGGGTTTCCCTGAAAAAGTTCTAAGCCTGCTCATAGCGAGGCCTGTGCTTTGGTCACACCCCCTGCTAGTGTAACTCTTCTGCCAGGTAGTGCTGGCAGCAGCCAGGGCTGGGTTCGATGTCTAGGGGTTTCTCTTCATTCATCTCACACAAAACTGGCTTGAGCCCCCACCCAGCAGCCTGGGAAATCCACCCCCCCGTCCGAGTACCTCAGGGAGGCGATGCTTCCCCACTCGCCAGCACAGAGTCTGAATGTAGAAAAGAAACTCTTAATGAAAGAGGGTGAGAAGTAACGTGGCATTCGCCTGGGAAAATACCACAAGCAGGGTTCAGAACCAACCCACAAATAAGTCTCGGCTCAAGTGGCTTGAGCAATGTCCTTTGCCAGCAATGTAAGTCCAGCAATGTACGTGTCCCATTCACATGCCCAAACTTTCTCTGTACCTCACTCCCAGTCGCTGCCCTTGCTCAGGGCAGATAAGAGCTCAGGCGTGATTTTCAGAGCTCACCTCCCACTCTTGGAGGGAGTGGGCATAGGAGGCATCTCACCCTCTCCCCATGAGGAATAGACCCTCTTGTGCAAGAAGGTAGTATGAATGGGCAACAGGGTTTTTTTCATGCAAGAAACCCCTATGGCTAAAATGGCCATCAGAGCTTTCTTGCACAAGAGAACGTGCACACTGCCACGGACATTCTTGCCCAAAAGCACATGGCAGTTTGGACATGCTCTTGCACAAGATGTTTTGCGCAAGAACTCCTGCACAAAACAGTTCTTGTGTAAGAAGCCTGCAGGGAAGGTGTAGCCAGGGGGTGTTTGGGTTTGTTACCAGCACTGAGCTTTGTACAACAGCCCAGGGAACATTGTGAAAAGCCAAAACCTTCCAGCCCTGGGTGTCCCCGGCCAGCCTGCGAGTGGCACAAAGGTTCCCTGCAGTGTTGGCTTTGGGTAGTTTGAAACAAACCTCATCCGCTCAGATGAGGTGGCCGAGTGGTTAAGGTGTTGGACTGCTAATCCATTGTGCTGTGCATGCATGGGTTCAAATCCCATTCTCATTGGGTGTTAGCAGCCTTCTCCCTTGCCTCTCCCAGATCTCTCTTCAGTTCAGTGCCAGCCCCTCCTCCTGTACCCCTGCCTGCCCCAGCTCCTCCCACTGCAGCCTGGGGAAAGGGGAAATCTCCACAGAGACACTCCCAGCTGGGACCCTCAATCCCTTCTGCCCTCAAGGGGAAACCTCACAAAGGAGGCTCCAGGCAGCCAGGCCATGGGGGTCTCTGAGATGGCCCAGCCCTGCAGCCTGTCCCACCTGGCTGTTGCCATGGATCCTCTGTGAGGTCACTGCCTCCCAGCCAATGAGCTGAGGTGCTGCAAAAGTTCCTTGTGATGTCACTGCTGCCTTGCAGGCTCATGTCCTGCCCCTGGCCAGCCCCTTGGCATGTGTGAGCTGCTCTCCCTGCCCCCCTTACTCAGGGCTGGTTCTGGGGCTCACGCAGGGAACATCAGAGGCTGCTCAGGGTGCCACATGCCCCCAAGGGCACCTTTTAAATGTCAGGGCAAGCCAGGATCGATCCCGTCCCTTCAGCAAGACCCCACCCCTTTGCTGAGCCCCTGCCTGCCCCAAACCTTTCCATGGACTCTTGGTTACTAATGGACACTCACCACTAATGACATAATCACACCCCAGCCATTTTGCTAGGGCTGCAGCTGGGGAGAAAAGTTTCATTTAAATCATTAAACGATTAAGCGTTTGAACTGTCTCATGTTAGTTGATCAAACTTCATTTTAAATAAAGGAAAACATTACGGCCGGAACAAAAGATTTCGGTGCCACACCCCTAGAGACTCTAGAACAAAGAAGACACATGAGAAGAACCCAACTTTCTTCCTTTTGCTGAGACATGGATGGATCTAGCTCAGGTTTCATTCAGGGGGTCTGTCTGCATTTGAAGTACCTGTGACAGCCCCTGTGCTCCTCTGCCCCTCATCAGCAATGCCATCTACTTGGGGGAGAAGTTGCCCTGAAACTTTTAGAAGGGACAACCTGGACAAATTAATGCTGCTCAGGCTCCTTCGATAGCTCAGCTGGCAGAGCGGAGGACTGTAGTGTGTGTTTGTTAAGTGTTCCTTAGGTTGCTGGTTTAACTCTGGCTCGAAGGAGCCATTCTTTTCCCTTCAGCGTGGCCTTAGTAGAAAGCAAGCAAGGTGTTTACCTTGGGTCCCTGTCTTCAGAGCCCTGCACTTCAATTGACAAAAGGATTGTGGGGAGGAGCTGCCAATCATATTTCTTAGGCTGTGCAGGTTCTGTCCACACACAAAAGTTCTTTTGGAACAATGGCCGTTATTCCACAACAACAATGCAAGAGTCTGCACCGGAACCAGCAGTTTCCCACCACGTCTCACTTGAGAAGAGGCGACTTGTTCCCCTTCCTCTCACCTCACGTCTCCCTTGTCTCTGTTCCCTCCAAAGGTCTCTGCTGCTCAGGACCCGCCTCCTCAGGGCGCTGCCCCTCTGCCCCTGGGCTGGGAGTGGGGGACTCCACAGTCTCTGCACTTGGGCTGAGAAGTCTCACGGGGACTCGTCTGTTGATGGGTTAGTCAGCCCGATGGGCAGCCGGATCCATTCCGTAGCGCTGCCCGAGAGGGAGCTTTCCCAATCTCCACTGGTATTTCCTGGGCCTTTGTGTAGGGGATTGGGCTTGGCCATCTTCTATTTTGGAAATGCCTCTTCCTTGGAAAGCAGCTCCCAGGAGTTCATGGAACTTCTTTTTCTCAGCGTGGGAAGGGACAAGCAAGGGGCGACGGGACAGGGGTTTATGTGATGATGACAGGGGTGCAGAAAGCAAATAAGAAATTATTTTTTCGCCTACTTAAGAACCAGGATGACAGAATGAAACTGGTAAGTAACCGAGTTAAAAAGGAAGCATTTTTGCGCCCAGTGGAACTCCTTGCCAGAGGATGTTGCAAAGGGAAAATCTACAAGGTGTAAGATCCACGCCCCCAAACCTCACCAGGCAAACTACCCCATGGGCTTTGCCCGCACCATGCTCAGGGCCTGGGGATTTTCTGTCACTTTGCCAGACCAAATAACTAGCCCCCCGTGCTCTGGAGTCTCTGCCTGTCATGGGTCTTCTCATCTTCAGGCTCCGCTTTGTCTCCAGACAGACCCTGCTCTGCTACAGCCACCTCCCTCTGTCTGTCACTCCTGGGCCTTCTGGAGGAAAATGTGCCCCTTCACTCTTACTTTGGATACCTGGGCTTTTAGCACCCAGATCTGCACCTAACACCAGCATTGGCAAATGAGGGGTCTGAACAGCTTCTGTGGAGTAAGAGAGAGACCCACTTGGGAGCATCCTTGCCAACTGTCTCAGAAAGCAGAAGAAGGTAAGCTGGCCATGGTGCTCAGCCAGGGTGCACCACGCTCCACGTGGGCTGGCACAGAGGAGAAGCTGCCTGGCCTCCTGGCTGTGGCGTTCAGCCCAGAGGAGGCTGAACTGCGCTCCAGCTGATTGGGCGGCTTCCCCTCTGCGCCTGCCCACGTGGAGCGTGGTGCACCCTGGCTGAGCGCCATGGCCAGCTGGCTGGGCAGCCGCTTTTCTTCGCTCCAGCCCGGCTGCCCTGCGGTCAGTCCGGAGGGAGCGCCACCTTGTTTCCTCTCCTCTGCCCCAAACTTGTCCCCCGCCCTCCTGGCCCCCTGTTCCTTCTCCCCTGCCCCCCCGACGCCGCTCCAGAAACCTTCCCCCCCTGCAGAAACCAGTTCCTTCTGGCACCCTGTCTCCTACTACAGAAACCTGTCCCCCTGCTCCCCTCTGCAGAAACCTGGCCCCCCCCAGCACCCTGTCCCCTGCTGCAGAAACCTGTCCTGGCACCCTGCCCCCTCTCCCCTGCCCTCACTGGCACCCTGTTCCCTGCTCCAGAACCCACTAGCACCCCTCCCCAGTACTGTGTCCCCTGCTCCCAAATGACTTTTCTATGGGTCAGTGACACCTGACTCAAGGCAGGTTCCCTGCCATTCTCATAAATAAAGACAATGCAGAAACGTTTTGTGTTTAACATAGTATTCTATTTAAAAATGAAGCCTGGCCAACAAACCCACAATTGGGGCCAAGCCCCCATCTGGCCACAACCACTCCTGCCCTCCCCCTTCCCCAGACCCTAGATCTGAGCCTATCAAACACTGGAACCCCCTGCCCTCAGCCCCTCCCATACCCCAACCCAAATTCCTGCACTCTCACATCCGCAAGCCTGTGGCTTGCTTAGAATCCCAACACTGCCCAGCCTGGAGCCCCCTCCCCTTCTCCACCTCCTCCTGCATCCAGATTTCCTCCCAGAGCTTGCACCTCTCACCCCTTCCCACACCCAAATCCCTCATTCCCACCCCAGAGACTATACAGCCTGTCTCAACACGGGGGAGGGGAGGGGACGCTAGCCAAAAAGGGCACCATGGCTTAGCTGGCTAAAGTGCCTGTCTTGTAAGCAGGAGATCCTGGGTTCAAATCCCAGTGGTGCCTTGTTGCCTTTGCTCATGTTTTCCTGTGTGCTTCTGAGACAGAGAAGAGGCCTCCCATGGAGCTGCTGGTTCAGGAAAAGGCTGATTGGGGAGGTGCATTGGGAAGAAGGAAACCACAAGCCTGGAGCAGGTGCAGAGGCTGCTGTGACTGGCACTGGCAAGGCAGGGCTCTGACTGCAATTGCTGGGACAGGAAAGCCAGCACCACATGCCCTTGTCATTCCCTTGGGGTATCACTGCCCAGAGAGCCTGTGAGGGATGCAAATGTAGACACTCAACATTGGAAATGAAGCTGGGATTTAAATATCCTGCACTTCATTTGCATATTCACAGACTGGTGCTATTTGAAAATACTTTATTTTGCAATACAAAACGCTGTTGAGATTCGCTTATTGCGGGAGAAAACCCTTCGTCAGAACTAACCCTTAAACCTCATTTCATAAGGAGTAAGGGGGATTTTGAAAGAAGGGTTTTCTTTCCAAAGAGCTGTGTCTAGACAGCGCCTGGTAGTTCAAAATAGCAGATTTCGAAATAGCAGCCAGACATGATTATGCAAATCTCCACTTCATTTGCAATGTCACTCAGCTGAATTTGCATTGCTCTCTGGAAAGAGGAATGACGTGTAGACAAACCCTCACATAGGGGAGATGCAGAGATCAGAATTTCCCCGCCTCCCTCAGCTTGTCTGGCTCCTTTGCCCCATTTTCTGCCTCCCTCCCTGAGCTGACCCAATGGCCGAAAGGGACAGCAGCTGCTGCTGGGTAAGGAGTGGGGGGGAGAAGACCAGTAACAAGACCCTGGAAGCAAGAAGGACCTTCCCTGGCCACCCACCATTCAGTCTGACAAGTCTGAAGGGGGAATTTGACTGACAGTCTCCTCTGGGCTAGAATCCCAGCTCCCACAGCGATCACTGGAAAGGGGCAGCCCAGTAGGGACTGAAAACCACTGCTCCAGGTGAGGTTTGAATTCACACCCTCAGCATGTCTCCTATGCACACTGCTTTATCAATACTGCGCACTGACCCATGGCACCACTGGAGCAGACATTTCAGAGTTTTCTCCAAAGTCCTTACATTGAGAAAGTGAAGAAGCACAAAGTAGAATTGAGCCAGAGGGGCAAGAAGATCAATTCTCAAGGACTTACACAAACCAACATTTCCCCAGCACATCCCCATCAGCCCACAGCCCTGTTCCATATCTAGGGCCAGCACTGGGTGGGCAGTCGTCAAAGAGGCAGCGACTCACAGGAAGAAGTCGGGGGCGGGGCTAATGAGATGATCTTGATTTGTCAATACCAAGCTGTGACCAAAAACAGCAAGGTAAGGATTGAACACCAGGGAAGTTACTGCCACATGCCAGCACCTGCCAAAGCCTGGGATTGAACCAGGGACCTTTAGATCTTCAGTCTAATGCTCTCCCCACTGAGCTACTTTGGCTGCTGTATATGGCTCTTTCTAGCCTGTAATTCTCTGTCTGGGATGTTTGGCAGCCGGGCTGCACACAGTGGACGTCGTCATGCCCAGCCCAGGAAGGCCAGACTGGCCTGTCCACAGCGCCCCTCCCCCACAGCCCAGAGCCAAGGTTCCCTCTAAGCCAGGCCTGGGCAATACAGGCCAGCGGGCTGGATCCAGCCCATGAAGCCACCCAACATGGCAGCAAGAAGCCTCAGGCAGATTCCCTGCTCGCCCTGCCCCCACGCACAGCTGAGAGAAGGGGCTGCTGGGCCCTTTGTGTCTCTCAGCTGCAGAGGAAAAGGCTTCAGGCCTGGTCCCTGCTCCCAGCTTGTGTGTGGCCAATGGGAGCTGCCTGCTTGAAGCCCTGGCCAGTCCCCACAAGCTCTTATTCACCCAGGCATGTGACCTGTACCCCCTGCGCAGGGAAGGGGCTGCCTGAGAAATGTGCTTGGCTGCTGGGAGTGTCTCCCAGTCAGAGCCTGCCTCTGGCACCCCAGCCCCTCCCTTCCCTCAGCCCACTGGCCCTCCCTGTGATGGAAAAGGGCAGAGACTTGGCAGAGTTCATTAATACAGACAAGGTTGGTTTCCCTGACTGGGAATCAAACCCAGGCCACAGCAGTGAAATTGCTGAATCCTAGCCACTAGAGAGATACCTTCAGGCTTCTCAAAGGGAGGTTCCTCTGTCTCCTCCCCTGGCTGGACCTTGGCGAGTCGAACGTCCCCCAAGTGTCCCCCACAATAGTTGTGAGCAGAAGGCGGAGATGATCCTGCCAGGGTGGGGGCCCACCGCCCTGCTGGGAACACAAACAGGACTTTTCCCTGTGGAAAGAACAAACTCTCTGGTTTCTCTGTGGGGAATGTAGAACTGGGGAGGGGCTGAGGGAAGAGCCTGGGAGGGGGAGGAGGTGGGTGAAAAGGGGAGGAAGGGGGTGGGGGGGCTCGGGGATGGGGCTGGGACTGGCGCCTGCCTCGGATGATCCCACTGCCTCAGGCGCAGGGACCTTGGCAGCCGTGGGGTGCGTCAGGGAGAGAAGCTGGAGGAGCTGGAGGAGCAGGAGCAAGTTTGGGTTCAGGGGGTGGCTGCTGGGCCTCTGAAGCAGGCAACGAGCAGTTGGCAGCAGCTCTCTGTGCTGGGCACGTGCTCCCGGCCTCCTGGAGATATTGAGCCTCCCTCTGTGGCTGGGCTGGGGAGCCAGGCCCCTGCAGGCAGTCCGGGGGCAGCGGGAATTTGGGCATCAGGTCACCCCATTAGGGTGAACAAACATTTTGTTACTAACTCTTTGGCCAACTCAGCTTGCTGCGGGGGAAGGAATTCTCTCTTGTTAACTCTGTGCCCTCAGGAAGGGACCAAACCAAATAGGGGCCAGGCCCCACCTGGGGACTCCAACCTCAATCCTGAGACCAAGGGGTTTACAAGCCAAATAATCAAAGTTTGCTTCACTTCTCCTTCCCACAACCCTGCAGAACCTCAAAGGCCACAGACCCAGCGGCTGGGGGAGCCGTGCACTCCTCTCCCATCAGCCTTTTCCTGAGCCAGCAGCCCCATGGGTGGCCAGGGGAGGCCTCTTCTGTGTCCCAGAAGGAGCAAGGAAAATGTGAGCAAAGGCAGCAATAAGGCACCACTGGGAGTTGAACCCAGGATCTCCTGTTTACTTAACAGGTGCTTTAGCCAGCTAAGCCATGGTGCCCTCTGGAGACTACTTGGTAAAACTGTTCTATTCTATGGTCCCAGACAACACCTTTGACTCCCAAAGTGCAGCCAATCCCCATTTCCCTCCCGCCCTGGCAATGGCTGGCTCCCTGGGCACAGAAGGCTACAGCTCAGTGGGCAGAGGCTCTAACATGCACATCTCCCCCAGCCATTGGGACTGTAGAGTTGGCCTTGAGATTTAGTGTTGCTGGGGGAAGGAGAAATGCAGCAAACACTGATCGTTGGAGTTGTGGAAATCATTTCATATTTAGCTAGAAGCCGTCTTGTATAACAGAAACCATTTCAGCTTCTGGCTTCTGCACGTAGACCAGAGTGAACTTTCTGTCACGCGGTGTGAGAGGCCTACAGGATGGGCTACTGGAATGTGTTAATTGAGCTGGTTGAGAGAGACGCTTCACTCCCTTGCACCTGCCCTCTATCTTGCTGAGAACGGTTTCACTTTTTTAAGTTTCATTGATGATTTCTGTAATTGGATGCCCTGACGTCAGACTGTTTGGTTAAGGGTATAAAGATACTAGGATTGATTGTATTAGCAGCCTTACTGGGTCCAGCTCTGCCACTCTCTGTGGTGTTGTGGTCATTGTGTTTTCTTAACACACAGCAAGTCCTTAGTTCAAAGGCAGATAGAAACACGGGCTCTTGAGGTGTCGTTTCTGATGGGACAGGCATGTTCTACTTTGAGCTGGGGCTCTTAGGGCTTGGGTAGCTTTCCTTCTTCTTGCTGGTCTCCTTCTTGGACCCCAGTTTATATAGTGAAAATTGAGTCCTGCTTAGCAATATCTTAATCAATTATTTTAGCATAATTTTACTAACCAGTCATAAGATACTATTGTGATTTACCGAACCTATCGTACTCCACCACCTTAGTTGATTTACATCTAGCAAAATTAATTATACAGCAGACAGAAACAGATCCAAACCAGACAGCGACCGCACAGACAAACAATAGGAAAGGGAGGACAAGAATCATAGAATGCCCATTGCACAACCACAACTATTGATAAGCAGTTTCTTGCCAGTCAAAATGGTGTTTAATTAAGTTTTCTCTACCCATCTTGAGATCTGTTTCTTATCTGGTAACAGTGGGTGCCATTAGGACAGGATCCCCTTCTCACAGACTAGTCTGACACTATTTCAGTGTCATTTAACTGGAATATGAGCATGTGACTCTAGGCTTTACAGCTAATTGCTGCTGCTCTTCAGTCTGGCTGCAGAAGAAGGCTTTAGTTTAGACCTGCTGAATAGCGACAGGCCTTCCAATAGGGTTACAGCAGAACCATATTGTTACAGATGACCTTTCCAGGCCAAAGATAGAAGGAAACCCTCAGGGGTGTTTCTAGACCAAGGTTCATTCAAGTGGTTTGTTTTGTGGACCTGCCCCGACTGCACCCCTAGAGACTCTGGAACAAAGAAGACACACGAGAAGAACCCAACTTTCTTCCTTTTGCTGTGACATGGATGGATCTAGCTCAGGTTTCACTCAGGGGGTCTGTCTGAATGTGAAGTACCTGTGACAGCCCCTGTGCTCCTCTGCCCCTCATCAGCAATGTCATCTATTTGGGGGAGCAGTTGCCCTGAGACTTGCAGAAGGGACAACCTGGACAAAGAAGTACTATTCAGGCACCCTTTGATAGCTCAGCTGGGAGAGTGTAGGACTATAGCATGTGCTTAGCAAGCAATCCTTAGGTCACTGGTTCAACTCCTGTTTGAAGGAGTAATTCTTTTCCCTCCAGCCTGGCCTTAGCAGAAAGCAACCAAGGTGGTTGCCTTGGGTCCATGTCTTCAGAACCCTACACTGCAATTGACAAAACAATGGTGGGGATGAGCTACCAATCACATTTCTTGGGCTGTGCAGGTTCTGTCCACACACAAAAGTTCTTTTGGAACAATGGCCGTTATTCCACAACAACAATGCAAGAGTCTACACAGCAATTCCGTTATTTTGAAATAATTCTGAAGTAACAGATAGCTTATTCCGACTTCTGCAAACCTCATTCTACGAAGAATAACACCTGTTCCAAATTAGCTATTTCAAAATAAGGTCTGCGTAGCTGCGCCACTGCTGCTAGTTTGAACTAGCCTCTTCCTGGGGACATTCTAACTTATTCTTCTGAGACCGCTCGTCTACACGAGTGACAGATGGCAGAACAAGGAGCAATGGTCTCAAGTTGTGGTGGGAGAGGTCCAGGTTGGATATTAGAAAAAACTATTTCACTAGAAGGGTAGTTAAGCACTGGAATGGGTTACCTAGGGAAGTAGTGGAGTCTCCATCCCTAGAGGTGTTTAAGTCTTGGCTTGACAAAGCCCTGGCCAGGTTGATTTAGATGGAATTGGTCCTGCCTAGAGCAGGGGGCTGGACTTGATGACTTTCTGAGGTCTCTTCCAGTTTTATGATTCTATCGTAAGGGGATGGGTTGATGAGATAATATGATCTCGGTAACTAATTGACCATTCATTTTCAGTGGGAAATAGGTCAATGGAGGGATGATAGGAGTTACTATAGAGAATTTCTGGGTGTTTGGCTGGTGAGTCTTGCCCACATGCTCAGGATTTAGCTGATCTCCATATTTGGGGTCGGGAAGGAATTTTCCTCCAGGGTAGATTTGCAGAGACCCTGGAGGTTTTTTGCCTTCCTCTGTAGCATGGGGTGCAGATCACAGCTGGAGGATTCTCTGCGTTTTGAGGCCTTTAAAGTATTTGAAGGCTTCAATATCTGAGATATAGGTGAGAGGATTATTCTAAGAGGGGTGGGTGAGATTCTGTGGCCTGAAATGTGCAGGGGGTCAGACTAGATGATCATAATGATCCCTTCTGACCTTAAAGTCTATGAGTCTATGAGTACACTGGGGATCCTGCCTCGGACTATTCTGAGGTTTCCCTGCAGTGTAGACGTGCTAGTTCAAAATAAGTTATTTTGGAATCACTATTCGATACCAGCTTATTCCAAAATAAATGTGCCGTGTAGTCGTAGCCAGAGGGGTGAAGCAGCAGGATGGAAGCCAGAAGTGCAGCGGCCAGACGGAAAACTGAGTATCCCAGGTACCCAGATGTGTTGTACTATGTTGGTCCCATGGTGTAAGGGGCAGCACTCAGGACTTTGAATCCTGCAATCTGAGTTGAAATCTCAGTGGGACCTACTGTGGTGGGCTTGTTATTGTGAGGTTTTTCACACTGCACGGTTATGTCTATGCTGCAGGCTTTTTGCACAAGAATGGCCTCTACCTACGGTACATCGATGACATCTTTATGATCTGGACACATGGCCAAGAAACACTGGAGATATTCCACAGAGATTTCAACAACCTACACCCCACCATCA